>NW_027397085.1:22167666-22524452 GCF_003265705.2 Callorhinus ursinus
TAGAAAGCAAATCACTGGCATGTATAAAAAGTGAAAACAAACTATCAGCTTGAATGAATGGAAGAAACTCTTTGCAGTTATAATGAAAGTTTTATCATTTGAGAGTTTTATTATTTGTCTATATATAGACATTAAGATATTTATATCTTACTGGATTCTCCTCTTTTTAGATATTTAGAGTGGGCATACATACAGATGTATATGTATCATATGTACATGATTATTCATATATAATCATTTCATTGTTTCATTGCCACAGCTTATTCAAATGAACATGAGCTTGGAATTCAGTTATTTTGCGCTCAACAGTTACACAAATCATACTGCAAATATCTGATCTGAGCCGAAACTACAGTGAACCATTTTATTGAATCAATGTGAAATAATTAAAGGGACTCATTGCATCTTTCAAGAGACAAAATGCACTTCCCTATAGTCAAAGCTTGATAACTCAGGATACTGAAAATGTACATAGCTACACAGAACAGGAAAACAAATACCACCCTTGCCCAATTGGCAGCAGTTGAATTATATACCCTAAAACTTACTATATCAAAGTGAGGTAAAGAGACAGTGTTTGTTTAAGACTAATTAATATCATCGGGGCTTTAAGTTTTAGCTATAAAGTCACTCTTCAGAAGTGACTCTTAAAAAGTGGTTCCAGTGCAGAATCAGACTTTTCTTTTTAATAACTACCATTTTGGAACACCCGTCTTAAACCTATGGTAGGTACTTTGCATATACTATTTTAATCCCCTCAGCAGCCCTGCAAGGCAGACCTATTGTCACCATTTTACATATGGAGAAACTGAGGCTCACAGAAAGTATAGAACTGGCTCAGAGTGACATTCACACAGCTGATAAGAGGTGAAGCTAGGATTCAAGCAAAGATGTATGTCACACCAAAGCTAACTGGGGACTGCTAAATCCCACATCTCAGCCAAACCAGAAAGATAGCAGAGCTAATAAACAATTTCTTCCTCTCTCCTCTGGACTGAAATACTTTGAAAGGACTCTGTTTTCTTCACTGAATCCCTAAGTCCTAGTAGAGTATTCATTCCACTGTAGGTCAGTGGTCAGTGGTATCTACTGTACTGTACAGCTACATTATTCTTTACTGGAAATACTGCTCTTTGAAACACTGAAAGAGAACTCAGAAATGGAGAGACATATTCTGAGTACCTAAGAGGCCACATGGATAGCAGTTGCTAACAGGGTTCTCATCCTGGCTCTTCTAATTACTGGCTGTGTAATCCTGGGCAAATTACGTGACTTCCCACAGCTTCAGCTTCTTGTTTTGGAAAAGGAAGAGTTGCTGTGAGGTTTTATAAGTAACCATTCACCATGGCCTAGGCAGCAACTAACAGGCCTCAATAAATATTTGTTAACTGAGTTGCTCTGGGGCATTTTCCTAGCCAACGCTTTACCTAAATGGTTAAAATCAAGATAGTCTTCAGCTTTTTTGCACCCATACATGTGAAGATATTGAGCTCTCAGCCAAGAACTAGAACAATATTTGTCTATTAACAGTAAATATCATACTAAATCAACATAAGGATCAGAGCAGAAAATAATCATAGTAGGTTACCTCTGCCCTTTTTCCAGCCAGGTAACTCTTTCTTACCTGTATTAGTTATCTATTCCTGGGTATAACAAATTGTCCCACAATTTAACAGCTCAAGGCAACAAAATTTATTATTTCACAGTTTTCACAGGTCAGGAATCCAGGCGCAGCCTCCGGCTACGGAACTCTCATGTGAGGAGAATGTCAGGCTGTCAGCCAAGGGAGAAGACTCACCTGAAGTTCAAGGATCTGCTTCTAAGTGTTCTCATCTGGTTGTTGGCATGTATCACTTCCTTGCACATTCTTAACAGCTGAGGACACACCCATGGGTCTCTCCATGGGGCCGATGACAACGTGGCAGTTTGCTTCTCCTAGCATAAGCAATCTAAGGGAGAGAGAAAGAGAAATGGAGAGAAAGGGGGGCAGGGAGGGAGAGAGACAGAGAGGGAGGGAGAGAGAGAGAATGCCCAAAACAGAAGCCACAGACTTTTTGTAGCTTAATGTTGGCAGTGAAATTTCATCACTGCTGCCCATATCCTGTTCACTAGAAGCAGGTCAGTAAGTCAACCCAGCTCACCCTCAAGGGGAGATTACCCAAGAGTTGAATACCAGCAGACAGCAAGCCCCAGGGGCCATCCTACCTGCCACACTGTCTTTTTCAGGTCTCAGCTTCCATGTTACTTCCTCCAGAAAGCATTCTTCAGAGAGAAAATCGGACCTCCCGCTATGCCCATCTTGGTAATTTCCCCTAGTCACCCTTCATGTCTCTTAACATTCCGACCACTCGTTACTACATATTGTAACACTGAGCATTATGTATATGACATGTTTTACATATACTGTCTTATATCTTTTCCTGTCAACATTTTTGTTTTCCTGTCAAATTTTGTCTTTTTAATGTAAATGATGAACATCCTAACATTCCACGACTAAATACATCAGTATGTATCTTTCAAAACAAAAAACCCTACAGTTTTCTACGTATCAAAAATAACATTTTCACACTTAACAAAACTAACAGTAATGCCAAATCCATATTCACATTTCCCCCAGCTGCCCCTAAGATGTCATTTTCAGCTGATTTGTCCACATTACGATCCAATTCAGAACCATGCAATGCATCTGGTTGCCATGTTGCTTATGTCACTTTTAACCTAGAAGAGTTCCTTTGGTCAGGACACTGACTTGCTGAAGATCCCAGGCCAGTTCCACCTCCTGGATCTGCTTGATCGCTCCCTCTTACCCTGGTATTTCTGTAAGATGGAAATTAGATCTGAAGACTTGGTTAGATAGAAATTGAACATTTTTATGAAGAGAACTTCAGAAGTCGTGCTGTTTATTTCCGTTATAACACACCAAGAAGTACACACGTACATGATGATCCCACCCTTAATGATGCTGAGATTGACACTGGGTTACAGTAATGACAGCTCTATCCTTCCACTGCAATCAGAATACTATCTGCAGTATGAATAGTTACATCTGGACTACAGTCAGAAACCAGGACTATTTCTGGCAAAGTTGGATGAATGGCTACCCTGCCTATCAACCATTAACTTAAATGGTTTAATGGTTTTGTCTTTTCCTGAATCAATATTCTCCTTAGGGGGTGGCAAAATAATGAGTTCCTAATTATATGTTACCTTCTACATTTACTAGCTAACAATTCTGTAAATTAGAGATTTCCCTGAACAATAGTGGCTATTTAGTTACCCCAAAATATAGTTTCTATTTTAAAAGGTAGATAAATGCTTAATGCTTTCCCTTTATTTATCAGCCTTCAAAATAAAAAGGTGGTTTGATAGCCATCTCAACTAGAGACAAATTAGTTTTTTTCCCCTGACTCCTTTCTTTAAGTATTAACATGGACTCGCAGGTTTTCAATAGATTGAATCCATTTCAATTAACTAAAATCAATAATCATTTTCAATGCTCAAATTTCCATAAATTATCCATTTGTTCTTCACAAGGATCTTTTAAGTAAGGTATCATTACTATCCCCTTTTACATACCAAGAAACTGGGCCAAAGAGAAGTTAAGTAACTAAGAGGTGAGGTAACTAAGGTGGCTCGGATAGTAACTTCAGTGTGCAATTGAATCTAGACTCCAAGAGAGCAGGGAATGAATTCATGTTTTTTTCTATTCATTTCTCTTGAATGTAGCTCAATGCCAGTCAATAAATAAGTCGATGAGCAAATTAATTAATTGATTATCATTTCTAGTTGACACCAAAAAACATTCTAATACCTACTGAAGACTTTCAGATTAAACAATGTAATACCTGGGTTTAGGTTCAAGATAAACAAGGGTAGGAAGCTGCAAGGCAGGGGAAAAATTTACAGATGAAACAAGGTTGACTGTATGTTGAGAAATGTTGAAGCTGGATCATAGGTACATGAGAGTTTATGATACTGTCCTTTCTGCTTTTTAATATTCGAAATTTTCCATTAACAAAGAAAATATTCTAAGTCTTTGAAACACTGAAATGTAGGGAACTACATAAAAGTATTTAAACTGATACACAGCAAAATGTATCTGCTTACATTTTTAGTCTGTAGTCTAACAAAAGGTAAGAAAGTAAAGTGAACAGGGTGCCTGGGTGTCTCAGTCAGTTAAGCATCAGACTCTTGATTTCAGATTAGGTCATGATCTCAGGGTTGTGAGATCGAGCCCCGCATCCCACTCTGCGCTCAACGGGGAATCTGCTTGAGATTCTTTCTCTCCCTCTCCCTTTTTCCCTCCCCCCACTCATGCTCTCTCTCTCTCTCTCTCAAATAAATAAATCTTTAAAAAAAGAAAGTAAAGTGAACTGATGATACCAGCTAACCCAACACAAGCTAAATTAGATATGCAAAGAGTAAGATGCTCCTTAAAGTCATAGGTGGTAACTACACTTAACGTAGTGAACATTGCATAATGTATAGAATTGTCAAATCACTATATTGTGCACCTGAAACTAATGTAACATTGTATGTCAACTATACTTAATAAAAAAAATTTTTAAGAGTAAGAGCATCCTATAAAACAGATTAAGATAACAGAAATTTCATGTTTGACTTTTTTGTTGGAAAGCTGACAACAATGGTATGTGTAATATTGTTTAAATGCCAAGACTTAGAGAAAATCTGATCACTACAAAAGGAATGGGGAAAGAAACCTGTGAATCTCTCTTCTAGAAGAAAAGATGTCAAGGACTTATCCCTGGTTACCAAGTTCAGAAGCCAGATAAAAAGATGCCAGGTCACAAAACACTCTGGGATACAAATAGATATCCATTAAAAATATTGTTTCTAATAAACATAGAAAGAATGAGAAAAATAAAATTACCATTAGAATACCACAGTAATTATGCTCTAGGCAGGTTCGTCTGAGGCATGCTAAAATTAGTAGATGAAACTGTAAAGAGAAACAGGATACTGTATAGGCTCAAAATATCTCCACCCAAAAGTTATAAAATAGTGTGGTGGTTTTAACATACACCAATGAATTTGTTGATACTCCTCCCTCCAAAAGATGGAGCTCAATGTCCCTCTCCTTGAGTGGAGGTTGACGGTAGCGACTCTACCTAACAGCATTTACACTTACAGTGGAGAAATCTGGCGCACACCATTTCAGCCAAGGGCTGGGTTAATATCTTCAGTGACGGCCTGCATTCCTGATACCATGTGACAAGAAGGGCTCTTCCCCGAAATCCATAACATCAGTCTAAACCCGAGGAAACATGAAACAAATACAAACTGGGAGACATTCTACAAAATACCTGATCAATATTCTTCAAAAGTGTGTAAGTCGCCTGGGTGGCTCAGTTGGTTAAGCGACTGCCTTCGGCTCAGGTCATGGTCCTGGAGTCCCGGGAGCGAGTCCCACATCGGGCTCCCTGCTCAGCAGGGAAGTCTGCTTCTCCCTCTGACCCTCTTCCCTCTCATGCTCTCTATCTCTCATTCTCTCTCTCTCAAATAAATAAATAAAATATTTTTTTAAAAAGTGTGTAAGTCATCAAAGAAAGGTAAGGACTGAGAAACCATCACCAATTTAAGGCAACAAAGGAAATGGGACAACTAAATGCAACGTGGTATCTTGGATTGCATCCTGGAGCAGGAAAAGGACACTAGTGGGAAAAACTGAGGAAATCTGAATAAAGCTTGTAATTCAGTTAGTATTGTACCTCTTAGTTTTGATAAACACACTATGGTTATGTAATATGTTAACATTAGGGGAAGCTGGATGCAGAGTATCTTTGTACTTTGTGTTTCTTGGCTCCATAGCTCAGGGGTTAGAGCACTGGTCTTGTACTTTGTGTTTCTTGTGTAAATCCAAAATTATTTCAAGATAAAAAATTTTTCAAAACATATCATAAACTTGCAGATAGCTAGCTCTCAGTGATGCCAACTAAGTGCAGAACATGAAACCACAGTCATTTTGTGATGTATGCCTTAGTTTGTCCATCTATGAAATGAGAGGACTGGACAAGATGCTTATCCAGTGATAAGGGCAAAGCAGTGCAAAATGTCCCTAGAAAAGCCTCAGCTCCATGAGTGCCAAGTGATCTCCCAAGGTACCCTTGACCTTGGGAAATAGTTGTGGTTAAGGATGGTATTCCCAGCTTTACAGTCTCCCAAATAGATTTCCTTGGCAGAAGAAGACCAAAACTGAAGTCAGTAACACTCACTTTAAACTGCGCACACAAAGATCCATTTCCATAAATCAGAATGCCAATTTATTTACAGAGAATTACAGTAGTCAAGTGAGCAAGGTGTCCCTGTCCTCTCTGTGGGCAAATTTACAGAGCTAGCAAAATTATCAGAAAACAGCTCAAAGAGACCAGAAGCAGAACAAGGGCAGTAAGTTATTTGATTTGAATTTTTAATAACATTGGGTCATGACAGCCTGATAATTCACTGTTCCAAATAGAGAAATACCTTCCATTTAGACCATCTGTGTCTGCCCTTGCATTGGGGACCTCTCTGCCCTACCCAAGAAACTCTTCTTTCCATGTATATCTAAGCCTACTTCCCTAGCTAGAAGGACATTTTAAAAAGAGATATGTTCTTTTTTTTTTTTTTTAGTTGAGATGTGTTCTTTTCTATTCTGCTCTATAGGAAACAAACAGAAAGGAAGTCATTTTTATCATTAACATCATTGGTTGATTCAGTCAACACACAATAAACGGTTAATGAGCTCGTGAATTTGTAGACCCTTAAGATAATTCCATGGACCACCAGGGATCTGTGAGCCACAGAGTGGAGATGGTTTAAGACAACCATCTACGTTTTGTTTCCACAATTTTTCCCCAGTAAGATACCATGTGATTACTTAGGCCTCCACTCATTAAGTGATAATCACATTCCCTAAGATTACCCTAACTTGGATTTGTCCTGGAATAGCCACCCACTCATGTGTGAGCTTTTGGTTTATAACCCAGATGACTAGATCTAAGTCCACTATGTATATGCACTGTACTAGTTTAACTCACAGAACCTTTGGATTTGTCCCCAAATACTCAATGACACATTTACAGTATCTTGGTTATTAACACAAATAGTTCATCAAACCCATTGTGTAAAGTAAACATTATTTCTTTTACTGGATTGGTGGGAGGGAGCCTTTCTCTTTCTTTTATTAACAACAATCATGTCTTTTATGGCTCATTCCAGCTCCAAAATCATACTATCAAAATTTTTTTGTTTCTCAAAATTAAAGTGACATCGTATCGGGAATCCTCATTGAAAGATAATATTTAAGACTCTGTTATAATGCATTTGTTTTATATACTACCTGTCATATGCAATTTCCCCAATTACTACTTTGACAACTTACAAAAGAAGTTGATTGGAGAGCTGAAAGGAATCTCTGATATCATCTGGCCCAACATTCTTTGTCTACAGAAGGAAACAGAGACCCTGGCACTTAACTTTCTCATGGTCACATATCCAGTTAGTGGCAGAGATAGGGCTAGAACCCAGGTCTCCATGACCTTATGCTTCCTTAGTTAAATCTGACCAAAAGCTCTGTCTCTTAGAATTTATGAAACTCAACAACTGCAGTGTGTCATTAAGCAACCCACCAGTCTCGGGACAGAGTGAAGTAATAACTCACCATTTTAGAAGTTATTGGAACTCTTCTCCATTACACAAAACATATCAGACCAAATGATTCAGAAGATAATTAACTTGTCCATTTGGCAAATCCATTCATTTGTCCATTGAGCAAACAGTTAATGCACACTCATTTTGTGTGAGAAATTATCTTAGTTGCTAAAGAGGCAAGAGTCATTGTACACAGTCATGGAGTACAGAGTCTAGAAGAGGAGGTAGACTAACCAAATCTCAGCCAAGACAGCGACTAGTATTCACAAAGGGATTACTATGTGCAAGCATTTTACATGGAACTTCTCATGGAACTCCTCATAACAATCATACATAGCAGCTACTTATTATCCCCACTTCACAGATGAGAATTAGAAAGGTTAACTGAATTGCCCAAATGCCTATGGTGTAAGTGGGCCACTCAGGCAATTCCACACATCTGCATTTGCTCCAAATGTCTATGCCATACTGCTTGGAACTTAGGCAGAAACACAGGAGGTGGGGGACTATATTTGGAGGGAGACTCCACTGTGGACACAGAAACTGAGGCAGCAAAAGAACTAGGAAAGGATGCATTAGGGACAGTGTTTTAGAAGTAATTTTAGGAACTCCATGATGAAAGGACCAATGTGCAGGGGAGTGGCAGGATCAGATTTGCTTGGTAAAATGACCACTTGGACTACAGGGAGAATAAGGAGTTAAAACAGAGCAAGACTGAAGTTAGGGAGACAGTAAAAAGCTTTTGTTATTCACCGTGATGAGATTTTAAGCTAAGACAATGACAGCTGGATGGAGAAGAAGGGACAGGCTCAAGAACCATTTAAAAGATAGAATCAGGGCACCTGGGTGGTTCAGTAGATCAAGCATCTGACTCTTGATTATGGCTCAGGTCATGATCTCAGGGTCGTGAGATCGAGCCCCACGTCCGGCTCCAGGCTGAGCATTGAGCCTGCTTGGGATTTTCTCTCTCTCCCCCTCCATTTGCCCCTCCCTCCCCCCAAAAAAGATAGAATCAACAAAACTAGGTGATGGATTGGATTGCAGTGTGGGACAAGTGGGGAGTTCTAGGCAACGTTAGGATCTCTGGCTTGGACTGCCTGGGTAATACATAGGGATAACTTCTGCAACATTATAGATCAAATATAGGGTCCAGTATGTATGTACACACATGCAGTGCAGTACAGATACACATTCTAAATAGACTTGTTCTGGTTTTAGACTTTAATTTACTCTATTACATTCAAATTCCCTTGCTAATGAAATCTGCCATTACCGGATACCCGTAGGATTTTTAGAACAAAACAGAAAACAGTGGAAATTAAATAATTTCCCCCAGCCCAGTCACTTGCACCACAACATCAGAACTTCATGAGCTTTTAATTAGGAAGTTTCCAGAACTGCCATGACAGGTCACAGGCCCCTTTATGCAGAAGAACTTGTCAGGCCAAAGTAATGGCACTAAAAAGTAAATAATAAAGCAAATCACTATTAGTGGAATTCACTATTAGTGAAATGACATATTCATTCATTCAAGAAATTTCATAGCCTTTTTTTTGTTTAAGATTTTATTTATTTATTTGACAGAGAGAGAGACAGCGAGAGCAGGAACACAAGCAGGGGGAGTGGGAGAGGGAGAAGCAGGCCTCCCGCCGAGCAGGGAGCCCGACGTGGGGCTCTATCCCAGGACCCTGGGATCATGACCTGAGCCGAAGTCAGATGCTTAACAACTGAGCCACCCAGGTGCCCCTCATAGCCTTTCTAGTAACCTGTACCAGTCTGACACTAGGACATGGAAACAGATATAATGAAACCTAACTCCTGCCCTTAAGGAGCTTGTGGTTTAAGGAGGAAGATGAAGAAGCAAAAATGGCAAAATAGATGATAAGATCTCCAGCAAGGATTAGCTCAGATTCTGGGAAGCCCAACAGAAGGGCAGAGCCCCAGCCCTCCCCTGTGGGCAGTGGGCCCCTCCTCCTCCAGGCCAGGCCAGCTCCTCTATAGGAAGCATATAATTGCATTAGGTACAGACGGTGTGGGAGGGCATTTCAGGTTGCAGAAAAGCATGGTGTGAAAGAAGGACATTTTGACTCATGTCACCATTTTGTTCCAGAGGACGTTCTGATGCTGCAATACTGAGAAATAAGCAATAGTGTACAAGGACCCTTGCAGCTTCTCTGCCACAGACTGTCTAGGCTTGAATCCTGCATCTGCCCTCTACCGGCTGTGTATTTGGGGACAATTGATTTCCAGTCTTTGTGCCAAAGCTTCCCCATCTTAAAATGGAAATAATAATTATATCTCTGCAAAGAGTTATTGTGAGAGTTAAATAAATGTAAGCCCATTTAAAGTATTTAGAACAGGGCAGATAGTAGCTATTGGCTGACGATCAAATCTTCAAGTGCATATTTGCAAAATTTGTCTCAGGAAAGTTGGATCTGGTAGAAACAACAGTCACTAAAGAACCCTCACCAAAACAATATAAAAATTGGTAAAATTTGATGCAGGCAAAGCTGCAGGATGATTCAAATCTTCACTCTGCAATTTAAATGAACACTTAATTCTGTCAGAAAGACAGAATTATTACTTTACTATTATTATTTATTATTATTACCTTAGTAAATAAAAAAAGTATAGCAAAAACTGTAAAAACATTTTATAATATAGAAAATTGATCCATAAATTTGTGGATGTTTTGGGAGGGTTTATCATTTGTTGGAGTTTATTGGAAGTTATTGGGGCTCTTGGTGTTTGCTCCTGAAAAACTTTTCTCAGTGAACATGTAATAATGTTGGTATAATTTTGATTCAATGTCAAAATGCACTAGGGTCCAAGAGTTGGGATGGGCATATAGATTAAGGTGTGTGTGTGTGTGTGTGTGTGCGCGTGTGCATGCAGATGTGTAGAAGAAAAGTTAGGAAAAAAACGGCAGCATGGGACACCTGGGTGGCTCAGTCAGTTGAATGTCCAACTCTTGATTCCTGCTCAGGTGGTGATCTCAGGGCTGTGAGAACTGAGCCCTGACTCTGGCTCTGCGCTTAGCAGGAAGTCTACTTGAGATTCTCTCTCTCCCTCTCTCCTAACACCCCCAAATAAATAAATAAATCTCTAAAAAAAAAAAAAAGGCAGCATGGCCTCAGAGCTGAAGAAGCATGCCGAATATCCGCCATGCCATTAGGAATCTCCTGTCACCCCAACTGATGGGCCAGAGACAAAGCAGTGCACAGGCTTCAAGATCAGGCCAACTTGTACTGAGAAAGGGTTCCAGCACTCACCAACTCTTACCCTGCAATAGTCATCACCTCCCCAAACCTCCGCTTCGCGCAGTCGGGCCTCAGTATGGACGTTGGCCACCATTATTTCGATCCGACTTTCTCGGAGTGTATGTGCTCCCCAAAGTTACTCAGCGGGCAGTCAGCTCAATGAGTACCTCCTTCTGAGCAGGGCCTTCAGATCATATTGCAGGCCCCTCAGCCCAGTTTCCAGGACCTCAGCACAATGCCATGCTTATCATATGATCCCGGGGATGTTGAGCCGTATGTTGAACGCATAGTAAAGAGAGAGAAATAAAAGGGGAGAAATAAAGGGCATTGGGGTCGCGGCTGTTAGACATATGGGGTCCATCAAAGGGATGTCAGGCAGATGGTGAGCAGGGGAGCGGCTCAGGGCAGGAAAAACACCTGGGTAACGTGTACTAATTAGCTGACAGGTGGGTCAAGGACTGGAGGAGGTGGGAAGCAGTATGTTGTTTATTCCCCAGAATCAGAGGCTGCCCGAGGCCAGATTCCCTTAATACCCCTCCTCCTCCTGGCTGAGTCAGTAAGAACAGTTACAAAGAACCGATAGGAAGATTAACTCTGCCTTCAGACTCATCAGTTAAAAAGTAAGAACAAGAATGTGTTCTAATTCACCTTGAAGAAGCCCCGGGCCAGGTGCAGGGAGGCTTTGCTGACAGGTTTGATAACTGGGCCTTTCAAGAGAGCCTGGGAGCCACTCTGGCCTCAGTCAGCACTCCACTTCCTCCGGTCATATCTTCCCCGAAACTAAAATACACCTTGCAAAGACGGCTCGGTGCCCTCACAGTCGCTGTGGCTTCCTCAAGCCACGACGCACTCTCTCTTTTATGAGGTTGCGGGGCTGTAATTCTCATCCCCTGACATTTATGGAAGGCTTCATATTAGCAAAAGGCTTTACAGCCATTTTTATGAGGAATGCCTCCCTGAGACCTACCAGGTATAATCACCCGGACTGAGCCGAAGGAAAGAGAGCAAAGCACACGAGGGAATGGCGCTCACCTGCTGGCCCACAAGGGACGAGGGGCGGAGGCTTGCAAATGCCACTTCTCTTCAACCGCATGTCAGAGCTGACTTTTTTTGCCCTCGTAGCCTTGGCCGCTAGCTCTCTCTCACCCTCTTCCACCTGCGACCCATCCCCAGGTCCTGCAGGTGCAACTCCCAAAGGCACCTTGGGTCCATCCGTTTCTGTCCACCTCCACGGCATCGCTCTGGCCCAGCCTGACTCCCACACAGCCCCATCCGGCTCCGCATCCTTGTCTTGCCCCCAGCCCTACCTTCCATTATCCACACAGGAGACAAAGTATGTTTGCTCATTAGATATTCACTTATTTACTTAACGTATACACCTTTGTAAACTTTCTGATACTTCTGGAAACATCTTTATTGATATCCCATAGTAAATATGTTGCATCAAAAAGAATAATCTTTTAGGGGCACCTGAGTGGCTCAGTTGTTTAAGCGTCTCTTGATTTCAGCTCAGGTCTTGATCTCAGGGTCGTGGGCTTAAGCCCCATGTTGGGCTCCACGCTGGGCATGGAGCCTACTTTAAACAAAACAAAACTAAACAAAAGAATAATCTTTTAAAAACAAAAATAGCAACCTTCAATAGCTTCCTTTACTGAGTAAGATTGATTCAGAATAAAACCCAAGTTCCTTTGCAGACTGCAGGGTCCCATCATGACCTGGCCTTCCCTCCACTCTGTCACCTGCTCCGCACTGGGTTCAGGACCCATCAAGCTCTTTCCGGCATCCTGGGTTTACAGCCACTTCTTGATCTGCCTGGAAAGCCTTGGGTCCTGTTCTCAGCACTGCTGGCTTTGTCTCACCCTTCCATCTTCCGCTCACGTGTCACCTCCCGACCCGTCCAATCTTAAATTGTCCCCTCTTCCCCAATTACCCTGTTCATTAGTTTCAGAGCATTTTGAACATCCTTAAAATATTTCTTATTTCTTGACTAACAGTCTATCACCTTTGCTAGAATGTACATCCCATGAGAATAGGGACTTAGTGTGTATTTCTCATGACTGTATTTAATGCCGAGCCCAGCATCTGCACAGAGTATAAGCTCAGTAAATACGAGTTGAAAAAATTCAATGAAGGGATGAAGCACTCTGCTGAAAAGCCTCTCCTTCCCTGAACCCCCTGCTAGTCTTCATTACTATCAATAGAGGGCAGCAAAGACCCTGAGTTATCTACCGTCTAGCGTTTATGCTGGGAAAACTCCAGAGAGCGTATTTCCCTTTGCCAAATAGTAGACGTGGTTTTATCAGGAATTTCAGGAAAATGTCCAGCCTTACAAACTCTTTCTTCTCCTTGTTCCTGAAGCCTTCTCCGCTCTGTACCATTTATAGATTTTTTTTTTTTTTTTAAGATTTCGGGCTGACAACACTCCTCAGGAAAGGAAAGCAGATGCTATACTGACTAAGCCAAAAAGAAACCCAGTGGCCTGGAGCCTCTCCCTTTCTGCCTGACAAGTTAGTGTTAGCTGTTTGGGACTTAAGGATTTACAGCTCTCCCTTATGGTGTGTGGGGAGGAGCAGATACCAGCTAGGCAGCTGCTGTTTGTGTTTGGAGCACCTGTAAGAGCCAAGGGTGTGGGTTTATACTTCTGTCTTCTGCTTGTATGTTTCTGCTTATTCCAGCTCCTCTTTTTATTGAACAGTCCCCCCACCCAGGGCAAGAACCTCACGGCCTCCTGCCTCTGTGGGCTCCTGCACCAAGAGTGCCCGCTGAACCCAGGTAATCGGCCGCAGAATCAGCAGCCACACACATTCTAAGGAATGGTGTTTTCATTGACTCTCTGCCCCACAAATACTGCCTGAGCCCTATGACTTACCAAGCCTGGGTCTGTTCTTCGTGGGTACAGATACTCCACTTGATTAAAAGAATAGTTGCCAGAATCAAAAGGGTGGCAGAGGTTCTCAATCTCAGCAATACTGACATCTTGGACTAGATAGTTCTTTGTTGTGGGAGCATCCTAGGATGTTTCACAGCATCCCTGGCCTCTGCCCATGAGATGCAGGTAGCACCGACCCCCTAAGTTGTGATAACCAAAGATGTTTCCAGACATTGCTAAAAGTCCCCCTGGGGGCTGTCCACTTTCCACCCAAAGCTTGAAAACCACGATCTTAAAGATCATGATGGATAACTTTGGGGATATGTTTCCAGCCTGGGTCAATGACCCCTTTCTCTTAGCACTGTCTCTCCTCCCTGCCCCATGCCTGGCTGCTGGGACCTGAAGCCTATGGACTTGGTACATTGGTCATCTGACCCAACTTAGGCCTCTCAGCTTCTCTCCTGTGGGAATTTGAAACTAGGACCTAGGGACTGACTACCACCTGGGTTCTTTGGGGGTCAAGACTTGAACGCAAATTTAGAAGAGTGGAAGAACGTAGGCTACCATCGGGCCAGCAAGCAGAGATATCCTACTGCAGAGAGAATGAAATAACTCCAGAGAAACACAGAGGAAGAGGCAGGGAGAAGTCACCTAGTTCTAGCATTTTCCAAACAGGCCAAATTTCCTGCCTTTGGGTTGTTTAAGATAGGCCTGTACAATTATAACTAATTGCTCTTTCATGCTAGGGCAGTTTCTTATTTGTTTGTTCTGTAACTGGCAAATGAGTCCCAACTGGTATGTTCTCTGTGGCCTGGAACTGAAATCATAACCGGGAAACAGGGGATCTAGGCATTTGAGGGACAGTGTCTAGCCCTCAAGGCAGCCCCACCCTTCTTGGCACAGGTGCTATGTTCTCCTTTCCCTACCAGATGACTTCCTCACCCTCTCTGTAGAGTTTTCTCTTGTCCTAACCTTGGTCTGTACACAGCCTGGCATGCCATGGCCTAGACTCAGCTTCTTGTTGTCCATTCACCAAGAGCATGAATGCTAACACCAAACGCAGGCCAGGTTTCTTGGCTCAGATTCCTGGCCAAGTGAGTCTGACTGGCTCATATGGCAAACATGGTTGGCTGCCCATCCAACAACCATCCCTCCCAGTCAGTTTTGTTCAGGAGAACAACCCCAAATGGTGAACTAAATTGGTTTGGAAGGGCAAAGAGATGTAAGAGGAATCTTCAGGAAAGGTGGGGAGGTTTAGGGGAAAACATTTTATACTTGATCCCGGAGGGCAAAGCCTATGGAAGAGTCAGCCCCAGCACTTCCTGCCGGCTTTGGACATGTCATGTGAGGACGTGATACTTGAAGCTGTGGTAGCCATTTTGCAACCATGAGAAGTAAAGCCAAGAGAGCTAGAGAGGAACTGGCAGAGGGCTATAAAATTCTTGAGCTGACGAATTAACCAACCCTGGAGCCATTTACCTTTAGACTTCTTGTCACAGGAGATAATTAGATGTCCTTACAGTTTTAGCAACTTTGACTCAGGTATCCTGTTACTTGAAGCCCAAAGGATCCCAGCAGATACAGTACAGCTCATCTTTTCAGGCCAGGTCACTCAGGTCCTAGGTCACTAGCTGGCTACCCTACAGATTTATTGCCTTGGAGTCATGTACCTATACCTCCAGTCCATGTGTTTATCTCCCACCCAACCTCTTATTATGAAAACTTAAAAACCTACAGAGAAGTTGAGAAAATAATACAATGAACGCTTATATAGGATTCATTCATCAGTTGTTAACATTTAGCTACATATACTACATACATTGTACATATTCCCCTATATAAGGACTTTTTTTTTTTTTTTACTGAATCATTTCAAATTTAGAGACTATGAAGCTTCACCCCAAAGAACTTCAGGATATACCTCCTAAAAAACAAGGACTTTTTTTTTTTAAAGATTTTTATTTATTTGACACAGAGAGACACAGCGAGAGAGGGAACACAAGCAGGGGGAGTGGGAGAGGGAGAAGCAGGCTCCCCGCTGAGCAGGGAGCCCGATGCGGGGCTCGATCCGGATCATAACCTGAGCCGAAGGCAGACGCTTAACGACTGAGCCACCCAGGCGCCCTAACAAGGACATTCTTCTAAATAACCAGTAATATCCTTTGGAGCTTTTCTGGGTTTGTCTTTGTTTTTGTTTTTGTTCTTATCCAGGATTCATCAAGAATTAGATGCTGTTTTAAAGTCATCCTACAGTCCTTTATTCCAAAACAATTCTCCTGTTTTGTTTTGTTTTTTTTTGTCTTTCCTGTCATTGACTTTCAGGGCCAGTTTTTTATTTACTTATTCATTTTTTAAAAAGATTTATCTATTTATTTTAGAGAGAGAGAAAGAGAGAGTGCAGCAGGGAGGGACAGAGAGAGAGGGAGGGAGAGTCTTAAGTAGACTCCCCACTCAGTGTGGAGCCCAACGTGGGGCTCAATCTCACAACCCCAAGATCATGACCTGAGCTGAAACCAAGAGTCAGATGCTTATCCAACTGAGCACCCAAGTGCCCCAGGCCAGTGTTTTTATAGAATGTCCACAATTTGGGTTGTCTGGTTGTTTCTTCATTATATCCATTTAAAGATTTTCAGCAAAAACTCTGCAGAGGTGAGACTGGGTCCTTCTCAGTGCATCACAGCAAAAGGCACACGATGCCATTGTGTTCTTTCATTGGTCACGCTAAGTTTAATCAGTTGATTGAGGTGTTGTCTGGTAGAACTCTCCGTCGTAAAGGCATTTCTTTCTCCTTTGGATTAATAAGTAACCTGAGGGTTTGTACTTTGAGACTATGAGAATATCTCATGACCCCACAACTTTCAGCCACGGTTTTAATCAATAAGGCTTGCCTGAATCAACTATTATATTAGTGATTGCAAAAATCACAATTTTAAAAAATTCTAACATTTTTTTTCTACATTCATTACCTGGCACTCCACTGTTTAAGAAAGTTTTCTCTTCCCTCACACACACTTTTGCAATTTTATTTTTAAGATTTTATTTATTTATTTGAGAGAGAGAGAATGAGAGATAGAGAGCATGAGAGGGAAGAGGGTCAGAGGGAGAAGCAGACTCCCCGCCGAGCAGGGAGCCCGATGTGGGACTCAATCCCGGGACTCCAGGATCATGACCTGAGCTGAAGGCAGTCGCTTAACCAACTGAGCCACCCAGGCGCCCCCACTTTTGCAATTTTCTTGAGTATCATGATGAACTCAGAATATTCATTACCACTTTCTTTTTGATTTTCAGTTTGTCCCAAAGTTGTCCCCTTCAAAGCGGGAGCCCCTTTGAATTGGTTTCTGTATCCTTCTGACACATTCCTATCTGTTTTTGAGCACTTCTTTGCTCTTCTAGCAAAGGAAGTCCCAAGCTCATCTTGTACTTTCCTTGACCCAGACCTGGGATCAGACCTGGTTCTTTTCAGTGAGAAACAGTTGTTAGAAACCAAGAACTGAGTGATAAGAGTGCTCATGGCAAGTGGGGTGTCACTGGTTCTAGGCCCTTTCAGGGGACAGAGCCAGGAAGTGTATTTTATTTTATAGATTTATTTATTTGACAGAGAGAGAGAGAGAGAGTGCACAAGCAGGGGGAGCTACAGGGAGAGAGGGAGAAGCAGGCTCCCCGCTGAGCAAGGAGCCCAGTGTGGGGCTCTATCCCAGGACAAGGGGGATCATGACCTTAGCTGAAGGCAGACACTTAATGACTGAGCCACCCAGGTGTCCCGCCTCTGTCTGTCACCAACATTAGTATATTTGCTCATTTACTGCTCTCTACAATACACTGAATAGTATCAGAATTACTATGTCTATACCACAACAAACTTACTGACAAAGTACAAGATTATTTGCAGTTTTTATTTTATCCTGAGAATATAGCTCACTAAAGGTAATGGTGTGTCTAAAAGCCTCTAAACCTTGAAATAAGTTCATTTGTTTCTCTTCACATTAGGGTTTTCCTCTCCATGTTGATTTCTTTCTTTTGTTTTTCTTTCTTTGTGGTAGTGGGCTTTTTATTATTTTTATTTTTTAAATTTTATTATTTTTATTTTTTTCCAATTTTATTGAGATATGGTTGACATTGTGTTAGTTTCAGGTGAACAACATAATGATTTGATATATGTATATATTGCAAAATGATTACCACAATAAGTTTAGTTAACATCCATCATGAAAATATGGAACACCTCATGAAGTTACATATCATGTTTGGACAAGGACCATGCTATTCTTCTCTGTATCATTCCACTGTTAGTATATGTGCTGCTGAAGGAAGTGCTAATATGATTTTTTAATATGTAAAACAGTACCATAATTCAAAAGTCAAAATCATATGAAAAGGTAACTCAGAGAAGCTTTCTTCAATCCCCATACATAACAAATTTTATTAGTTTCTGGTTTATCCTTTCTTATTTGCAAAAATAAGCAAATACATACATATATGCATATACATACATATGTCCTTATTTTGCCTTCTTTTTTATTCAAATGGTAGTATATGGTATATACTTCTTTGCATGGTATTCTTTTCACTTCCTATTGTTCTGTATTACATATATGCAAGTCTTTCATAGCACTAATTTTTCTCTGTGTGGTCTATTTTATTTGCTTTCTCAAATATATTTGTACTTACTTTATTTTAATGATGAGTTTGTTGTTGTTGTTGATGTTGTTGTTAAATAGACTCCACATCCAGCCTGGAGCCCAACACAGGGCCTGAACTCACAAGCCCGAGATCAAGACCTGAGCTGAGATCAAGTGTTGGACGTTTTAACCAACTGAGCCACCCAGGTATGCCTTTAATGGTTAGTTCTGTATTAAAGCTAAAATAACCTTAGTTTCCCCCCCACACACACACACCATCTTATTTTTGTTATTATCTATTGGTTCCCCAACAATATTTAGTTAATAATTTCTTTCCTGCCATCCCAATTTACCAGCTTCTCACTTGAATAAATATCCTTTTACCCCATCAGTAACTATAAAACAATCAACAAGTATATTCTGTTTTTCAAGTGGGGTGTGCATGTACTTTTCTTATAACCATCATAGTTTTATGGGTAATTACATATTTATGCTCATCAATAGTCCTTTAGTCAATGTCTTTCCCTTTTGGTTGCCTAAAAAACCTTTCCTCATGAAAGGCACATGGGAGCTATGTTCTCCGATTCTCTCATGTTCATAACTTTTAACATGTTGTCTAGATATAAAATCTTTGCCTATGTTTCCCTTCTTTGAATATTTTCAACATGTTGCTCTATTTATTCTGGAATAAAGTCCAAAGACAATCACTTAAGTCATGATATATTGACTAAATGCCCAAATGACTTTTTTTTTTTTGTAAACTCCAGACATCTTTTAGAATATATCTTGACAATGATTATTCAGTACTGATTTCCTAGGTACTAGTGTCAAATCTCTATTTTTCAGGAAAGTTTTCTTAAATGTTACCTTTTTAAAATTTAAATTACTTTTTAAATTTCCATTACTTTTTATTTTCTTCTTTGTACTTCTAATAGGAGATTATTCAACCTATGTGTATGTGTGTTGATATTCTTTGCTCACCTTCTATATCTACCACTTTCTCTTAAATCTCTTTGATTTGTTGAAATTCACTCCTTTCATCTCCTATTTATTTTAAGTCATTATCTCCTATATTTATTCACCTTTAGATTCCATTTTAGTCTCCATTTCTCAAATAATATTAATTCTGAGTTCTCCTACCTCATTTCTGAGATTTTTCTAATTTTGATTATAGTCCTTTCTTATTTAGTGTTTTACTAGTTTTTAAGCTCATCTTGAAATAATAAGTTATATTTTTCAGCTGTTGTATAAGCATGTCTTTCTGATATGTTTTCATTGCTGGACTGTTATGTGTTTTATTGTCTTTTTTTCTATGATAAATTACTGTTAGATTTTTTTTTCCCAGTTTGAGATACAATTGACCTATAATATGGTGTAAATTTAGGGTATACAATTCAATGATTTTATGTACGTATATATTATAAAATGTGAAAATTGTAAATGTAAAAAAAATTACAAAAAACTTGTCAAATGTAAAAAGTTAACACATCCAGCTACATGTTGGATTTGAACACAATCTAATACTATTGTTTCTTTTTATATGAATTCAGTTTTTCTTTATGAAAAAGGGGTGAATCAGGACAACTTTTCTGGCTTCAGTGCTCTAGGTCTTCCTCTTACGGCATCCTCACAAAGAAATCTTTTTTTAATGGCCTTACGCTTTCTGAGATGTGATTCCTCTGCTCTTTCATTTAGACTTTCTTTTTCCTTTCTTCTACCCTGTCCTTCCCCATTTGGATTCTACTCTCAGAACTCTCCCCTTGGTGTGAGACTTTCTCCTGAAAAGGAGCTTTGTAATTTTGGGAAGTTCACGGAGCCAAGACTATACCAGCTCCTTCAGATCTTAGCTTGGACCCGACCCAGCCACAGCTTTGTTGGAGCGTGCAAAACTCCTCCTCATTCCAGTTGTTCTCAAATTGCTTCACTCTGCATTTCATTGTCAGTTTTAGAGTTCTCAGGTCTGTCAGCTACCTGCTGCTTCCTCCTGCGACATGGATAGACACTGCGTCCTTAGTTATTGGTAGTTTTCCTTCACCTGCTCGTATTTTGGGGTTTATGAAGATACCGTGTTCATCTAGATTTTTTAAGATGTTGACAATGGGCCTTGGATTTTGCCATTAGAGTTTATCTGTCTTTTTTTTTTTAAGGGGATTTCAGAAGATTTAAAAACCTCACTGCCCCTGCTACCATCTTCCCATCATTTCCATTGATTTATTTGTTCATTCATTTATTCAGCAAGTAAGTTTGAGCCCTGAATTGTAATCTTATGCCTCTGCCTATTCTCTTGGTGCCATTAACTTCAGGATCCTGCTGCATGTAATTACCTGATTCCACTTAAGCCCAGAGGTATCTGCCACCTTGGGCTGATCATTCATTACTGAGAGAAGTCAAGAACTCTCTTCCCCACTACCTCTGTGCAGCCAAACCGGAGAGCTACATGTCCTGTGTTTCTTGCTTCTCTTGCCACATCTGAACTTTACTATAAAAGCATAGTGTATTGGGGCGCCTGGGTGGCGCAGTCGGTTAAGTATCCAACTCCTGATTTCAGCTCAGGTCATGATCTCAGGGTTGTGAGATGGAGCCCCAAGTAGGGCTCTGAGCTCAGCGTGAATCTGCTTCTCCCTCTCCCTCTGCCCCTCCCCACTCCTGAAATAAATAAAACAAACTCTTAAAAAAAAAGCATAGTGAATTTAATCTAGCTTCCCAAATGGCTACTAAAAGGATTGCATGAGGTAACTTGAGGCATAAGAGAGTTAACTCTCCTTGGGGCAAACCATGACTAGTGGGAAACAGAAAAAAGGATGGAGCTGGGCAGATAGATTCCCTCTACCTTCTTCCTACCTGGGACTGACTATTACAAGGCACATGTTCTTTGTTCTGCCTATCCTGAGATACCCATGGGGTTCACTAAGGCACCATCTGCCAGCCAAGGAGTGCTCCATGGCTGGAGCTCCACTTGGAGGAGGTGCCTATTCTAATTCACACAAGAGTCAGTTATAGGCTGATGCTGCCCACTGGAGTGTAGAGATGCATGAACAATGATGAGCACCTAGAACAAGCAATAGGAACTGGGAAATCATTAAATCATCACCCATCACCCAGTTCCTTCTAGTGTATCTTTGCCAGATGGTCCACACTCTGCTGAACTGATCCCTATGAGATGTTCACTATGTCATTTTTAGCTTTGTTTGAAACTTCTCCCTTTTTCTGTTTATTAACTTTTAACTTATATTTATTGATCTATAATTTGATGTTTTAATATATATGTTATATTAAAATAAACTATAATTATATATAAGCTATATACAAGTATATAAACTACAAATAAAAATACAAACTATAAATTATAATTTATATTATAATAACATTAACTATAGATATATATAACTATAACTATATACAATAAGTATAAATTATAATATATACTATAGTATATATAAATTATAAATATAATTTTAAATTAATATACACTATAGTATATACTATACATTATACATATTACATATTATATACTATATATAATTATAATATAAGCTATAATTTATAATTTAATCTGTAATTAAACCTTTTTTGGTGTAAAATTAAATGGGTTCTGATGGGGAAATCCAAATCAAAACCTCAATGAGATACCACCTCACACCAGTCAGAATGGCTAAAATTAACAAGTCAGGAAACGACAGATGTTGGTGGGGATGTGGAGAAAGGGGAACCCTCCTACACTGTTGGTGGGAATGCAAGCTGGTGCAGCCACTCTGGAAAACAGTATGGAGGTTCCTCAAAAAGTTGAAAATAGAGCTACCATACGATCCAGCAATTGCACTACTGGGTATTTACCCCAAAGATACAAATGTAGGGATCCGAAGGGGTACGTGCACCCCAATGTTTATAGCAGCAATGTCCACAATAGCCAAACTGGTAAGAGCCAAGATGTCCATCGACAGATGAATGGATAAAGAAGATGTGGTATATATACACAATGGAATATTATGCAGCCATCAAAAGGAATGAGATCTCGCCATTTGCAACAACGTGGATGGAACTGGAGGGTGTTATGCTGAGTGAAATAAGTCAATCAGAGAAAGACATGTATCATATGACCTCACTGATATGAGGAATTCTTAATCGCAGGAAACAAACTGAGGTTTGCTGGAGTGGTGGGGGGGTGGGAGGGAGGGGGTGGCTGGGTGATAGACATTGGGGAGGGTATGTGCTATGGTGAGCTCTGTGAATTGTGCAAGACTGTTGAATCACAGATCTGTACTTCTGAAACAAATAATGCAATATATGTTAAGAAAAAAAAAGAAGAAGAAGATAGCAGGAGGGGAAGAATGAAGGGGAATAAATCGGAGGGGGAGACAAACCATGAGAGACGATGGACTCTGAAAAACAAACTGAGGGTTCTAGAGGAGAGGGGGGTGGGGGGATGGGTTATCCTGGTGATGGGTATTAAGGAGGGCACGTTCTGCGTGGAGCACTGGGTGTTATACGCAAACAATGAATCATGGAACACTACATCCAAAACTAATGATGTAATGTATGGTGATTAACATAACAATAAAAAATTTTAAAAAATGGGTTCTGATGAATGCACATACAACTGTGTGACCACCAACACAATAAAGTACAAACATTTGCATCACTCCAAAAAGACCCTTTTTACTACTATATAATCAGTCCCCTCCTCTTAACACACGGCAACCACTGACCTGATATCATCGCTATAGTTTTCCCTTTTAGTGCATGTCATATAAATAGAATCATGTAACCTATTGTGTCAGACTTCTTTATTTTTTTTAAATTTTTTAAGCTTTTTATTTATTTATTTGACAGAGAGAGAAAGAGACAGCATACAAGCAGGGGGAGCAGCAGAGGGAGAGGGAGAAGCAGGCTTCCCGCTGAGCAGGGAGCCCAACAATGGAGCTCTATCCTAGGACCCTGCGATCACGACCTGAGCCACCCAGCACCCCCAGACTTCTTTAACTTAGCAAAATGCTCTTGTAATTCAACCATGTCATTACATATATCAGTAGTTTTTTGCTTATCCCTGAGTTGTATTCCCTTGTAAGGATGTACCACAGCTTGTTTATCTAGTCACCTATAGATGGACATATGGACACATGGATTGTTTCCAGTTTCTAGTGATTATGAATAAAGCTGTTATAAACATTTGTGTACAGATTTTTTTTTTGTGGGCATATACTTTCATTTCTAGTGGGTGCAATTGCTAGGTCATACGGTAAGTGTATGTTTAACTTGATAAACCACTTCCAAATTGTTTTCAAAAGTGGCTGTACTGAATATTGGTATTCCCAGCACCTATGTACAGGACTATTTTTCATTAATTTTTAAAATTTGACCAGTACTCCATGAACCCATTCTCATCATTTAAATAAATCAATCAACACAGAGATGCAAAATTCCCACTTCTCTCATCAATCTCTCTCCACTCCTTAAATGTGGTCACTGTGATTGGTTCGGTGTGTATAAAAATTCTTTCTTATTTTGAAAAGAATTAAAAACTCTTTGAGGCGCCATAACCACCTCCAAATTCTAATCCCTACTAGAAGGCATGGCATGATGGCAAGACTACTAGCATTGGTGTCAGCCAAACCTGGATTTTGATCCTGTATCTGCCACTTTCTAGCTCCAAACAAAGCATGGAAATAGCAGCATGCATATGCTGTTTATAATTAAGATGGAGATATACATCTCTCCTTATAATTAATACATGAAAATAAAATATTTAAATATACATTACATACATATTTGAGTTTCCATTTGCCATTCCTAATTAATATAGATTTCTAGTTTTCTGCCATTTTTGGACAGTAAAGGTTAACACATTAATATATGAGACTGCCTTGGATCCTAGACAAGGCACATTAGTGTGAAATATTCATCTGGAACTTTGTTGTCCAGAAAAGTCTGCAGGAAAGCCTTAAGATGAAAAACAGGAGTAGAGGTTACATACAGCCCATTTCTAACATTTATAAATCAGCTGTAACTGACCAAATGCAGTCATGAGTCTAAAAGTAGTAAAAACCTAGAACCGTGAGCATGCCAAGGGCTGGAGGGGAGAGGAAAATGGGGGAGGTGCTGTTCAACAGGTATAAAGTCATGCAAGATGAAAAAGTTCTAGATCGGCTGTACGACACTGTACTTGTAGTTAAGAATACTTAACTATGGGGCGCCTGGGTGGCTCAGTTGGTTGAGCGGCTGCCTTCGGCTCAGGTCATGATCCTGGAGTCCCTGGATCGAGTCCCGCATCGGGCTCCCTGCTCGGCGGGGAGTCTGCTTCTCCCTCTGACCCTCCCCCCATCTCATGTGCTTTCTCTCTCATTCTCTCTGTCTCTCAAATAAATAAATAAAATCTTAAAAAAAAAAAAAGAATACTTAACTATGCACTTGGAAAAGTTGTTAAGAGGGTAGATCTCATGTGTTCTTACCACGATAATAAAAAAGGAAAGGGTATTAGTGGAAAATTTGATGAAATCTGTAATTTAGCCGATAATGTTGAATTAATGTTAATTTCTTAGTTTTGACAAATGAATGCTGGTTATGGAAGATGTTACCATTCAGGGAAGCTCGCTGAAGGGTCTACAGTAACTCTCTGCACTGTCTTAGCAATGTTTCTGTAAGTCTAAAATTATTCCAAAGGAAAAAGATTATTTTTTTTTTAAGTAATGAAAGCCACGTCACCCACACAAGGGTATTCGCTGTACGATTTTTGTAATGGCAAAAATTGAGGTAAAAACCAGGGACACCTGGGTGGCTCAGTGGGTTAAGCGTCTGCCTTCGGCTCAGGTCATGATCTCGGAGTCCTGGGATCGAGCCCCGCATCAGGAACCCTGCTCGGCGGGAAGTCTGCTTCTCCCTCTCCCACTCCCCCTGCTTGTATTCTCTCTCTCGCTGTGTCTCTCTCTCTCTCAAATAAATAAAATCTTTTTTAAAAATTGGGGTAAAAACCATTTAAGAAGTAATTGACTAAAAAAATTAATGCGTATCATGTAGTTATTAATAAGATAAAGTTGATGCTGAGTATTATGTAACGACATGGAAAGCAGTGCATACTATATTGTTAAGTAGGAAAAGAAGCTTACTAAAGCTTTTATAGTATGATCTCATTTGTGTATATGTGTATTTTTTATCTTATTTAAATTTACATATATCCGTGTAGGTTAGTTTAAAAGATGCCTAGAAAATTAAACACCAAACTGTTTACACGGTAATTTATTCAGGTACTGGTCGTGGAAAGCTATGTCTCTTCTATACGTATGGGTTATACGTGTAAGTCGTGGTGAATATTTTATTGAGCTCAGGACAGCCCTTAGGCCTGGCCAAGAGAGGCTCCTACCTCAGACCTCATGGGTTACAGTGTGGAAGTCACAAGCACACAGTGCAAAGGTAAATATATTAAAGAACCTAAGGGATCAGGTACTCACAGCTGACACAGAGCAGTCATATGCTAGAGTCCACACTGGGACTCACACCCCACAGGCCACAGGAAGGGTTTCTCTGCATCTCTTGCCCTCTGTTCTCAAAACAATTGGTGACTTTCTCCAATGTCCTGAGGCATTGTAGGTTGTTCTGCCAACATCCAGGAAGGACATTGCTTAGGAGTGTGAGGAAAATTTGAGCTGTAGAAGCACTTAGGTAAGAGAAGAGACAAATTAATTAGCTTGTCAAATCCTTCTTCTCGCATATCATCAATGTTATAGATTCTCGCATAATAAAGTATCTTTTCCCAGGAGTGCTTAGCATGTGTTTTCTTGCTTTCTTTAAGTTCGGGTTTACAGACCTGTAAGTATTCACACATTACTGCAGTCCTAGCAATAGTTACATATAGCAACCAAAGAACAGTTTGCAATATTAAATAATATCATTCCAACTGAGCCACCCAGGTACCCTCATTCCTAATTCTTTTTTATGCATAGTCTAGACCTGGCATGCTTGAAGCATGAAGCATAATCCCAATTTTTTGCATTAACAACTGATGGTCATGCACACAGGAATTGCATGCAATTTTATATTTATAAAATATATAAAATATAAGTAAATTTTTTAAAGATTTATGAGAGAGAGCGGGGGAGGGGTAGAGGGAGAGAATCTCAAGCACACCCCCCCCTCTGAGCGCACCCCCCCCCCCCCACCCTGAGACAGGGCTCAATCTCATGACCCCAAGATCATGACCTGAGCCAAAATCAAGAGTTGGAGGCTTAACTGACTGAGCCACCCAGGTGCCCCAAGATATAAATTTTAAAACAAGTAACTAAATTTTACTTGAATAATTTTTTGTTCAGATTTTACTCGTCATTAATTATTCTTTTTTGCTCTTTAATAACTTTTTGAGACCATACAGGAAAAATCATTTTAATTTTTCAATATTTTAACATTTACTTTAATTACATTTTTGATGAAGTACGGGCAAACTTGGAATATTTGACTATGATTACATTTAATCTCTTAATCCCATTGATCATAGAGAATGAGAACAAGGTGGCATTGGGATACAACCACACATAATGAAAGGGGAGCTCTGAGGAGGAAGGGCTGAAAAGAAAATGAGCAAAAAAATGGGCTGCTTCAGTGTTTTTAAATTGCAGACAATGAAAGTAAATAGACTTCCGCTAAGCATGACCCACATACAATTTACAAACATTACAAATTATTTACTGAACAAAGACTTACTGAGCAAAACAACAAAATAAGGAAAGTATTCTTAGCAAATCTACAACCTGAACAGTCATATAAAACGACTGTGACTTTGTGTTCTCCTAAAGGGTTTTTTTTTTCCTGATCAAAAGATGACAATGAAAAAGGTAATTTTTTATATAAAATTCACAACTTAGAAGAAATAAATGCAATTCTGGCCTGCCCATTAGACAATAAAGAAATTACCACAAAAAAAAAAAAAATGACAAGTCGGATGAGAAAAATAAAAATTTTGAATCTTTTTTCTCACATTATTTTTATTTTATTATGTTAATCACCATACATTACATCATTAGTTTTTGATGTAGAGTTCCATGATTCATTGTTTGCGTATAACACCCAGTGCTCCATTCAATAGGTGCCTTCTTGAATACCCATCACCGAGCTAACCCATCCCCCCACCCCCTCCCCTCTAGAACTCTGTTTGTTTCTCAGAGTCCATAGTCTCTCATGGTTCATCTCCCCCTCCAATTTCCCCCCCTTCATTTTTCCCTTCCTACTATCTTCTTCTTTTTTTTAAACATATAATGTATTATTTGTTTCAGAGGTACTTTGAATCTTTACCGTTTATGGGAAAGTGACCCTACAAAAAGTCTGTCGTGAACTTTTTAAATCGTGAGAATGCTTCCAGAACAACATAAGCTGATTCAAATGACTGCCTAATAATTTTCCATTGGGTAAAGATGGGGAAAATGTAATATTTCATATTATAATAAAATATTTTTTTCAAATGGAGAAACTGTAGAAACTTTGTTAAATTTTAAATTCAAAGACAAAATATTTTGTTAGTATTACTACACATTTCCCTGCCCATCTTTATAAGCAGCTCTGGCCAAGGAAAGTATTTGGGAGTGGAAATACTTAGGTTCTCAATTAAAAGAACACATAATGTTACTTACAACCGAAAATACATAAAGAAACAGAACAACACAAAAAAACCTGCCTATGCAAATACAAGAACTGTAAAAAAAGTCTAAAGTAACAATAACTGAACAAGAATAATCAACAAGGAAACTCATAAACAAATAGGGATATAAGATATTGCTGTGATATTAAGAGAATAGATGTTGTGTATTTAACCTTGCGTGACAATAGCAGCACAATATTCATCGAGTTTCTTTTTTCTTTTTTTTTTTTTTTTGACAGAGAGAGAGAGACAGCGAGAGAAGGAACACAAGCAGGGGGAGTGGCCAGTAATAACTAATTTTATTAAGTGCTTATTATGAGCTAGGCACTGAGCTTGTTACTGCTTATACAATGGTTCACAACACCTCCATGAGGTAAACATTCCAATTTCACTTTACAGCTAGGACTATGAACTGAGGCTTGGAGAGGCAAAGTTGCTTGCCCAGATGCTGTCAAAGCTGAATCAAGTGTACATTCACTGTGCCCATCCTGATGGGCACTGGCTGCTAAGGGCTGATGGAACACCAGGGAATGCAGGGCCTCTTCGGGGAAAGATCTGTCTCTCTACCCCTGGAAGGCCATCATAAGGCACCGCTAGCTTTTTGTTTCAAAGACTTTCCAGTCTACAAAAGAAACCAGTGAAACTAGAAACACTTCCAGGGGGCCTAAGATGATAACATGCGAAGCCAGTAGTATTTCTCGTACTTTTTCCACCAAAATAACCCATCAGACCGAGAGTGAATTCTTAACTCTCTGGGTTCAGCCCAAAAGATTCTGATCAATTTCTTGTACTGTCTCTTTAAAATCATACACACATTTTTCTCCATCCTGAGTATGTGTATATAATGTTTTCCTCCCAGATCTTCAAGTAAAAATGACACCTCAGAAGGGATTCTACGTTCATCTTAGAGTTTAAGGACTCTTTGGCATTCTGTCTGCTCCTCTGGTTTGACGAGCGGAGCCCTCAACTGCCATCAGTGGCTACCGTGGTAGGGTTTACTTGGCTGTTCGGTGAGCTCAAAGCCCTGCAGGTAAAGAGGAAGCTAGATTAACTCCTTCCCAATTTAGTTCGGGACCTGTCCTGTTTGTGTTGTACTTTAATCATCCTCCTGGCCTGCCTCTGACAGTTTTGAAGGGGCGTGAACTCCTTGCCATTACAGTTGTCCAGTCGGCTTGCTTGGAGAGCTCTGGGGAGGACCGCATTGAGCAATGAATGAAGGAAACTTTCAAGTTTGATATCCTAGGATCCTGTAATTTTGTAAGTCTTCCACAGCAGCAATTTCAAGAATCAGTAAATATTTATTCAGCTCTTTTTAAAGGGCCAGAATACTATACGAGGCAATGATGAACAGCACAGTCTTCTTGAAACTCAGTTTCCTAGGAAAGGTATAAACAAGCAGGGAACTATAATATAGCTCTCACAAGAGAAGCATGGAAGCTCAGGAAGCTCAAAGGAAGGTCACCAAGGACAGTGGAGATGGATCTTAGCAGGCTTCTAGGAGGAGGTGCCAAGAGGTTTGAGGAATGAGCAGAAGTTTGCCCAGGTCCTTCTGAAAGGCCCTGGAGTTGAGATTCATTTCAGCGAATTTCAGGTCCCTTCCCTGCCCTCCTGCATCTTGTTTACCCATTCTACTTGGCTGCTAGGATATTTAGGAACAAAAGCGCTAACTTTTTAATTATCAGTTGTAACCATGGACGTGAAGAGAGAATAAGGAGCCCATCCCATCACAAAAACTACATCAGAAAGAGGGACTAGACTCCAGGTTTTTGGCAACAAGGTTACTGGGTAGATCCTAAACTCGCTTTAGCCGGTCACAGCTGTTAACCGAGGGGAAGGGAGGGGCGATTCGGGCTGCATTTGCCTCCTGCGAACACAAAGGAAAGAAAAAATCGTTCTGGGAAGAAGCAAGCTTCTCCTTCTAGTAGTACGTGTTTTGGTCATCACACAGTAGATAGTCAAGACAATAACCCAGCCTGCAAAATTAGCAGCTCAAAAAAACCAAACCCTTTGAAGTGGCTAATGAATACACTCTTTTTAACTTACTCCGATCTCATTGCTCAGAGCTGTGCAGTTGCTCCTGGGCAGAAGTTTCACTAATGTAGGGATGTTGACTGGCCACTGCATCAAATATTTATCAAGTCACAGATGGGAATCTACAAAGAGTTTGCAGAGAGGTTTAGTGTCTCCCTTCGGTTCTCAGGGAAGCACGTCAGCCCCACAGAACTCAAGCCCACAAACACACACCTTTGAGCCGATGCTGATGGTGGCTGACCCATTTTAACCAGGTTAAACGAGGACCCACTTAAAGACATCACTGTTTTTTCTTAAAGTAAAAGTAGAATATCTTCACTGTCACCATACCATACGCACAAGATGTATTGTGCGTCTTTTAAATAAAACAAATGATACTGTATCCGATGTTTGAATGCATTTCTCTGTTTCGCTTTTCTCATTTAACAATAGATTCTTAACATCTTTGCAGGACATTGAGTACTTTTCTACAGCGTATTTTTATATATTTACACAATAATCTAGTGTATGAATGTGCCATGATTTACCCAACCAGTTTGCCGGGGTTGGCTATTTAAATTGTATCCAGCTTTCCACTATGTAAGTGATGGTTTTGCTGAACATCCTTATAATTAGTTTTTTGCGCCCAGTGAGGATGTTTTCTCAGGCAAATGAGTGGAAAAGGAATTGCCAGGTCAAAGAGTTCATCTGTTATGCCGGCGTACATTTCCAAGATCAGAGTCTGAGAGGGGGTGGGGCTGGCACTTTTGGGGGGCTGTCAGCTCACCCATCCCAAGCGGGTCACTGAGAGCTACAAATTAGTCCAGGAGTTTGGGGGTCGGTTGGTTTTTATATTTGTTTGTTTTTGTAACAGCCTCTTTGAAACTTGAACTTTTTTTCCTCTTTAATTTAACAGCTATCTTATTTTGCTAATCTCCCATCTTTATTTAGTGACACTGGAGAGAAAGAAGGATCTCTTCAATGATAAACAGCCACAGCTGGTCTCAATAAGGAGTTATGGATTGCTGTTCTGCATTACTATCAACCACAGTTATTATGCCGGGTCTATCAATATCTTTTTCCTCTAACAATAGAAGGCAAGCTGTTTCCTGCAATTGAAGTCTCCTTAGAGCAGAGGTTCAGTGATATGTAGAAAAAAGGCGAAGGGGTAGTTAAAATTGCCACCTTTTTGTTTGGCCAGACAAAGATATTAACAATAAACAATGGCCATTTACTATCATCAAGTAATCACAAAAGAATGAGCATTTAACACACAGGCACTTGAACCAAAAAAAGGAGGAGGAGGAGAAGGAGGTAATTCCAGAATAAAGCGCATTCTTACCTAGGACTGAACAACTGGCATTCTTGCACTGATACTCACATTGTTCTTATTTTTCTTCTCACCAAGGATTTGGAGACAACCTTTTGGACTGGCATCAGCCTGTGGACCCTGGCTTGAGAATCGCTGTCTGACAGGCTGGCGACCATGTCTGCTACACGGAGTGGGATCTGACCCAGTCCTCTCCCTCCCTGGACGAGAGAGAAGTGAGAGAAACCCTCTCTTCCTTCCAGGAGTCTCTTCCTCCTTGCTTGGTCTATATGGCATTTCCAGATGGCGGTAATTTGGGTATCATTTCCATAGCTTGTGCATCTCCACAAACCGCCTATCTTGTTATTTATTTAGCATTTGTTTTAAATCCATACTTTTTTAACTTCAAAAATAAAATTTTGACCAAGAAACTTTACAAATGTTAAAACCATTATCATTTGTCTTAAGCAAAGTGAAATGATGTTATTAGATTCTAGATCTGATTTACCTGCCAAAAATTCCAAGATTGAGTCCTGTATTTCTTGGTTTCAAAAGAGAGCGAGCGATGAAAAAAAAGAGAGAAAGAGCGAGCGAGAGAGATTGATTAGCAAGCGAAAGGTGTGAAAGATACATTAGCACAGATATGAGACTCTGCCCTTGGCACAACTACAAGGATTGAAGGAGAATTGGAATGGAAATAAACTTCTCACCAGGCGAGGTCATGTATTCATGGAAGCTCTTTCTGTGGGCCACTAGTAGGGGTCCCACAGTTTGGAAAGTAGAAAGAGAACCAGACTTGGTTTGGAGCCCTGGCCTGGCTGTTTGCAGGCTCTAAATCCTCAGGCAAATCACTTCACCTCTTCTTGAAACCTCGGCTTCCCCAGCTGTAAAATGAGATGATAATAATATCCATCAGGGATATCGCGAGAATAAAGCATTCTGTAATCTCTAAAATGCTATACATCTCATGGAGGATCAGCCAGCCTCACTTGTGAGAGCACTTTTATCTATGGGTATCAGATCTTTTCTCCAGAGGCCCAGAATACATTTCCAGGCTAAACATGTCACTAGAGCCTAAAAGAAGTAAGTGGATTAAAACCTTTAAAAATGAAATACTTGATTCGGCATGATGTGGGATAGTCCCTAGTAGGATTGAACTAAGCATTTTTAGGAATTCTGATTACTTGCTCAGTGACTCTAATCAGGAGGGCAGGTACCATGCCTGTTTCTTTCTCTTCTATGTCCCTTGCGCCTAGTTCAGTGTGTGGCACATCAGGAACGTTCAGTATATGGTGAGCGCATGCATGAGATAACATCCCTATGTTACACTTTGGTCTTTGTAGTAGATGTCTTTGGCTTTTTGCCACCCAGTGAGGTATTAATCGTGTTTTAATTTTCTATATTTTATGATGCTTTGCCATCTTGGGGCCTCGCAGACCCAGCAAGGGACTGCCCCTCCCAGGGGTACCTAATTCCTAGAATTAACAAACGACCTGCCTGTGAGCACCCTTTTAATATGCAAACCAATCCATACCCCACCCCCCCCATCCACCTCCTTTTATCAGGCTCCTGCCGTGGACACTATCCCCCTGCCCTACATCACCCTAAGGCCAGGTATGAGATAGCTAGGGACCACCCCTGTAGCCCAGAGCCCACTAAAATAATTCCATTATTTGAACTATCCAGTCCTAAACCTGGCCAGCTGTTGACCCTTTCTTGCCCATTCCTTCCCATGAAAACCACAACAAAGGCTTTGGCCCTGCTTTCTTTTCTTTACTCTTGCCCCTGTCCCCTGGTGCTTCCCTCTGTGTGGCCCTGGTTGGTGTGGCTGGCCCCCTCGTCTTGGGAACTGTGGGTAACAAACTATCATTTCGGTGGCAATCCTCTCTCCCTGTGTTGGCCTGGCCTTAAGGGAATAACCAACTCCAAGTAGACTTTAAAACAAGGATCAACCTTGAGAACACTCCAAGTGTTCTCAATTCATGGTTAAAGGGGAGTTGGTCTCCCCTCCCACTCAGGGGGGCAGTATAAGGCTCAGGTCTGAGCCAACTGACCCATGGCATCAGGATAGTCTCAGAGATGAACACACGAGCACATTAAAGTGGCAACGAGAGTTTTGCTGGGAGAAAAACTCTTGATTTTTTTTTTTTCCTGCAGGATTAGAAACTGGAAAAGCTTTAGGTCTGGAGCTATGCAGCCATTTTGCTAGCTGGAGGCAAAGAGCCTGTTTGAAATGGAGCCAATCTGGGAAAGCAGTGCCAAGAGAGGAAGAGAAATCCGTTCCTCACAGCATCATTTGAACCAATCCCACTTCTGCACTTTCCAGTTCCCTATTTTTAAGCCAATTTAGGCTGGGTTTTCTGTACTTACAAATAAAAGCATCCTAACTTACAGGGTTTTCTTTCCCCTCTTCTTGATACCCAAAGCCACATTTGGGGATATTTATAATTGCAGTTTTAATTAATTCAGTTCCATAGTCAGTGCGTGCCAGGCACTGGGCTGGGCCATGGTGACACATCTACTGAAACGCTTGGAAGAGCTTCAGTGTAGAGAGGTGGAAAGACATGCAAACAACCAGGGGAGAGTAGGATAAGAGCTTTCATGGAGGCTCGTGCAAAGACTGCGGAGCAGGCAAGGAACAATGAAATCTGCCCGGAGGTTCTCCCTCTTCCGTCCTGTATTAGTCACAGCCTTGCCTCAGCCCAGTCTTGTGGGGTATCTCTCCCACTCAAGGAGCATCAGCTCTATGGAGTGCTAACATTGAGCGAGGGCTTCCTGCGCCACTGTGCCGGTGCCCGTGTCATTCTCTCAGTTCCTTTCTAGGGCAGACAGGATCTCCATTTTAGAGACGAAGATTCCTCTCTTAAGGGGCTTAGCTAGGGTGAACAACCCTAGTCCACTCCGTTGGTAGAATCTGAACTCACATGTGGACTATCTGCCCTGCTGAAGGCCATGCACTTCATTATCAAGCTGCTCAGGAGGTGCTCATCAGGCTCCACCCCGTAATTATAGAAGAGCCTTCCAAAAATGTTCCCTATTTTACAACAGAATTTGCCATAAGATGATTTTATATTATAGTACAGGGCAAAAGGTAGTCAATGTAGACAAATACTCTTTTCCCCACACAAGTTATTTTGAGAACCCCAGCAAGTGAGTAAAAGGAGGTGCACCTGTGTATGGGCACATCCTTGCTCAAGACCCCAAACTCTCATTTGAGTTGTCTCTCTGCCTGGTGGTCCTCTGAGAGGTAGAGCAGCCAGATGCAGTATTAAGTGGAGAAGAAGCCCCTGGGCCCCAAGATCAGGACTGCCTGCGGTTGGAAGGGCGAAGCGAGATTTCCGACTGGCACAGTTCAGCCAATGGTGTCTTTGCTTCCAGCAGAGCATGGGAGGCTTTGGAGAGTTTCACTGCGCCTGATGGAGGCACTGGAGGCAGCCAGAGCCCCAGGCATATCGGCCACCTTGGCAGATTTCCTTTTTAAGCTTCATGTCGGCTTGTCAGCCTCATCAACCCAAACCAGTTAAACAAACAATTTATTAGACTGGCAGCCCCTCTGGATGCTGCAACTTTTATTTAAGGGATGGTCGGCTTTTCAACTTTCACCTACACTGTAACAATTTTCTTTCCAGAGGAAACAGGGTGGATCCTTCAGCCTGGGTAAGAAGTGTATATTATATGGATGTGGACATGGAATTCATATGCAGGCTATGAATATTTATAGGCTTTCCTAGACATAGCACATCAAATCTGTGTAAGGGAAAAAAGTATTTTGCTTTAAAATCAAAGCTGAGTAGGATGTTTTTAAATCATCATTAGGTTATTATAAATGAATGCATTTACTTTAAATCTGGATTCGAATTAGGAATAATTCACACAATGCATAATTAGATAACTTGCTTTCTCCCCTTCGTGGTATTTCTCAAAGACCTTTTTATGATCATTTAATTTTGAGCCTTTTGAAATAGATGTGAATAGACACACTGGATTTTGTAACACATTACTGCCTCCTTGATTTCAAAATTGCTGTTTTAGGTTTCTTGACAACTAAGAATGGCCTTACTTCTTTCTGACAGTTTTTCCAGTGATTGGTCAGGGTGACTGGGGTTTCACTGCCCTGTTTCGTTTTACTTTATGTAGTCACAGATGTCCTTGCAATTCAGTTCTTACTCCTAGGAAGTCCCGATTTTATTGTTCATTTTATTATTCATAAGAAATATACAAGTCCCCCCAACGGCAGTAACTCCCATCTTCTCGAGCTCCCTCCGGGCCATTCACTGTGCATGTACGTCACAGCTTGTCCACCCCTCAGAACGACCCGGGGAGCAGGATTCCATTTCTTTCTCACGTTAGAGTTGAACAAACTGCAGCTCCGAAACTTCAAGATATCTTGCCTCAGAAACCCTGCTCATGAGAAAAGGAACTGGATTATCAGCTCATCCCAAGTCGGCACACTTATTCTGCCCACTGGTTCTTTCTCTCCACACCGTCCAGAGCCCCTTCCAGCTCCAGCCACCATTCTCAACAGTGGGGAGGAGGGCAGACAGAGCTCCCTGACACCGACTGGCAGGCTCCCCAGCATCCCGATCGAGGCCGAATCATAAATGTGGACTTCGGTCCCCACCGGTGGTACAAGGGCCAGGTCCTCGGCCTGCCTGCCTTCCCTGGCTGGTCTCAACCCACCGCGGAGCCTTTCTCCGTTTGGGGCTGGGATTTATGTCGATGCAGACATTCCGAGTTCTTCATAAATATTTGTAGTTGCTGTTGGGCATTTGGGGGCTCCAAAAGAGGGAGAGGGAGAGTTGCTTCCGAGGAAAACAATTCATTTAAATATACCGTTAAAAGAGTTCCCGCTTTGATTTTCAAGACGACCTGAATTTGCTCTCCTTCTGCCTTCGCTTGCAAGCGCCTGACATGACTCTGAGGGTGGCTCAGACGGCACTGACATCTCGCCCCGCACACCGGCCTTTCCATCCTTTCTGAGGCCCAAGGCTACCCTCCCCTCTGGCCTGAGCCCTCCCCTTCTGCCACTGCCACCTTCCAGGGGCCTGGTTGGCTTCTCACCCCTTCGGGTCTCCAAGAAACAAGAGGGGAGAGATAGAGGGGGGCTGCTACCATCTCAGGCCTTGCCATCAGATGCATGCGCCTGCCTCTTGATCAGCAAAGAGGGGCAGATGAAAAGACCCATCAGCCCCGCCCGCCGGCTCCTGTCTCAGTCACAACTGCTTCCTTAGCTTCCAAAGCATTTGGAGCTTTCCCATGGCAGGAAACGAAAATGCTCTTTTCCCAGACTTGATAGCCGAGGTTCTTCCCAAGCCCTGGGACCTGTCTGTCTTCCGTTGGAATCTTTCATCTTCGCTTCCATTCCCTCCTTTCAGAGCTTCTTCCATAATTGATGGCGTTCTGAGTGGTACAGCCGTGGCATCTGCGTGGCTGAGTCAGGCTGGGCAGGATGGGGAAGAGGAAGGTGGCGCTGCTGTGGGCTCCTGCTCAGCGGCGGCCCACGCCCCCTTCTCCGCACCCCTCCTCCGGCGCCCAGGCCCAGCCCAGCGGCGTCCCCCAAAGAGACTCCACTCTGGTCAGGTGGTCTAGACGCAGAGGCCAAGATGGGGATTCTTATGCAAGTGTCTTATTGAGGGACCGCCTTCAGGAGAAACCTGCCATGGGGGGGGGCGGAGAAACAGGGCAGGGCGGGGTTGGGGGGAAGTGTTGGACAAAGATGGGACTTAGGAAAATCTAGCCTAGACCTGATCCTCTCGCCCCACCCGTACCCCCGTCCCCGGAGCACTGCAGGATAAACTGCACCTCAGAGATGGTCCTGCCCAGGGAAAGGGGCTGGGCTGTGACGCTCCCCCCATCAGTCAGCCAACTGCCACACCTGCCCTTGGGATGCGTGTGAACTCCCAGGCATGTCCCACCGAGAGGCTCTGCCACCAAAAACAGCCCTTTGGTGACAAGTTCAACAGGTGCAGCAGCAGGGGGTAGTGTGTGCGGACCCGATCAAGGGACCCAGGCTGGGTACCACCAGCAGCTGCTCCAGGGCTCAAGAACTAGTTGTGAGGATGACTGAGCAGTTCTATTCATGCTGCAGATACCTGAGCTCCTGCTCCCCTCCCTCCTTCATCCCTTCCCTCCTCTCTTTCTACTTTCCCTTCTTCTTCCCCTCCTTCCTCCCCCACTACTCCCCTTCCTCTTCCACCCTCTCTCTTTCCTCTCCTCACTCCGTACAACAGATATTTATCAGTAAACCAGTCCTGGGGCGCCTGGGTGGCTCAGTCCTTAAGCGTCTGCCTTCGGCTCAGGTCATGATCCCGGGGTCCTGGGATCAAGTCCCGCATCGGGCTCCCTGCTCCGCTTCTCCCACTCCGCCTTCTTGTGTTCCCTCTCTCGCTGTCTCTCTCTCTGTCAAATAAATAAATTAAATCTTAAAAAAAAAAGTAAACCAGTCCTCAGGGAGCTTATAGTCTCTGTAAGGAGACAGGCAGTGGACAAGCAAATGAAGAAACACACAAAATAATTCCAAACTGAGATCACTGCTCTGAAGGAAATAGAGTAGCGGGAGAGAGGTTAACAGACAAGGCAGGGAGGGACCCATTTCTGGTTAGGTAGTCAGGAAGGCTTCTCTGAGTAGATGACTTGGAAGCTGAGTCCTGAAGTTAGAGGAGGGCCCCAGTAGTGAGAACACAGGGCCAAGGGGGCTCCAGGGAGGGCAGGCAGCGATGCAAGTCGACAGGACGGAGGTCTGCGTGCTCTAAGAGCTGACGCAAGGCCCGAGAGGAGCTGGGGGAGTGTGACTTGGTCCAGACAATGCCAAGCCTTGTAGGCCATGGGAAGGGTCCTAGAAGTGACCTACTTGCAGCTGAAAACCTGACTCAGCTGGATTCGGATGTGCAAGGAGAAGGTAGTCTCTTTACTTCCTCTCATGGATCCAGACCTTAAGCTTCTCCTAACTCCAGTAGAAAGCTGACTTTTCAATATTTGTATCTCACACTCAGAAAATGCCAGAACACGTTTGCCCTTTTCCTCCCCAAGATAGCCTCTAGGGTATGGGGAGCTTACACACAATCCTCGTGATGGTAGGGGAGGGCCTTGGGCCTAAAGTGGGTCCTTCTGCGGGTCTCAGATTCTTTTCAGCCCCTGCGGCACAGTGCTTGCTCTCCTCATCTGACCTCCCTGCTGAGCATGCCTGTTCTATCCCTAGTTGTGTCCTCCATCCTCCAACACCCCAGCCTTGATCTTGCTGGTGCTACCCTTGATTCCCATTCATCCTCGGACGTGGGGGTCAGCCTTGCAACCTCAGCTTTTCCAAGGTCAGTCACCTTTCCAAACCTCTCCACCACAGCCCTCCATGGCGTCCATGGAAGCTTCTGGACACCTTCCATGCTGTAAGGAGCCAAAGCTAGATTTTTTGTGATTTAGGTCTATGCATGCCACGACATCAGTTTTACCCTGATGTGGCAGTTTCATATTTGCCTGGATGGTACCCTGCTAAGTAGGGGCCCTCCCAGGGTCCAAATCAGAATCAGGAAGCCAGGTGAAAATGTCCCATCAAGCTACTAACAGGGGAGATCAAGCACACATGTTTCACCATCTCTGCCCCCTAATTCCTCCAGTGTAGATTTCCCACCTCACTTTTTCTTTCCTCCAGAATTGACATCATGATTCACTCTTACCAGAGGCTGCCGTAACAGATTAGTTGTTGGAGACTGTTCTTGACGGGGAAAAGAATGCTACCTTGCTTTAATATCTTCACATTATTATTCCTGTTATAAATGGCATAAAAAGAACCCAACACTTGCAGTATAGAAATTGAAGGGGCCAAGGATAGAGACAGAGACCGTCAGAAGCCAGAAGCTGGTATGTAGTTCTCCAGGGCAGATGTTAGCAGTTTGAACTGGAGTTGTAGGCAGCAGAGGGAAGGGAACAGAAGTAATACATAGTTTGGGTGTAGACCTGGCCGATAGACTATGTAACAAGCGTTTATTAAGCACATGCTCAAGGAAGGCCCTGGAAAGACACAAAGATGAGGAGGACACAGTCCCTGCACTCAAAATGCTTGCAAAATAATAGATAATAAGAAAACACATGGAAGCAATGAATGTCATACTAGGTTAGCACTGGAATTGTGGATAGGGGAGATGAGAAATAGGAATCCGTGAAAGTAAGCTTCGTAGGTCCGGTACTGGTTAATGCACTTCAATACCATCATTCCCATAATAGTCGTGTGACCTTGAGTAAGTCACTTAACCTCTCTAAGCCTCAATTTCCTCAAGCCACAAAAAGACAAAATCAAACAAAGCAAAAAAGAAAAGGATGCAACAATTAAGTCTACTCCATAGGGTTGTGTGAGGACTCAATGAGATTGTATGTAAGGCACTTAGGATATCGACTGGCTCATAACATATGTTTTTTTATCATCCAGCAACTTAATCAAGCACCTGTATTACTTCACTTCCCTGAAATGCACTTCCCTGACTGTATACCTCTCTACATCCACGGGAGGGCTTCCCGACGGGGCAATCTTCCATGGCAAAGACAATGTTAATCAGCCACTACTGTCCCCCCGACGCTGTCTGCCTAACACTTGTATATATGAGAGCTGCCCCACACCATTGGAGTCTCTGGTCTGATAGGAAAGATGAGGCATAAGTGTGTGAATAAGGCATAATACAAGACAGCATTTGAGTTAGTGATTCATATAACAATCATTTTTAAAGGTATATAGAGTGATAAGAGACTTCCTCAATCCCCCCACATGCCCTCCCAGGGAGGCATTATCAATCTATTTCACAGATGAAGAAACCAAGGCTCAGGGAGATCACACCTAAGATTAGTTGGTAATTCACCTAAGATCACACAGCTAGTAAATGGCAGATGTATGACTCCATAGGCCACACTTGTATATAAGCATCATCAGCCGGTCAGTAGCTACCCCTTGAATGCCAGCAACCGAGACATTGTGCTGAGCTCACCGTACTCAGTTTGGGCTGGTTGCAGACTGTGATATAAACTTGCAGAAAACAGAAAGGTTAAATGTGTGCCTCCGTGGCTAGGGGGAGCACTGGGCATTGAAGAGGCACAAAAGAACCTCCTCACTGTATGAAAGTTCAGGCAGGTCTCATGACTTCTGTTTACTCTTCAGTAGCTTTGGTCACTTTAATTTATAAAACGGTGCCCCAATTTGGTTAAATTAAAATGGCCAGCCCCCGTGTTTTAATAAATATGTCTAATATGACTTAAAGTTAAATGTTGTTAAAGGTCCCCCTTTGGCCTGGAGCTGGGGAATGGGAGGTGATAGGCTTCTGTAAGTATCTCTCATTCTCCACCCCCCACCCCAGCTCCTGCAGGGCCAGGCGGGCTGAGGAAGAAGAGGTAACAGAAGTAACGTTCTCACTCTACAATGCTAATGTTAGACTTGGCAGAAGCGTAAGGCTGACTCTCTTGAGGGGCTTTCGTGTGTTCTTTGGAGACTCCATCAATGTAGATTGCTCCTTCAGTTTCCTTGACGTGAATGAATGTATTCCTATTCTGTTTGATTGCTTACAGCTCCATCCATAGCCCTGGGTATCTTGGATTCCACTTCCTGTACCAAGCTCCCATTCCCTCTTTTGCTGGTCCTCTTGGACAAAACCTAAGATGGTCCCACACTGATGCTCTCTTAAACGTGGTCCATATCTGATCACGGAAAACACTCACAAGCTCCACTGCACTCTAGGAGAGTGATGACTTCCCACATTTCAGCCCTCCATTCAGCACCAGAGGCCACTTCGGCCAAGCTCAGGCTCTTAGATTTCTTGGGCACAGCTCATACACATCCACTCTACATCAGAAGCAGCAAAGGACTCATTTTAAGCTCTTTGAGTGGTCTCCTTGAAGTCTTTTTCCTCATGCTCAGATGAAGTGTAGCTCCCCCTCCACTTGGGGTGAAGAAATCCTCTTCATAAATCCTCTAATCCCCAACTAATGGTGCTCATACACCCCTGAGATGAGCGAGGGGTTTCTCAGGCACCTACTTTGAAAATGTTTGTATCTGGTTCCAGCACCTTACTTTAGAATATGCCTCAGCCAAAAATTTCCTTTTAAAGTCTTATTACACTTACAACTCGGTGAATGAGCTAATGACTCGTTCTCCCTTGTGGTGGGTGGGAAGGTTCCCTTAAACAGCCATTACAAGCCCTTGGTCCTTCTCCTGACCTCAACCTGGTTCCTCCAGGTGACCTTGGAGCAGCCCTTTCGTTGCTCTGGGTCTCAGCTTCTCTTCTCAGTGAAATGGAAATCAGATCTCTGTTCTCGCCCTCTCTCCAGGGAGGTATTGTGAGGAATAATAAGGCAATGCCTATAAAGTGCTTTAAGTACTTCGGGGAAAGACGTTGGCTAAATACCAAATGATAATAATAACACCAGCATCATCCTCCACATTATTATTCATGGGTCGAGAGGAGAAAGTGGTTGCTGATGGTGTCTTTGCTCTGTGGGAAGGAGGACTTGAGGCCCCAGGATGCGCTATCAATAAGTCAAAGCCAATAAACCCAGAGCACGGGAGGTGGGAGTTATCATAAAGGCTGAATGTACACACCCATTTATATTTGAAATGACAACTGGCTCCATTTCTCATTTTTTTATTTTTATAGTTAGTGCTCAGAGCAGCTAGAATTGAGAGGAAATTGCACTCCTTTTCTGGGAGATGGGGGAGCAAACAGACATTTTTTTTTTTTTACAGCTTCAATTTTGCCACTCATCCCTCTTCTTAACATAGCATACACACACACACACACACACACACACACACACACATTTCCCTCAGCTCTACTCTCCATCCCATTCATTTCTGCGTCGAAGTTTGAACCAGCAGGCAGGATGTCAGTCTGGTGGGAGATGAGGAGCAGAGAGGCAGAGAGGACCAGAGGTGAGCCTTGCAGACAACCAGACTCTGCATGGGCAAAGGGAAGAAGGTTGTTCCCTAAAGTTCCCCTAGAGCTGATCAGAGTTCATTCGTTCTTTTGTTCCTCAAAAAAAGAGTGTCACGGTGTATCAGGCATGTACTCCGTGCCACAGCCAAACCCAGAACAAGGGACAGCCAGGCCCTGCCAAAAGTTCATTCCCTTAAAATCCTGCAAAATCTTCATGGAGGTCTGGTAGGACAGCACAGTTCGGAGAACAACAGCTTTTTACCCAGCAATGCATCTAACGGGCTGATAATGCATGACCTTCAGAATCCTTTGCCCCAAATGATTCCCGAGTTTACACTTCTGGTCCTAAAGGAAAGTTTTTTTTTTCACCACCCCCCCAAATGAGCAGGGTATGGTCAGGTTTTCACAAGATTGTTCCCAAATGCACACGTTTCTTCAAGTATGTGGCGCTAAGTGTGGTGGACTTCAAGTCTGAAGACAAGCTTTCAGTCCAAGGCTACCATCTACCTCCTAAATGTCTCTGAGCCTCAGTTTCTTTATATACAAATCGAGGGAAAAATCATGGCTGCTCTGTATACCTCGCAGAGTTGCTATGAGAGCACATGGAAGGACGAGATTGCTGGTGAACAGTGCAGCTCTATTCAGAGGGAAGCTCTGGTTACTGAGCTCTCACTCACAATGTGCCCAGCACGCTGCCGAGGGAGCTGGTCCCTGAGCCCTAGATAGCTGGAAATTTGAGCAATCAGCCCAGCTGCCTAGGCATTTGAGGACTTGTTACTTTCAATTCTAGGAGTCTGTGGGCGCTGAAGGCACAGGAACCCAGCTTTGTTATCTTTTGTTTTTTAAGATTTTATTTATTTATTTGACAGAGAGAGAGAGACAGCGAGAGAGGGAACACAAGCAGGGGGAGTGGGAGAGGGAGAAGCAGGCTTCTGCTGAGCAGGGAGCCTGACGCAGGGCTTGATCCCAGGACCCTGGGATCATGACCTGATGACTGAGCCACCCAGGCACCTCGCTTTGTTACCGTTTTAATTTTTGAATTTTACTCAAATAACATTTTTGTGTTTATAAAAGTAATATATAGGGTCTTTGCAAAAAAAAAATCAGACAACAGAGAAAGACACAAAGGAAAACTTTAAAATATGATACAATTTTACAACTGTGAATTTTAGGGGTATAGCCTTCCAAACGTTTTGCTGTGCATTCACACAATAGTGTTTTTCCAAAGATGGCCCCGTTTATAAACATAGTTTCACTGAGCTTTGCCCTGAACAGAACTGGACAGCTGTCCACCTGCCTTTGTTTAGAAGGCTCTCTGACCAGATCTGGAGGTCTCTTCCTGAGACATAACATCTCCTTTGAGCTCTTTCAGCATCCCTGAGGGCCCCTTTCATGGGTAGAATCACTTTCAGCAGCCACAAAAAATGAGAAAGTAAAAAAACTTCTCCCCTGCTCAAAGCAATCCAGATTGGGTACATTTACAAGCCCTACTTGCTAGGTTCCAAGACATTGACATCTTGTCATTTTCCCCCTCTTTTTCAAATTTCAAGTTGAAGTTTGATGTTGAATTAAAAATGTTGCCAGGGGCTGCCTGCAGGGCCCTCAGGCTAAAACAGTAGCAACATCTGCTAAGGGAGACCCACAGGTCCTTCTTCGGACCATGGCAACCTGCAGTTGGCATCTGAGCCCAGCAGAGGAGGGGAGAAGCGTGCATATGAAGGGAAATTCAAGGATCACTACTTTTTTTAAAAGCCAACCTTGGCATGTGCTTCTCCACTTTATTTGGTTTTTAGGACTAAATAAATACCTTTGAGACATTTCCTGATTTTTCCAAGAAGGTGGAGAAGGAGCAGTGACTTGTGGGACAAATGCCAGACCTTGTTAACTGTCTCGGGACCCCAGAGGAATGCGGTGAAGGGGACACACATGGGGCTGATCAATAGATTTCTTTCATACAATTGGGCTGTTTGCTGAGAGATCAGAAGAGATGGGCAGGGCACTGTGCTCTGGAAACTGGAAAATCCTCTATGGATGGAGCCTTAAATCCACCTCACTGCCAGTTTAAGTAGAGAACCGAGTGCAAGGACTCAGAGAACTCAAGACCAGAGTTGCCTCTAGAAAGAGGAATGGGAGACTAGAGAGGGATGGAAACTTACTTTTCACTCTAGATCTGCGCCCCCCCCCCCTTTAAATTTTGTACCATGTGCCTGATTTGCCTTTCGCCATCATAAACAGACAGACAAACAGACCCAAAAGAATCTTGGCTCCTGGGACCCATCCATGAGCAAAAAATACTCGTTGGTAAGGGCAGCCTTTCCTTCTCTCTCAAATTATGCTAAAGTCCACCGAGTCTTTTCACTAAACAGAACTGATGGCCTCATTCTTTCCTAAAGAGTAGTCTTCCTTTGAAAATAAAAAGGGACACTCAAATCAAAGAACCAGCAAAAAGTCTTTAATTATCATTGTCCTTATGATTTGGTGTGCTCTATAGTCTCTGATTGTGGAAAAAAAGAAAAGAAGTATAATGGCCTCAGATGGCATTGATAGCTCTCAACTAATGAGACTGACTTTTGCATGGGTCTGTGATTGTACTATCTTACTATCCCTATTGTTTATAAGTAATGTTATGTGTAATATACTTCTAATATACTTAAATCAATATACTTACTATATTGTTTCAGCTCATTCTCAATCCCAGCTGTGCTACACTGGACAAATTACTTAACTTCTCTGAGCCTCAGTTTCTTCATACGGAGAATGGGGGCTAACAATAGGACCTGCCTCCCAAGGTTGTCATGAATTAAATGACAGCACATTAGGCCTGGCATGTAAGTGCTCAGCAGACATTATTCTTGTTATTAATATTTCCTTTATTACTAGTATTTTAGAGAGAACCAGATGTTGAAACTGATTCCTAGGTTTATTGAGAAACAAAGATGGCTGTAAAAAGGAAATGGAAGCAGTATGGGAAAGTGCTAAGTGTCCCAAGATCTAGAAATCCCATTGAGTAAATCCACACGACTCTCATACGCACCATGTCTCTCAGTGTGTCTTTGTTCTGATGCATAATTTTATTTTACTACCCTTAACTTTACACCTTTCTCCCCCACATGCCATCTTGCACAAAAACAATAATGGAGCCAGCCATTGAGTCTTTTGAGTACCTAAGATTTAGCTTTCCCTGCTCTAGCGTAAAAGCTGGTCCTGGTGATGACCATGGTGAACTATAAATGCTAAGAGAATCCTGGAGAAATAGATGGACCTAAAATTCCTCATCTTGTTTTTCTTTCAACAAATAATTATTAAGAGTGGCAGGCACTCTTCTAGAACTGTTGTTCTTAGCTAGGGACTATTATGTCCCCCAGGGGACATTTGGCAATGGCTGGGGACATTTTTCGTTGTCACAGCTAGGTGCTACTACTGACAACTAGTGGGTAGAGGCCATGGAGTCTGCTAAGCATCCTACAGTGCACAGAACAAACCCCATGGCAAAGTTCTACAGCTCAAAGGTCTTAGTGCTGAGGATGAGAAACCCTGCTCCAGAGGTTTGGGAAAGTTACATCCCCAAAACAGACAATGATCCTTGCCCTTTAGAATGTAAATTCTACAAGGAGTCAGAAAATAGACTATAAAAGTAATAAATAAATTGGAAAATTATTGATACTATTACAAAAAAGACAAAGTTGAGCAAGGTAAGGAGAATGAAGAATACTGGGCGTGGGAGTATTGTATAAGATGGTCAGAAGGTGAGTGGATGGAATTTGAGCAAATTTCAGGGAGGAGAGGAAGATAGGCAAACAAATAATGATGGAAAAAGCGTTCCAAGCAGAGGGAATAGTTCCACAAAGACCCTAATTCAGAGAGGCCTGGTGTGTTTGCCTTACTGTGGAACAGTGAGCGAGGGAATAGTAGTAGAGGATGAGGTCGGAGGGGCAGCAGGAATCTAGATCATGCAGGGCCCTGTGGGCCACTATGAAGACTGATATTTACCCCAAGGGAACAGTTTTAAGCACAAACGTGACGTGAGCTGACTTATATCAGCAGTTTTGTTGAGAATGGATGACTGAGGGGCAAGGGTGGAAGCAGGAGGACCCCATTTGTCAGGAGGCTGTTGTAAGATGTAATGACAGCCTGGATTAGGGCGGTAGCTGTGGAGGCACTGAGAAGTAGGCAGACAGACTTTGAAGGAAGAGCTAACTGGATTTCCTGATGAATTAAACTGAAGAATGACTCCGAGGTTTTCGGCCTGAGCAACTGGAAGGATGTAATTACAATATACTGGGATGGGGAAAGCTGGGCTAGAGAAGATTTAGTGAGGAAGATCAGGAATTCAGCCTTACACAGATAAAGTTTCAGGTGTCTATCTGACATCTGAGGAGAGATGTCAATCAGCAGCCAGACATAGAAGTCTTGTAGAAGCTCAGGAGAGAGACGAAAGCTGGAAATGTACATGTGTGCATCACAGAACTGAGATGGGATTCAGTGAGATGACCAGCAGAGTGCATGTTGATGGAGAAAAGGTCCAAGGCACTGCAGTGAAGAGCTTGGAGAGAAAAGGAGAAACCTGCAAAGGGCACTGTGAAGGATTAGCCAATGGTATAAGAGAAAAACAAGAGGATGTCGTCCTGAAAGCAAAGTAGAAAAGTTTATCAAAGAGAAGGGAGCAATCAACTGGTCAAATACTGCCGATATTAAGACTTAAGATGCTGCGGACTGCTTAGTAACCACCGGATTTAGCCAAGTAGAGGTCGCTGATAAACCTGATAGAGCAATTAGAGTGGAGCTTGACTGAACTGCGTTCCAGAGAACTTGAGAGAAGAAGAATTGAAGACAGGAAGCATAGACAACTCTTGAGAAGTTTTTATGAAAAGGGGAGCAAAGAAAGGGGCCTTAGTAGCTGGTGAGGGGAATAGGGCCAAGAGATTTTTGTAAGACAGGAACGATCTGTTATAGAGAGCAAAAACTGATTGTGTAAGGAGACAGGACAAATTCACTGGAGTAAGGTCTTGAAGTAAGTGAGAGAAGAAAGGATTTAGTCCAGAAGCAAAGGTGTTGGCTTTAAGAGCAGAGAAAGTTCATCTATGGTAACAAGAAGGAAGGCACATGAGGTGGATGAAAGTGTTAGGAGGTTTAGGTTTGGTTACAGACGACTTCAGTTTTCTTACTGACTTACCAGTTGAAAATGGGGATTGTAGAGGGGGTAGTGGAGACTTTGAGAGGATATGTGTGAACAAATTGTCTAGGTTATAAGAGGATGAATGACCAAAGACAAGTACTGTGGCTGCCTGGGGGCCACTTGAGTTTCAAAGTCACCCTTTTAAAGTGAGACTTTAAAGTGTGGTTATGGGATTTTCTCCAGCATATTCAGCTACATGAATATGGGCTCAGAGTAGGGCGGCATTAGGAGGAACCAAAATTATGGTTTTTATTGAGTATGATGAAGTGAAAGAAGAGCAAAGGAGTTGAGGATATATGAAAAGGAATAATTATAATAATTCCTCTTAGAATTTAAGCTACTCACCTTTTAATAATATATGTTTTTATAATGTAGGTATAATTTTGTAACACTTTGTTGAGCTAGCCAGATCCCAAATTTGGCAAGCTTTTTTAATGAATTTGAAGGTCTAAAGACATCATCGAGTCCCTTCTTCTGCCTGCTTTTCTTAGCAAGTGAGAGAGTTTTCTATTTTGTATCTCCCAAGGAGATGCCGCCATTCCCACAGAGGAAGCAAAACTAATGTATACTAACCGAAGCTTACAGAAATATTTCCCAAATAGCTTAATCAAACTCCCCTTGCTCCCATTTTCTCTTCTTGCATTCTTGGTAGTAACAATGATTTGCCCACTTTTCTTATTCTCTTTTATGTTATTACTTCATTCATTCATTCATTCATTCAAGAAATGTCTAATGAGTACTGACTATGAAGAAGGTGCTGGCTGTAGAATGGTGGGAAACCATGGTCTTTTATCTCCCAACTATACAGTCATGGGCTAAAAACAGGTGATTTCAATACACTGTAATAAGAGATATGATTGAAGAGAAACAAAGCCTTATATGAACACAGAGCACTAAGTTAGAGGCACTAACCCAGTCATTCATTGGGAAGGAGGAGAGAGGAAGCTCATGGAAGTTCTTCTTCCAAGAAGAGATGTGGAAGTTGAGTCAGAGTTAAGTGAAAGTAGGAGAGACAAAAAGCATTCTAGGCAGTCTGAACATGTGTGTAAGGCTGATGGAGAGAGGGAACAGGATGCGGGAAGTTCACTGTGCCAGGAGCATAGGGAGGCAGGAGGAAACAAATAAAGCTGGACAGACTGGCAAGAGACTCGAAGGGAGGGCTAGCCATTTATACCAAGAATTGGCGCTTTATCCTAAGGGAACTGGAAGCATTGATGGGTTTTAAACAGAGAGAGAGATCATCAGTTTGGACTTTGGAAGGTTTTCTCCGGCTGCCTGGCATGGGTAAAGAGCTTCAGCAGAGCATAACTATCTAGAAGCTATTGTAGTCAATGAGTAAGAGATGATGGTGGACTAGACTAGGGACATGGCAGTGGAGCGGGAGAGAAATAGATGGATTTAAGAGATGTTTCAGTTCGTTGAACTGATAGGTCCTGGTGATTTATTGGCTTTGGAGAATCAATGAAAGGCAAGAATCAAGGAAGAGGCTCCAGTTTCTGACTTTGAAAACTGGTTTGCTGGGGTTGCCATTTGCTGAAATATGACACACAAGGGAATAAATCAGTTTTGTAAATGTTGGGTTTGAAGTGCCCATGACATATCCAGAAGAATATTCTTGAGGGATGTTATATATAAGGATCCAGCACTCAGTGAGTGCTGAAAGAGAGAGAGAGGGAGAGATGCACATTTAAGAATTATCTACAAATAGATAGTGATTGAAGCCACGGGAGTAGATAAAATAGCAATCGCCTCTGTGGAAAGTGAAGAAAGGAACACCTAAGTCAAACTCCTGAAGAACACACACATTTAAGGAATGGGCAGAGGAAGGCCTCCAAAAGAAGTGGAGAATAATCAGCCAGAAAAGTAAGAGAAAAACATCAGGAGAATGGGGAGTCATGGAAGCCACAGCAAGAAAGTACTTTAAAAAGGAAGGGGTGGCCAACAATGTCAAACACTGCCAAGAGGCTGGATAAAATAAGATTAAAAGGCCCACTGGAATGAGGCCAGCATTACCTTGATCCCCAAACCAGACAAAGACCCCATCAAAAAAGAGAATTACAGACCAATATCCTTGATGAACATGGATGCAAAAATTCTCACCAAAATACTAGCCAATAGGATCCAACAGTACATTAAAAGAATTATTCACCATGACCAAGTGGGATTTATTCCTGGGCTGCAAGGCTGGTTCAACATCCGCAAATCAATCAACGTGATACAATACATTAACAAAAGAAAGAGCAAGAATCATATGATCCTCTCAATAGATGCAGAAAAAGCATTTGACAAAGTACAACATCTTTTCTTGATCAAAACTCTTCAGAGTATAGGGATAGAGGGCACATACCTCAATATCATAAAAGCCATCTATGAAAAACCTACAGCGAATATCATTCTCAATGGGGAAAAGCTGAGAGCTTTCCCCTTAAGGTCAGGAACGCGGCAGGGATGTCCACTCTCACCACTGCTATTCAACATAGTATTAGAAGTCCTAGCCACAGCAATCAGACAACAAAAAGAAATCAAAGGCATCCAAATCGGCAACGAGGAAGTCAAACTCTCACTCTTTGCAGATGATATGATACTGTATGTGGAAAACCCAAAAGACTCCACCCCAAAACTGCTAGAACTCATACAGGAATTCAGTAAAGTAGCAGGATATAAAATCAATGCACAGAAATCAGTGGCATTCCTATACACCAACAACAAGACAGAAGAGAGACAAATCAAGGAGTCGACCCCATTTACAATTGCACCCAAAACCATTAGATACCTAGGAATAAATCTAACCAAAGAGGCAAAGGATCTGTACTCAGAAAACTATAAAATACTCATGAAAGAAATTGAAGAAGACACAAAGAAATGGAAAAACGTTCCATGCTCATGGATTGGGAGAATCAACATTGTGAAGATGTCAATGCTACCTAGAGCAATCTACACATTCAATGCAATCCCCATCAAAATACCATCCACTTTTTTCAAAGAAATGGAACAAATAATCTTAAAATTTGTATGGAACCAGAAGAGACCCAGAATAGCCAGAGGAATGCTGAAAAAGAAAAGCAAAGCTGGCGGCATCACAATTCCGGACTTCCAGCTCTATTACAAAGCTGTCATCATCAAGACAGTATGGTACTGGCACAAAAACAGACACATAGATCAATGGAAGAGAATCGAGAGCCCAGAAAGGGACCCTCAACTCTATGGTCAACTTATTTTTGACAAAGCAGGAAAGAATGTCCAATGGCAAAAAGACAGTCTCTTCAACAAATGGTGTTGGGAAAATTGGACAGCCACATGCAGAAGAATGAAACTGGACCATTTCCTTACACCACACACAAAAATAGACTCCAAATGGTTGAAAGACCTAAACGTGAGACAGGAGTCCATCCAAATCCTAAAGGAGAACACAGGTAGCAACCTTTTCGACCTTAGCCGCAGCAACTTCTTCTTAGAAACATCGCCAAAGGCACGGGAAGCCCGGGCAAAAATGAACTATTGGGATTTCATCAAGATAAAAAGCTTTTGCACAGCAAAAGAAACAGTCCACAAAAACAAAAGACAACCGACAGAATGGGAGAAAATATTTGCAAATGACATATCAGATAAAGGGCTAGTATCCAAAATCTATAAAGAACTTATCAAACTCAACACCCAAAGAACAAATAATCCAATCAAGAAATGGGCAGAAGACATGAACAGACATTTCTCCAAAGAAGACATCCAAATGGCCAACAGGCACATGAAAAAGTGCTCCACATCGCTTGGCATCAGGGAAATCCAAATCAAAACCTCAATGAGATACCACCTCACACCCGTCAGAATGGCTAAAATTAGCAAGTCAGGGAACAACAGATGTTGGCGGGGATGTGAAGAAAGGGGAACCCTTCTACACTGTTGGTGGGAATGCAAGCTGGTGCAACCCCTCTGGAAAACAGTATGGAGGTTCCTCAAACAGTTGAAATTAGAGCTACCGTTCGATCCAGCAATTGCACTACTGGGTATTTACCACAAAGATACAAATGTAGGGACCCGAAGGGGTACGTGTACCCCAATGTTTATAGCAGCAATGTCCACAATAGCCAAACTGTGGAAAGAGCCAAGATGCCCATCGACAGATGAATGGATAAAGAAGAGGTGGTATATATACACAATGGAATATTATGCAGCCATCAAAAGGAATGAGATCTCGCCATTTGCAACAACGTGGATGGAACTGGAGGGTGTTATGCTGAGTGAAATAAGTCAATCAGAGAAAGACATGTATCATATGACCTCACTGATATGAGGAATTCTTAATCGCAGGAAACAAACTGAGGTTTGCTGGAGTGGTGGGGGGGTGGGAGGGAGGGGGTGGCTGGGTGATAGACATTGGGGAGGGTATGTGCTATGGTGAGCTCTGTGAATTGTGCAAGACTGTTGAATCACAGATCTGTACTTCTGAAACAAATAACGCAACATATTTTAAGAAAAAAGAAAAAGAAGAAGATAACAGGAGAGGAAGAAAAGGGGAGTATGTCAGAGGGGGAGACGAACCATGAGAGATGATGGACTCTGAAAAACAAACTGAGGGTTCTAGAGGGGAGGGGGGGAGGGGGATGGGTTATCCTGGTGATGGGTATTGAGGAGGGCACGTTCTGCATGGAGCACTGGGTGTTAGGAACAAACAATGAATCATGGAACACTGCACCAAAAACTAATGATGTAATATATGGTGATTAACATAACAATAAAAAATTTTTTAAAAAAAGGCCCACTGGATTTGACTCTGGCAGCCATGAGAGCAGCAACCAGGTTGCAGTGAATTGAAAAGTGAATTGAATAGGAGATGAGGAATTGTAGATGACAAACATAAACAACTCTTTGAAGAAGTTTGTTATGTCTACATGCAAAAAAAAAAAAATGGATAAGTGGGTGTAAATCTTCACATGAATTATCTCTTAAAAAATACATTAGTCCACGGTGTCAAATATTTCAGGAGAAACATTTTCACATGAGTTTCCAGGATAATGTCCTCAACTCTCCATCTTTTTTTAAATTAACATATAATGTATTATTGGTTTCAGAGGTAGAGGTCTGTGATTCATCAGTCTTATATAATACAATGTGCTCATTACGTCACATGCCCTCCTTAATGTCCATCACCCAGTTACCCCATCCCTCCACCCCTCCTCCCCTCCAGCAACCCTCATTTTGTTTCCTATGATTAAGAGTCTCTGATTTGTCTCCCTCTCTGGTTTCGTCTTGTTTTATTTTTTCCTCTCTTCCCCTATGATCCTCTGTTTTTTTCCTAAGTTCCAAATATCAGTGAGATCATATGATAATTGTCTTTCTCTGATTGACTTATTTCGCTTAGCATAATACCCTCTAGTTCCATCCATGTCATTGCATATGGCAAGATTTCAGTTTTTTGATGGCTGAGTAATATTCTATTTTATATATATACACACACACCACATCTTCTTTATCGATTCATCTGTCGATGGACATCTGGGCTCTTTCCATAATTTGGCTATTGTGGACATTGCTGCTATAAATATTGGGGTGTAGATGCCCCTTTGGGTCACTACATTTGTATCTTTGGGGTAAATACCCAGTAGTGCAATTGTTGGGTCGTACAGTAGCTCTATTTTCAACTTTTTGAGGAACCTCCATACTGTTTTCCAGAGTGGCTGCACCAGCTCGCATTCCCACCAACAGTGTAGGAGGGTTCCCCTTTCTCCACATCCTCATCAACATCCGTCCTCTCCTGACTTGTAAATTTTAGCCATTCTGACTGGTGTGAGCTAGTATCTCATTGTGGTTTTGGTTTGTATTTCCCTGATGTCGCTCAACTCTAAATCTTATTTAAAAGCATAGACTCAGTCAAAGACAACTAACGCAGCCCAAATTTCCTTTCTTGGGACAGAATTGTATTTCTTTAAGAAGGTCCCACAAATCTATCATGTATTAATCATTCTTAGGACTATCCTCAGAATGCCTTCCAAATTCTTCAAATTTCTCTTCAGCCACTGAAGCATTATGAAATGACAAGTTTACGTAGTAGGAAGTCATCAGTAGGTGAAAGAAACCGACTGGTTAACTTAAGAAAAAAATGGGGAGGATTTATCAGAAGACTATGGAGGAGCCCACCCAAATACACAAAGCTAAAGAACCAGGAAGGACAGAAACCAAAGCGGTTTGGTATATGTCTATGTAGCAGGAAGTGATAAGAACTATCTCTCAAGGGTAGCACTCTCAGTGTGCAGTGTGGCCAACTTTTGGCCAGGAGAATGAAGGATACCTTGACTGACAGTCCCATCAAGAGGAAGAATGGATGCCCACCACCCCCCTCGCCCCAAGGAAAACTGAAGTGCTGGAACAGGGAATATGCTATGTTAAACCCCACTTGAAAACAATTCTCTAAAAAAATCTTTCTACTATAAAATTAGAAAACGTTTGTTGTAGAAAATTTGAAAAATGTAGAATAAAAATAAAGAAAAACATACAGTCACCACAGCCCCTGGAGTCCCTAGCTGTATGCAAGACCTCTTATAGTTGAGCCCTGAGTAATAATCATTCAACCCGAGATTCCCTGCAGTATAACTTTCCCCACCAGCAATATTCCTTCTTTGGCTCTGATCTCCTTTTTTTTAATTTTTTTAATATTTTATTTATTTATTTGAGAGGGAGAGAGAGAGAGAGAGAGAGAGAGAGAGAGAGACAGAGAGAGCACAAGCCGGGGGAAGGGCAGAGGGAGAGGGAGAAGCAGGCTCCCCACTGAGCAGGAAGCCTGATGCGAGGCTCGATCCCAGGACCCTGGAATCATGACCTGAGCAGAAGGCAGCCGCTTAACTGACTGAGCCGCCCAGGCGCCCCTTGGCTGTGATTTCTACCTGGCTCTTCCTTCTCTAACTCCTTCATAGGCTTAACCATACACACAAACCTCCGTGCACTGTAATGGAACATGCTGTTGCCATCTTTCTAGCCAATCTTCCTCCTTCCTCTGATTTAGAATTTCAAATCCCAAAATTGAGCATAGGACATTGATGGATGGAGCATCTGAGCTCTACACCTCCCTTACCTGGCCCATTTGATTAGTGGCAACAGCTCAAATAGAAAATTCAGACCCCAAAGTATGTTTTGAGTCTGGATGATTCCATTTGGCTGAATCCCCAGACAAAGGAACTGGAGAGTTATCAAATACCCACTTTCCTTTGGGCTGGGCACATGCAGCAGGCTGAGAATCCTAATGCCTTTGCAGGAAGTAACCTCACGCACTTCACCGCTATCCCAGTCTACAATTGTCCTTCACGCATCCCAGGCATCACTTCACCACGTGCGAAAAGAAGTATCAAGATCTTTCTCTTTTTAACACCATCATGGAGAAATAGTTGCTGACCAAAAAGGTTATAGGGAAATATGACTCTTCTTGAACAGGAGTCTTATTTTGCAAAACAGATGTGTTTTTGGAAAGATACATGTAAATTATGTGGGGATTTGTTTTGTTTTATTGTTGTTAGATTACCTAATACCCATTTCCCCCACTGGCAAATGAGTTCAGAATGGCTTCATTTCCACCTAAGCTTCAGTCTTTAGAAGCATGATAATGTGGCAGCTAAATGTTCTTGGCTCTTGAAGCAGCGAGCCTGAGTTTGAATTCAAACTTAATGTTTTCCAATCCCCTTTTTTATAACTGTTACACAGAGTCTGTCCTCTCAGTGAGTAATGCATGAGCGCTTGGCATAAAGTAAAAACACCATGAATTGTTTTTTTATTATTATTTTTCATAATTTTTTATTATTTTATTTTTTATTATTATTACTTTGAGCTCTTCTTTAAATTTCTGTGCTCTCCAGCTATGTTAAACCCCACTTGAAAACAATTCTCTAAAAAAATCTTTCTACTATAAAATTCGAAAATGTTTGTTGTAGAAAATTTGAAAAATGTAGAATAAAAATAAAGAAAAACATACACACAAAAAATGACCCTTGGAGGTGCCTGGGTGGCTCAGTAGGTTAAGCATCCAATTCTTGGTCTCAGCTCAGGTCTTAATCTCAGGGTTGTGAGTTCAAGCCCTGCGCTGGGCTCCACACTTGGCATGGAGCCTACTTAAAATAAAATAAAATTAAAAAAAGACCCTTAGTCCCACCTCTGACCGATAACCATCCCTAACGTTCTGATGTTACATATGCATATAGATGCCTTTTCTTGTACTCAGTTCTTCAAAGTACTAAAAGAACTGTTAATTAAAGGGACCCTGCTCATAAAAGTGTATCCTTTTTTAGATTGAGATATAATTCATTTACCATAAAATCCACCCTTTCAAAGTGTACTCTTCACTGGTTTTTAGCACATTTGCAAAATTGTGCGATAATCACCACTATCTGATTTCAGGCCATTTTCATCACCCCCACAAGAAACCCCACACTGATTAGTAGTCATTCCCTATTCTTCACTCCCTCCAGCTCTTGGCAGCCACCAACCTACTTTCCGCTATAAAGATTTGTCTACTCTAGACATTTTAAATAATGGAATCAGACAATATATGGCCTTTTGTGTCCAGCTTCTTTCACTAAGCAAAATATTTTCAAGGTTTATCCATGTTGTAGCATGTATCAGTACTTCATTTCTTTTTATGACTGAATAGTATTCCATTGTATGGGTATAATATAATTTGTTTATTCATTTGTTAGTTGATGGATATTTGGTTTGATTTCACTTTTTGACTATTACAACTAATGCTGTTGTGAACATTCACGTACAAGTTATTGTCTAAACATATGTGATAAAAATCTTAAAAAAATCTAGATCTCTAAAATGCTTTCTAGAGAGCAGTTTAAATTCATTATTAAATATTTCAGGGGTGCCTGGGTGGCGCAGTCAGTTGAGCAGCCAACTCTTGGTTTTGGCTCAGGTCGTGATCTCAGGGTCATGAGATTGAGCCCCGAGTCGGGCTCTGCGCTCAGTGTGGAGTCTGCTTAGGACTCTCCTTATGGCCCCCACCCTCTCTCTCTAAAATGAATAAATAAATCTTTAAAAATTTTTTGATCATAGAGAAAAGTATAGAGAATAATATAATAAAACCAAGGACCTATCACACAAATTAATAAATTGTAGTATTTTAACATATTTGTCCCAGACCTGAATATTACACTGGGCATGACCTTTGAACTCATCTCACATCCCATTTCCTTCCACCCCCGCTGAAGTAACCACTGAACTAAATTTAAAAGGTAGTTTTTCTATAAAAGTATCCTCAATGCTATATTTTTAAAATTTACCTGTGTTGCTATGGGTTGCAGTGGTACATTTTCTTTAATCTGCTGTACAGAATCCATAATTGATTTATCCATTCCCCTACTGCTGGAGTTTTAGGTTGTTTCCTGGGTTTGTTAGCATAAATAATGATGCAGTGAACATGCTATGCATGTCTGCTAGTGACTCTAGACATGAAATGGCTGGACTGTAGAATATGCACATCTTCAGCCTCAACTGATTCTGCCAAACAGCTCTCAAAGTCAGCTTTTCTGATTCGAGGCACACTTATATATGGTCTGACTGTGTCAGTGTTGTTTATACGGATTGTAAACCCCTTGACTGCAGAGCCCATGCAGTCTTTAACACGCTGAATGGGCAAAATTGGTTTGGGTATTGTGGGAAAGTACAGAAAGAAGACAGATGACACTGTGTTATAGGTTGATTTGGGTCCTCCAAAAAGACGTTGAAGTGCTAACCCTCCAGTACCTGTGAATGTGACCTTATATGGAAACAAGAGCTTTGCAGATGATCAGGTTAAGAGGACTGTGTTCTTACTAAAAGGGAAAATCTGCACACAGAGACATAAACAGAAGAAGAACACCAACATGAAGGCAGAGATTGCAGTGAAGCATCTCCAAGCCAAGGACCACCACCACGGATTTCCAGGAAACCGCCAGAATCTAGGAGAGAAGCCTGAAACATATTCTCCCTCCCAGGCTTCAGGAGGAATCAACCCTGCTGACACCTTGATCTAGGACTTCTAGCCTCCTGAACTGGGAAGACAATGAATTTCTGTTGTTCAGAACACCCAGTGTGTGGTAGTTTGCTGTAGCGGACCCAGGAAACACATGGGAATGAGTCATCCTTGCATCTGAACTAAATATCTAAATATCAATGATGCCAAGTTAGCTCTGGACGGATAGCTGCTTTGACATCAATTTCTCTTCCTCTTGTCACCCTACATGGTTGCTTTTTGATTTTTGTTTTGCTTTGTCTTTTTTAGCTCTTTCCTATAGCGATTTTTTTCTTAAGGCCTAATGCCACGCACTGAGCCCTTGAATTTCCTTTGATCTTAAAACATTGATAAAGCTCTTTCGTGATTAGCTAATATTCAGTTTAACTGAGAGCACTTCCTTTTTCCCTGCTTAATATGTAAGATCTTTTTTCCAGTTTTGGTACTCAATGATTTATGTTGCTCATAAGGAAGATACATTAGGCTTAAGAGACACCCTGATTCGGAGGTGCTGCTGGGTTCAAGAGGAGACTCTTAGAGAAAACTTGCCTGCAGAAAATGTGTGGGAAGAAAGTATTGGTCAAGAATTTTTTTCTTTTTTCCTTCCCATGCTTAAGACATGTTGATCCAGTGGGAAAGATACTTCTGGGGGTGCAGCATGGGCTCCTTACTAGAAAGTTGACTGGAAAATCCATAAAAGAAAGACTGGAGGGGAAAACAAATTGATGGCTCCCGGGGGGGGGGACACTCACGGGGATGGGGGAAATAGGTGATGGGGATCAATTAAGGAGGGCGCTTGTGATGAGCATGGGGTAAGGCACAGAAGTGTTGAATCACTATATTGTACGCCTAAAACTAATATTACACTGGATGCTAACTAACTGGAATTAAGATAAAAACTAAAAAAAAAAAAAAGGAAGAGTGGAGGCAAGTTTAGACAGAGTAAGGCCTCGCAAAGCAGCAGAATAGAAAGGCCTAATTTATTATACATTTTGAATAGCTATAGGAGACTGGAAAAATTGGTTATGGGATTCTGTACGGCAGTTCATAAACGAGCCAGCAGGGCATGGAGCAACATGGGCAGATCTCAAAAACATAAAGATGTTCCCGGATACTTACAGTACATAGCAAAAACCGTGTTTGTAATGTGCATGCATAAAATTCAGATACCCACAGCATAGAGGTCACTTCTAAGGAACCCCAAGAGCAGACAGTGAAGGTGGAATTTGGAGGCACCCGGAAAGTGTTAAGGCTCTCTGCTGACCAACACACCACATACTCTGTTGGGTAAGTTTATGTACATTATTCCGGAATATCCCAATCATCTCAAGAGGGAGATAATTTTATCATCTCCATTTTATAAGGGAAGAAACTGAGGCACAGAGCGAGTAGTAAGTAGGTGTGTCCAAGATCTCACGGCTGCTGAGTCCCAGCTCCAGAGCCTACGCCCTTAAGCTCTGCACTGCTGGACCCTCAACAAATGTTACAAATACTGAACTGCCCGGGATATGACAAGAGAACGACTAGAGAGCGGAGCCGGGTTTCATTCTTCTGCAGGAAACTCCCTGGAAAGAGCAGGTGGCTTCTCGGGAAGGATCAGATGCCCACTTGACCCTCAAACAGTACCCTTGGCTGACAGGACAGCTCAGCTCTTCCATAAAGCTGGGAGAGGAGGGGTAAATGGCAGCATTTAGCTTTTGTGACTGAACTGGGGGGGGGGGCTTGGAACCCTTCCACCCACTTGAAAAACGGTCGCCCATCTGACATTAATAGAAAAAGACCACTAAAAAGCTTTGTGCTATTCTGTTCTCGTGGTTCTGGTCCCTCTTTGCCTTTGTTGCTGCTGGCATTTTATAAATTATGGATGCGCCTGGGTGTTGCTGTTCCCCTGTTTCCTCTGTAGTGCCGCTCGCTCCCCGCGCCTGCATCGCATCCTTCCTCTGAGCAAAGGACCGCACGGCCCAGACCCCACATCAGTGTAATTAGTGCGCTGCACGCAGCTCGGGTGTCAGGACCGCTTCCACTCACCGCCAGCCAGCCGCCAGCCCCTGTCACTCACCACAGAGTCAGCCAGGCGGCCCCCAGGCCAGCCGCACGGGCCCGGGTCGTGGAGAGGGGATGCTCCAGGGGGAAGCTCGGGGTCCCCCCACGACCAGCCAGGTCTGCGGATGTCTCCGGGGTTCTGCAGCAGCCTCGGACAGTATCTGATCTCAAAAGCAGAGTGTGGAGGGAGAGGAGGGCTGTTCATGTCTGCCCCTTGACTGGCTACAGAGGAGCTTGTGGAGCAGGTGACGGAAGGTGGGTGGCAGGCTCCTAAGGAACCGACAGCTGGAAGGGTTTTGGGGGGAACCACTGGACCAGTGTGTTCCCAGAGACGCCACAGGGGAGATGTGTAGCGTGGTAATGGAGAGTATCTGGGGTGGTATGCTAAGGAGACCTTTATTTAACAGCTTTGGGTTTTTTTTTTTTTTTAAGTAGATAGGTAAGTAGAGAGATAGAGATGATAGAGAGAGAGAGAGAATCTCATTCCTCAAGCCCACACTCACAATTTCATGGCAAGTGTTGCTAAAGTACATATACTCTTACATCCAGTTTTATTTTAGAGAAAAATTGTGCTCAGGTGAAATGCAGATATGGACAAAGGGCACACAAGGGACCGAGGTTTGGGAAGAGATGCAAGAGGGCCAGGGATTCCTGGTTGTTTGGAGGGCCAAGGATCCCTGTACAAACTTGGTGAAAGCAAAGAACCCACGCCACTCAAACACATACATAGCCTCACAAACTTAAGGTGCAAACGCAAGGGTTTTTTAGTTGCTCTGAAGGCTGTTCCTTGACCTTGAAGGGATCCATGGACCCCCGGCAGAGACCCTCTCAGCTCCATTGTGAACTCCTCACAGGCAGGAACCAATCTCTTCCTTCACTGTATCCCAGGCTCACAAGAGCTGCTCAAAAAAGTTGCTGAAGATGTCAGTGAGCTGTAGTACAAATCATTTCCCCCCAGAGCCAGAGAAATCAATGGATTTGCCCAAGATCACAGAACTAAAGGCACAAACCCATGTCCCCGGAGCCCCAGTGGCTTCACTACATGTTCCTGTCTCCCACACACCTCTGTTCTCTCCTTAAGCACCCCACTACTTCTTCTGCCTCTTGCCTATATCCACTCGCAAGAATCCAATACTTGGGGATTCCAGAGACAGAAGAAACAGTAGGAGGTAAGGAGGAAAGCAGGAAAGGGTCAAAGATGGTGTCAGGTTTGGCCCTGGGCCCTGCCCCATCCTCCCTGGCAAGCACCCAAGGAAGGGCCTTAACGTGAGGGTGGTGGCCCCAGGGCAGCCCTGTGTGCTATTTGTCAGTGATGGCAGGGAGGAAGGAGACAGGCATATAGATTTAATTTCCTGGGAGTGCTCTACCTAAGCCCCTTTCCCGGATGGTTATGAGATGCACAAAGTTTACATAAGAGACCCGTTAATGCTCTGTCTCTGGGGTTAATATTTAATTAGACAGTTTTAAAAAGTGCACACTATTACCGAGGATACTGCTTCACTGCTTGTCTCTTTCCTCTGGGATGCAGTGTGCAGACATAGAATTCTGAGCCCCTCATGGTTTCCATGGAAACCCTCACCACTGGTGACTCTGGGCCCAGCATAGGGGCCAGCGAAGGCCCAGTGAAGACCCCAGACGTAGAAGACTTACAAAGCTCTTGAATCTCCTCTGAGGGTTTGGTCAGAAACCATCCGGTTGACCACACACACCCAGGGTCAGGGACCTCACTATTCCAAAGGCAGCCTCTACAATTTGGGGGACATTCTGATGGTAACAGAGACCTGACACAGACTAGGATCAAATCAGTACTGAACTAGTGGTCTTCGTTCAGTAATTTGCAGCCACAGAGACCAAGTCTAATTCCTCTTTTCTGTAACTTTCTAATTATCATCATAATTTGAGCTCTTATATGTGGGTAGGTACTGTGTTAAGTAATTGATATACACATCTCATTTACTATACACACAACCGTGTGATGTAGGTATCATTAGCATTTTCATTTTACGGATGACCTGACGGAGTCTATACAGCGAGTTAACATCAGAATGATCAGAATGGGATTCCAACCAAGGTAGGTGTGTCTGACTCTCTATACCATCTTCTCTCTACCATATATGCCACACCACCGCCCACTGCTTCCCCTCAAGCGCCTCTGAGACATTTGAAGTAAACACTCATGTTCCCCCTTCCCTCCTGCCTCCTTCTTGGCTAAACATCCTCCGTCTCTCTAGCCCAGAGTACATGATTTCTGCCTCCTCCCCACTGGGGCCGGCCCTGGGTGATTCTCCTGTACCCACATTCCACTCGGTCTATGCCTCACTTGAAGGGGGGTGCCCACAACCGAGCCCAGAATCCCTGCTAGTTCAGAGCACATGGGTCTTTTATCCTGCTTCTTCAGTGCACACATTGCAGTGCAAGATGGAATAAAACTTCTGTTGGTTCCTATTTTCTGTTTAGGCTTAACTCAAACCCGAGTGTATTCTATTGCATGAGATTTTCTCGGTAAGTCATGGTTTCCAGTCCTTTTCCTTTGCATTTGCTTGTTTGGAGCGATGTATACACTTTTAACTTTCATTGCTCATTGCTTAAATTCCATCTTTAAATGTGGTCTGTCATTCCAACCTCTTGAGATCTGTAAGAACTTGGTACTCGCTGCATTTGTTCTCAATTCCCAATTCTCCGCTGTTCCCAATTATGATAGACCTGCCTTCCAGGTTTCTGAGTTGTTGATACACTCTGAACAGAAGTGGGGAGAGAGCCTGGAAGTTGAGACATGTTTGAATATTGCAGCTTTGCGTGGCCAGCCCGTGCCTGCTGTGCACCTGATATCAGTGTGGTGTTGGATAGCTCAATGCTCACAATCAGTGTCTAGCAACCCCTCTGGTGTCTCTCTGCTATTCTGCCAAGGCCAAGGACAGCAACTTAGTCCTGGCACAGCCCAGCTGGGACGCTGGGGAGAGTCCAAGCTTCCAAGAGCAATCCTCAATTACTGGGGAAAGGAGTCAGTGGATAAGTGACCACCTTCCCTCCTATCTTTCGTAGGGACAGTTCAGCTGAAGCACAGATCACGTGGTTCCACAGAGGATCCCCAGCGAGGCTGTGCTCCAATCGCTCCATGGTAAGCAGCTCACAAGGACATGCCATGTGTTTTGACTCTTCTTCCCAGTGTCTCATCTTCCTCATTCTTTCAGCCAGCCTTCCTAGGGTCACCTCCCAAAGAAAACACCTGCACCCAAGCTCGTGTCTCGGTTGTTGCTTTCGGGAAAACTAAACTGAGGCAGATATGAAGCTGGAGGTAGCAAAGAGATAGAAGACGGATCATTTCTGTTGTATTCCAGGATATCTTTTAAGATGTTTTATGTTTAAATTTTTCATTAAGAAAATAATATATTAAAAAAATAGAGGGCGCCTGGGTGGCTCAGTCGGTTAAGCATCTGACTCTTGATTTCAGCTCAGGTCATGATCTCAGGGTCGTGAGATCGAGCCCCACATTGGGCTCCACGCTCAGCCGGGAACCTGTTTGAGATTCTCTTTCTCCCTCTCTCTCTCTGCTCCCCCCTGCTCATGCACACACGCACATTCTCTCTCTCTCTCAAATAAATCTTTTTTAAAAATTTTAAAAAATAAAAAAGTAGAGAAATTTTGGGAACTAGAGAACAGAAGGGGAAAAATCTAGCCATAATACCATCACCTTAATAAAATTATAGTTGGCATTTTTAAATACTGTATTTCTTTTTGGTCCTTTCTGAGCATATTTTAATATCAAGAGGAATGATACTCTCTTTGCCACTTTGTGTTTTACATTTTCAACTTAATAACTTTATTTTTTCAATTTTATCAAATAGTCCTGAAGCCACTACTTTCAATAGTACTATTTAATAATTATCTCTATTTGTCAGTCTCCCTAGGGGTTTCTGACCTCTGAAGGGCTGGGTCTATGTCTTGCTTATCTTCTTCTTCACAGCATTGGCTCAGTGCCTGGCACATGTTAAGCGTTCATTAAGGCTCATTAAATTGATGAGCAGACACACCATAGTCTACTTTGGCATTTTTGTATGGTTACATGTGAATTGTTTTCAATTTTCAAGACCGTCATTCATGCAGTTGTGAACATACGGTATTTAGAACATCTTGGATTTTCCATTACCTCTTCTCTCCTGCATCTGTGTTGGCCTTATTCATATAACCAACTCTGGGAATCCAGTTCACATGAAAAGTTATGGAGCAGATGTTACCTATTTCATTGGCCCTGCAGCTTACAAGCAGGAGTTCAACTTGGATAAACAAGTCAGGCAGGTAACACTAAACTTAACCATCCTTATTGGAAGTTTCCAATAAGGTTATTCCATGCTAAGTAGTACTCCAAGGGAGAGGACACGTTTTAATTCCTTCCATTGGTCACAGACCTGAGCATGTCCAATTTGTTTACCTGCTGGCATCACCTAGTTTTCAAACAGCTTCTAAACACTACACCAATGAATAAATGATAATTCAATAATAGTAATAGGTTGAATTTATTTTTCACCTCTAATGTACCAGATACTTTACACATGTCATCAGTCACATATAATTGTCAAAGTACAATCCTCTCAGGTGGTTACTACTATTATCCCTATTGACCAAAGGAAGAAATGGGGACTCAGAGAGGTTAAGTAGTTAGCCCAGGGTTACACAGAAGAATCGAGAAAAAAATATAATTCCATTTCATAGAATAAAATTATTTTTTACCAAGAATGAAAATATTAACTGCTACAACTAGTTCTGTGCATAGGTGGAAAAGTCACCTTCCTGAATGGTATAACCTGAGGGATACTAAAATATTGTCCTGACCCCAAAACTTTATCTATCACTTTATCTTGCCATGGGGCCCAAAGATGCAACTATGAATTTGCTTTTTGAGTTATGGTATTGCCTGGAAACAGTCCTAATAAAAGAAAAATAGGACTGCCCTAGTTGGGGCAATATATTAAGACATTTGCACCCATCGACATATGAATTCAAGTTAGACTGTCGATTTAGATAATCCTGTGGTTCTCAGCTCTGGCTGCACATTATAATTATTGGTTCTGGAGAGCTTTAAAAACTGCTGCCAAGACCTCACCCATATCCCCTGAGATTCAGATTCATTTGAGCTGAGCTGAGGCCCAAATAGGCTTGAGAATTCCTGAGCTAGCTAGCCATTTTACAAGACACTGGAAAAAATGAGATGTAGAACAAACAAGGTTTGTAGAGAATGTCCATTATGATCCCAAGTAAAAGAGCAATTGTTTGTTTTTTTTTAAATTTTTATTGTTATGTTAATCCCCATACATTACATCATTAGTTCTTGATGTAGTGTTCCATAAAAGAGCAATTGTTTAAGTTCAATATTTAAGTGGGAAATACTTAACAACAACAAAACGCGGGTTGGAAGACATTGAAGATAAATTTTCTCTATGTATTTGCCTTAGACCAGCCTGTTTGGTTTGAACTTTATCTTGGAATTCCCAGTACTGTCTTCCAGGTTCTACCTAATAATAATTTCTCTGATGACAAGTGCGGTCTTAGGCTCTATCCTTAGTACAAGGTTCTAAGCCTGGGCTGAGTGTGAAGTGGGTGCAGTATGGGTCAGAGATGAAACTTGAGACCAAGCCAAGCAATTCATTCTATTCAGGTCCCACTATGACAGAGGCAATCAGAGAAATCGAAATCTGGCCTGAACGAACAGGATGGGAACTGTAGAGTCCAGAATAGAGAGAGAGGGGTTTGGATGGAAAACAGGAGGAATGGCCTGGAAAGGTATCCTCGAGCACTGACAGATGAGGAAGGAGGGCTTCTGTAGACACCTGTGCTATGACCTCAGGTCACCAAGAGGGAGCCAGTGAGGCCACTGAGCCAGGGGGAGAATTCTCCCATCCTCACAGGAAATTCAGCCAGGCACCTGAAGAAACAATGACTCCCTCTGGGTCTTTTTAAAAGATGAAGCAATGAATCTCACTTTGGTAGCAGTGTTTGAAATAATTAATTTTTGATTGTCTACTTTTTGCTAGATAGCCTTCAAATCATTTTATTATCTAATTTAATCCCACAATAACTCCATAACATAGTTACTATTATTATTTTCTGGGCTGGATATGGTTAGTCAGTACTCCACATCAATTTCCATCTTCTTTGAGGTACCTTTCTGCTTTTAAGAGGCTAGAAAGCTAATAGGTCATTTCCAGAATCCCTTGCAGCTAGGGTTCTAGATGTGAGAGAGATTTCATGAAGGAGATGCACTTGAGCAAGATTTGGAAGGCAGAAATGAAGTGAAAGGTAATTTCCTGCTATGGTTGTTGTTTTCAAACGGGCAAGAGAAAGTATAGAGATGCTAATGTCTCATCTCCAGCTTCCGGAGGCAGTGGTAGTGGTGGTGGTTTTCGTGGTCCGGTGTTCAGACTGGACACTGCATTGGTAGGGAAGACCTTCCTGGTCTCTGGATAGCAGCCAAGATGGTGTTTTCCAGACCTCACTTTTTCCAGAGGTGAGCTGTCTGATTGCTACAAAGGCCATAGCTCCCATAATATTCTGGGAGTCATTCCTACATGCTCAACTACAGACCTTACAACAATTCTGTAAGTACTTAATTCCCAGCATTAAATCCCTGTGCTTCAAAATTGCTGGGGTGATTTTAGTTTGTACTAAAACTTTTTTAATGGATAAGGAAATTGAATGGATAAGAAAAGCTATACCCTCTTAAGAGAATATAAATAGATGTACAAGACTGCACAGTAGTAACAAATAGATCCAGAATTCTATACTTCATTAAACAAAAAGTGCTCCAGAATTTCGAACAAGGGTGAGGAATTCACGGGCTATATTTCTAATAGATCTGACAAAGCAAAGTACTGCAAAGCCAAGTTCACATATACTCTCTTCCCACTTTTAAACCTATGAGTTGCACTTGTGATTGCGGTAAGTGCTTAACTTAATTGGTTTGCATCCATGCCGGGACCTCTGGGATGCCACTTACATAACTCATCCACAGGAGTCTGTCTTGCCAATAAGTACTTGCAGAGGCCCTCACTCAACAGCCACATTAAACACAGAGCTCTGTTCTCTGTAACTAGCTACGTGCCTACCCCAGTTCTTGGGGGTCAAAGGAAGTAAGGGCAAAGGAGTAAGAGTAGATTGACACATATTGAGCACTTACCCTGAGCCAGGCATTGCCCTACTACAGTACATTGTTTTCCAGTGAATCCTCACAGCCACCGTGGGCGGTAAGCATGATGATCATCTGTGTCTGGCGGGAAACTGAGGCACACAGAGATGACAGCCCCTGCCCGTGGACCCGGAGCCAGCAAGCGGCGGAACCTAAAGACTAACCCAAATGCTCTCTTACCTATAACGCTATTCTGCCTTGCAGTCATGCTCTGAATGCTTTCTTTAGTTCTATGGACCACAGCAAACTGCCTGAAATCCTCCCTGTAGTAAGGTCAGCCCTACACAAAACCACCCCCAGAGTGATGAATTGATTCCTTCCTGTGGGATCAGCCCTCATGCATGCGCCTTGCCTCACCCCGTCCCTGTCCTCTCCCGGGGCAGCGTCTTTCAGCTGTTGTTGAGCTGTGTTTCCAGCTGCTCCGAACCGGCCGGACCAGGCATGCCAGCCATACTAGCAGAGTTAACGGGGCTACCCTGGCTTGCTCCTCCGTTCATCTTCCCGGCAATATGGGACAGTCGCCACATGGGCAGTGGCTGTCCTCTTCACAGGTGTACGGGAAACAGATGTGTCTAGTTAGAGCACCAGTGTGTGGGCACAGAGAAAGAAATCAGAGACAGTACTAGAAGCTGGTCAGACCTCACCCTCAGCAGTCTCATGAAAGTTTAAAATCAGAGTAAACGCAAGGCCCTCTAAATTAGACAGCCCTCTTTCTCCTGACCAGCGTTTCTACCCGACTCCCATTTCTCCTAGAAATAGATCATCAGGAAGGCGAACATCTTTTTAAAATTCTGTGCTACAGAGAGCCAGACAAAGATGGTTCTGTCAAAATTACAAAACACTATACTTTCAAATAGCTGCTGAATTATTTAGTGACTTTACACTGTCCAAATGCTAGGCTCTTTGGATAGGCAATGTCTTGGTTTTCCTCCTATCTCTTTTGTTATGACATTCAGTAAATGGAGAGATATTGCTCTTCTTAATAATTTATAAAATAATAATCCACATTAAGGATCAAGCTCCTCTGATAGATTTGGGGTTTCAAATCGGGGAGTCAGGAGAATGAGCAGCTCAAAATTCTCTTCTAGTTAAGTGTTTGGTCCTGGCATGCTCAAGCTTAACTTTTTCAGTATTTGCTTCATTCTCATATCAACTTTTTCTCCTTCCTGTAACTTTTCTTTTACCTTATTGTGATGGCTTGGTCTGTAAACTGTACTTGCTCTCACTTCTTCTTCAGATCTATCTGATTCGGTCTTATAGTGGAATATGTCCTCTTAGAAGCAGAAAGTAGGACAGTGTGTTTTTGTCATGCACCTGATATTTCAAAGCTTCCCATTTACTTTGGCAAAGCCATTTTTTCCTTACCTGTTCCTAAAAGGAAGGAAGGAAGGAAGGAAGGAAGGAAGGAAGGAAGGAAGGAAGGAAGGAAGGAAAGAAAGTCGGAGGGAGGGAGGAAAACATTCAAGATGGGAATGGGCTTGTGTGTGTATTGTCTTCTCTCAAGGGCACACACACATTCCCTCACTTCTGTTCACTGCAAGGTCCATGTGACAGCTATAGAAATTATTTAAAATGACCAAGTATCCACTTTTCCAGAATCAGAGAATTCTAATAAATTCTGCAAGTTCCTTGAGAGCAGGAATCCTGCTTTTTTTCTCATTGTTTCCCTGACAGAGTTGAGTATAGTATCTTGCACGTCCATCCAGTAAATAGTAACTCAGAGCTCCTAGTTCTCACTGAGAACACACAGATGAGTGAGCCCTGAGTGTAAGTCCATAACCAAGTATGACCTGTGTGGTAGGTGCTGTGAAAACGGTGTGCCGCGTGGGAGAACAGAGGAAGGAGCTACTGACTGAGTCCACCTAAGGAGCACAGGGAAATGACCCAGAAAAAGTGGCATCAAGTGAGGACTTGAAGGATAATGGCATTTCCCAGGCAGAGTGGCAGCATGTGAGAGTCATGGCCGCTGGGAAATGGGATGACATGATGGGAAACATTGATACTTCTAATGTTTGGGACAGAGTATCCATGCAGATGCCCTGGGAGTATGGGCCAGAGTGGGGAAAGAGGCACTCTCTCATTCTACTGCCGGCTGCATTCAAGGCATATCCTCTATGGAGAAAAAATTGGCAATACCTAGCAAAAGTAAAAATGCACATCTCCTCTGACCCAGCCATTACACATCAAGTAATCTGTCCTAGAGATGCATTGTGAAATTACATATGTACCAGGTTACTCATCACCACGTTGCTCGTAAAAGCAAAAGTGTGGGGGAGAAAAAAACCCAATTCCACTAAGAGGGATCAGTTAAATAAATTATGGTACATCCCTAGAATGGAATACAGTGGGCAGCTGTTTATAAAAAGCAAACTCCTTATCTACTGACAGGGAAAATGCACTAGGATATATTAAGTATAATAAGACAAGTGAAGAACTACGCATAGTCTGCTACCATCTTGAGAAAAAAAGAACACATGAAAATACATATACATAAGTATATATTTACAAGCAAATATATACAAGCTTATAATTAATAAAACTTCTCTGGAAAGATATAGAAGAAAGTGATACTAGTGCTGGGGAGATGGGAAAAGAAAGCAAAGGAAGAATGCTCATGTCTTCAACTTGAACCATGTGAACGTACCACCTAGTCAAATAAATTGAATACAATGAAAATTGATGACAACAACCACAGAAAGGGCTGACATCATCAAACATGTCTTTCAGAACGGTGACAACTATGAGGAGCAACAACCAAAGAGACATGAGGCCAGAGGCAGGAAGACTAATTAGGAGCCATGGCCCCCACCCAGTCACGAGACAACGAAAGTCAGTGGAAGTGAGCAGGCAGCCCAGATTTCAGCTGTCACTTGAGGGTGACTCTACTTACCTTATTCTAAGCATTTACTGTAGGCCAGGCATTGTATACACATTGTATCCCCTTCTACTAGCTTTAGAGATTTTGCTGCCCCATTTTACAGATGAGGAAACAAAAGCTCAGAGAGGTTGAGTGACTTGCCAAGAAGCACACAGGTAGAGCATACAGGAGAACCCGGATGCAAAGCCCTCTCCCCATGCTATTCTGGGGGCTTTGGTCACACCAGAGCCAGTGACCAGCTCTGGGGACAACTTGCTGTGAATACAACAAGGGAGGAATCTCAGACAGAGCATGGCCGCCTTTTTGGCATCTCTGAAAGACCTCTGGAGCTCCTGAGGCCAATGACAGCTCAGGAAAAGAACCAGGGCATGTACCCTGGTCTGTGGGCTGGAAATCAGGCTGATCCTTGAGGGACAGATGGTTTCAATGCCATGAGACTGACTCTGAAACTTTGGGAGAAGCCCAGACCTCACTAAGACCCAGGAAAGCCAGAGGCTCCTGGTACCCTCTCCAGGGATTCAGTAGACTGGCTCCGGGGGCCTGCTAGGGCAAGATGTGCTTCTCCCTCCCCAGCAGGAAGTGCTAGGAAGGGGTTCCCCGGGGGGCCGTTTAGCTGGAAGAGCCTCCATATTTTCCTCTCCCATCTCCCTGCGGTATCAAGTGTGTGACTATTGATTTCCTCCCTGCATTTGTTTTTGTTATCCATTATTTATGGGATCATTTTTCCATCCTTCGTGCATGAAGGCAAATTTTGTGTAAAAATCAATTGAGTGAGCGCCGCCGATGGCTTGTTGCATTTTCTTGGCTTTCATCTCTGAGGCACCGGTTCTCGGGAGATGCCGAGCAGGATATTAGGGAGCACACCAGAATGGGAAAGGGAGCTGAGGGGCAATGCAGGGTTGAGAAACCTGTCTTAAGAGACCTAGCCCAACAGTTGCTTTTGGTCCCTGGAACAACACGCTCTGCTGAGCTCACCTGAGAATCTAGGGAGGGATTAATCTCTTCCTGCCCTGATCTGATATCTGTTTCTCTACTTCTTGCCCATTTGCTGGGCTGCAGTCAAGAAAGGGGTAGATTCTTCCATTTCACATAGATTTGTTTCAGTGTAGAAATCCACAGCATTCTCCAGGATAAAGGCTTGGGGGCCCGCTCTCTAGCAGCTTAACCCAAAGATTCCAGGAAAGTCATCCTGAAGGATTCGACTCGGAGGAGTGGGATTAAGGGCAGGACTGACACCTCATAAGCACCTGCTATATGTCAACTGAGCATTTCACTTATATTCTTACTTGAGCTTCAACGTACCTGGAGAGGTAAGTAGGGTGTAAAGGAAGGAGCAGGGGATTTGGTGTCAGAAAGTCCTAACGTCCCTACATGGCCCCTTCCTAGCTCTGTGCCTTTAGGTAAGATATTTAGCCTCTCTGTGCCACAGCTTTCTTTTTCTTTTTTTAAGATTTTATTTATTTATTTGAGAGAGAGAGAGCATGAGGGGGGGAGGGTCAGAGGGAGAAGGAGACCCTCCGCTGAGCAGGGAGCCCGATGCGGGACTCGATCCCAGGACTGCAGGATCATGACCTGAGCCGAAGGCAGTCGCTTAACCAACTGAGCCACCCAGGTGTCCCTGTGCCACAGTTTTCTTACTTATACAATGGGGATAACAGTGCTTATCTCCAATGACATCGCACATTTAAGAGTAGGCAACTGGCTCATGGTAAGGCTCCAACAAATAAAAATATTTTCAGTTGAAGTATTATTTCCACAATTTACCCCAAGTAAAGGGATACTTCCAACCCTGGCAGTTACTGTCTGTCATATTTTTCTGTCTCCATGAGGACCAACATCTCACCGGTCTGCCCAGAGCCTGGTAGAGTGCCGGCATGGCACATAGTGGATATTCAATCAATGTTAGTTACTATTACCATCACTCTCGTTTTCCAGATAGAGACAGAAGGGCTAAGCCATGGGACCTGCCCAAGGTCACATAACTATCAATAGCACAGCTGGCTTTCACGTTCACCTTCCACCTTCCTGACTCCAAAGCCTATGCCTTTCCCACTCTCTCCACTTCCAAGGTCATGAGGTCAAATTCAGGTTATCCGTTGGCAGAACTAGACCCTGGCAAGGTATCTGCTGTGGTACCGTTTCCTCCACCCGGCCCGCTGCCTGTGTTCTAAGAACACAGCCGTGGCCATTTGCTGATGTGTGACCTAAGGCTGCCTCTGCACAGTAATGGCAGAGTGAAGTAGTTGCAAGGGAGACTGTAGGGCCACAAAGCCTAAAATACTTACTTTCTGACCCATAGAGAAAAACCAGGCCTTGTTGTTTCCAAATTAGGCTCTAAGGAACATGAGCATCCATCAAAACAATGGAGGCCCTGGAGGAAAAAAAAAACAGGACAAGGGTCCTTCCTTCGTCCGATAGGTGTGAGAAATGCTACATTCTGGATTCCTTTCCTGGAGATTCACATTCATTCCAACTTATAAGAGACGCTGAAAAGTTCCGCAGTTAAACAACAATAACAACAACAAAGTTCTTTGAAAACTGCCCAAACTTATTTAACTTGTCAAGGGGATACTTCTTATGGTGAAACAACATGAGTGACCAGTACTATGTGGACCACAATTTGGTAAATATCTATAAAGCTCCTTGATTCCCAAACTTCAGTCATTTGTATGACCTTTATGATAACTGCCTTAAGTATATACCTCCTAAATGCTATTTATTAAATATGTTTACTAAAAATGTCTCCTAGGGGCGCCTAGGTGGCTCAGTCGGTTAAGCATAGGCCTTCAGCTCAGGTCATGATCCCAGGGTCCTGGGATCGAGCCCCGCATCGGGCTCCCTGCTCAGTAGAGAGTCTGCTTCTCCCTCTCCTGCTGCCACTCCCCGTGCTTGTGTCAAATAAATAAAATCTTTTTTTAAAAAATGTTTCCTAAACATTTTTCTTAAATTTACTGCCTTTTTTAACTTGATCCCCGCCAGGCAACGGTAGCCATGAAATCATGGGCTCAGTGTGTGTTGGGAGGGGGGCCGGGCAGGTGTGTGCGTGTGTAGGGGGTGAGTGGGTGTAGCTACAAAAATAGACATGTTTTTCTGTCATAATTATCCACATGCCACCCATGAAAGGAGACGTAATGCATGTTGGGATATACTGGTTCATCCTGCCCTGCCCAGTTCAGTAGCCAGTAGCCACAGGGGGCTTTTTAAGTTAAACTAAAAACTCCCTTCTTCAGTTGCATTAGTCTCATTTCAAGTGTTTAGTAGCCACATGTGACTAGTGGCTACCAACCTGGACAGTGCAGATACAGAAAACATTTTCATTATAGAAAGTTTTATTGGACAGCACTGGACCTTTTTAAAATATTTCAAAACTCTACTCAGCAGTGTTGCCCACCCAGTCTCCACCCACCCTACCCCCCAATTTTGTATAACTCTTCCATCACACTCTGAGAAGTATAGCTACTGGGACCAAAGCCAACACTGTCTCTCTTCATCTTATCTCTTCACCAGAGTCTTCCCTTCCTTCACCCTATACTCTGCCTCCCTTTCTCTCTCTCTCATGCACACACACAGTCCAATGCCACCAACGTCCCCCCTTGTAAACAGGAAGGACCCACAGCTACCCTCTGAGATCCAAGAACCAGTCTAGATCCTTCTCTTGGGCAACAATGACATGGAAGCATCCTTACTCTGGGCTCCCAGTATGCAAAAGAAGATTGGAGCAGAGGAGATATCACAAACTGGGGGTCTGGGAGCTAAATCTGGCCTGCATATGTGTTTAATTGGGTCTACCTGATTTTTTTTTTTTACTTTTACTTTAATGAAGAAGAGACAAGTAGGTGTCACATAGTAAAAACCTAGATTTCCAGCTTCTCTTGAAAAATCAGAAGATTTGCTTATTCGGGGCTCATTTTCCCACACGGCAGTCATGGGCTGATGCTGGGCCCCTTCTGACCCTTGTAGGCCAGGCACGTGCCCTCCAGTTCCTCTGCACTACTTTCTGCCACCCTGTGCGTGGCTCTCTGTTCTCATTTACTTGACCTTCCGGCATTTGGGTCTGTTACTGGGAAAGGATCATCTCAAAGGTTTCATCAGTTACTTTCCACCCGTGACTTCAAACCTGTGAGTACTCTCTCCTCAGGCATCATGCATGGTTCTTAGGACCCAGACAAGAACTATGAATAGGAATGAATTGGTCTTCAAGGATTGTTCAGTCTAGTGATTGAAACTTCAACTGTTAGCAGGGTTGAAAAGTTGGAGGCTGGTGTGATATTTTCCTAAATTTGAGTATCTTCAAGCTTATGCCACCTTCTTCCCAACGTAATGTATACTTGGCCTCTGGAGAAACAGTACTTAGATTTTGAGGACAGATCACTTTGAAAATCTGATGAAAGCTCCAGAGTTAGTAAGGTTGGGAATATACACATAAAGGCACACAATTTCGCATAAGGTTTCAGGAGATACAAAGATGCCCTCCAAAGCACATCTGTGATTCTTCCAGGAGTCCTCGGACCTTTGTTCAGAATCTCTGCTCTGGAGACTTCCAGTTAAAATAGGAGACTGAACATATACTTCAGCTCCCTCTCTCCCAAACCTAACCTTAAAATGATGATTAAAGGATATTTAAAGCATTTAAAGCATAAACCTACAGGGACAAAGAGAACAAGAAAAAAGACATATGCAAAAAAAAAAAAAGGGTTTTCGGAAACTGGAGAGCAAGTAAGAGGTAAGTGATAACAGAGTCAGAAAAGCTGAATCCAAAGTCAGCGGTGGGGGAGGAGAGTGGGGGGGGAGGGGGGGGCACTGAGAAGCAACCCAAAACGCACGGCAAATTCCCCAAAAGACTTGCAAAGTGACAGTACCTCATATCTCTGGAAATGGGAGTTAAGATGAGGCTGCAAATGGGTGATTTGGCGGAGAGCTTCTTTAAAAAGTGGCTAGACTTTCAGATGAGCAGTTAAACCTACCTCAACCACTTGGCCCAGCTGGGAAACTGCCTTATCCAAACCCCACAGAAAGCTGGTAATTTATTCACTAGAAAAATGGGGGGGAGCTTTTTTTTAAGTGACTGTATTTGGGACACCAGCCACAGTTAAGGGTGGGAAACGAGATTGAAAACAGTGGAATTAAATAAAATTTCACATTCTAAATGTTGAAAATCACATCCCTTTTCTCTCACTCAGCACCCTGAACATGAACAGCCAGACATAGATGCTTCAAAGGGGAAATTGAGAGATTCTCAATCCCGTCTCTCTGGGAATTAACCAATCCAAAGAAGAAAAACAAAACAAACAAACAAACTACAATTAGAGAATCTTCAAGGAAGCAGCCCAACCAGGTCACTCTAAATAGAAAACCCAAGTTAACAAAACCAACTTTGTGTGCAGAGTTTCCAATCAACTTTTTACCTAATTAAACAGTATCAAGGCAGAGAGACCAGTCATATTGAAAATAAAAACACTTTAAGGGCACCTGGGTGGCTCAGTCCTTAAGTGCCTGCCTTCGGCTCAGGTCATGGTCCAAGGGTCCTGGGATCGAGCCCCACGTCGAGCTCCCTGCTCCGCGGGAAGCCTGCTTCTCCCTCTCCCACTCCCCCGGCTTGTGTTCCCTCTCTCGCTGTGTCTCTCTCTGTCAAATAAATAAATAAAATCTTAAAAAAGAAAAGAAAAGAAAAGAAAAACACTCTGGAGGAAACAGACACTGAGGAAGGAAGAAACTTAAAAGAAGTGATTAGTAATATTAGACATGTAATTGACTATAACTCAGAGCTACTATCACTAAAAAGATAGCATCCATGAAATAAGAAAAAATTAAAGAGCAAAAATATCTCTTAGAACTTTTTAAACATGGGATGCCTGGGTGGCTCAGTCAGTTAAGCCTCTGCCTTCAGCTCAGGTCATGATCCCAGGGTCCTGGGATGTAGTCCCACATCAGGATCCTTGCTCAGCGGAGAGCCTACTTCTCCCTCTGTTTGCCACTCCCCACCCCCAGCTTGCTCAGTTTCTCTCTCTCTCACAAATAAATACATAAAATATTTTTTAAAAAGAATTTTTTAAACAGGAAAACAGTAGGAGAAATTAAAAGAGAAAATAAAAACAAAAAGAGCAAAATAGTATAGAAACGATAAATAAATCAGAGAGCCAATCCAGATGGCTCAATATCAAAACAATAAGGCATTTGAGAAATACAGAGGGAAAAAAAAAAAAGAAAGCTTCCAAGAAATAATGCAAGGAAATTTCCTAGAATGAAAGTTGTGAATTTCAAGATGGAAATTGCCCAGCAGAATAAATTTTAAAAATATACCATACAAGCTTCCAGAGGGAGAACATAAATTTCATACACAAATCAAGAATGAGAATGGCCTTGAAATTTTCATCTTCAGGCATTTTCAACACCAAATGCTAGAAAGGTATGGAGCAAACTCTTGAAAAGGCTTAGGGAAAATTAATTCAAACCTAGAATTCTATAGCTGTCAAATAGCCATTGACACGTTAGAATAGAATAAAGACGTTCTTAGACCTGTGGGTTTTCAAAAAAGCCTATCTCCATCACACTCTTTCTCAGGGAGCATGTGTGCCACTTAAATGAGGCATAAACCCGAAGAAAAGATACTGATTTTGGAAAACAGAGGATTCAACCCAAAAGAGAATCTGTAGGCTGATGGCATATGGGGCCCCTAGGATGAGAGCTGTGGGCAGCTAGAGAGCGCTGATACTTCTTCCTGGAGCAGGTCAGGAAGTTCCAAGACAGGTTCCTTCAAGGAAATTAAACTGATGGAACACTTGATGTGTTCAAGAGTCTTGAGACAAGATTTACGTCAATGGGGAGAGTCCGGGGTTCGTTAGTAATAGAGAAAACAAAACAGAAAAAGACAATAATTACTAATGCCAAGAAAAATAAAATATGATGTGGAAAAGGAAAAGTAACTATACTGTCTTACATGGCACAGCAGTAAATGTTGTTTGAGAGTAAAACATACGAACACCGAATATTGATTTAACCAAAATTAAGATCTAACTATATTGGAATGATGAGGGGACAGAAATTAGGGTAGAGAACAAGGAAGAGCTAAATCTTCATCTCATTACTGGAAATTGAACATACAAGAGGTGGCAATATAAACATGATATTTAGAGACAGTGAAGTAAACAGCAAGGGAACCAGATGAAGGGAGTGAAAGTGATCGCCCAGAGAATCGGAGTCGGGGGGAGGACTGCAGGATATTTTTTTATCATACCAAGCCTTGCTAAATTATTTGAACTTTGAAATTATGGACACATATAACTTTTCCTTTAAAAATAAATTTGAAAGAAAAGAAATCTTGCTCTGACTCCTGGGAGGAAAATGAGCATCACCCAATTCCTAGCTAACGTAGTTTCTCACTAACTCTCCTAGACATAACCTGCGTTGCCTCATTGGCATCAAACCTCTCATCCTTCAGAAAAGAAGCATCTCTTCTTATTCTCCCTCCCACCCTCTGAAATCATTTTAACTGGGCTTAAACTCTGAAAGGTCCAACTGCATACCAGTCAGTAGCTGGTTTGTTCTGGAGAAGATATGTCCATCTCAATGCATCATGTACACAGAGGGGGGCCACATGAAATCTGGCTCCATGCAATCTGTCTCCCCAAAACGGGAGACAGATGGTGGTCAACTGTGACTGCCAGGAGCATACACCATGCTCTCCCGCTGTTACTTCCTCTTGTCTTTGTTTTTTGAAAAAAATCATGGTTTAGTTCCATAACTTGGTGCCAACTGATGTTAAGCTAAGTCACGAGGGTTTGTGGGTTATTGTTTGTCTCTTCTTTTCAACTTCCATGACTTTTCTCTCTGAAGAGGGGTGAGGAAGGAGGAGAACAGTATTCATACATTATACACTATGCTAACAGAGATAGTCAGAAACATTGGGCCTGGCTCCCCAGAACTACAGACAATAAAGGTCAGATTAACTTGGTTAACATCTAACAAACAAATTGGTCTGGAGTCCCAGTAATGAGACATCACTAGTCTCCAATAAGAGCATAAGCTCCATGACCACAGGCACTGAGCCCTGAGTTCTCTGCTGAGTCCCCAGCACCTTAAGCAGGACCTGTCACAGAGTAATAACATAACACATATTTGTTCCATTAATTCATTATATTCCTAGACCCTCCGCTATTTCATCCTTCCATCCTTCCTTCCTTCCCTCCTTTCCTTCGATCTTTTTTTAGACCTCAGCTATTTCTTTTTTTTTTAAGATTTTTTATTTCTTTATTTGACAGAGAGAGACACAGTGAGAGAGGGAACACAAGCAGGGGGAGTGGGAGAGGGAGATGTAGGCTTCTGCCGAGCAGGGAGCCTGATGTGGGACTCAATCCCAGGACCCAGGGATCATGACCTGAGCTGAAGGCAGATGCTTAACAACTGACCCACCCAGGCGCCCCAGACCTCCGCTAATTCTAATGAAGCCAGGCATACACACAGAAATCAGAAGAGACCCCCACTTTTCTTCAGCTCTTTGGTCAACCTGTGCTAGAGAATGAAAAAAAAAAACATAGTTCAGAGTATTCATAATCATTTTTACAATTGTATTTATTTTATGTTGGGTCAAAGGAAGATCTTTAGAAGCTTTAAACACTTAATGGTTTTGTTACCCTGTGCCTGTATGAAATTAAAAACACTACCTCAGGAAGCCTAACACCATTCTGAACTTGACTATTAGGATGCTTTTTTAAAATATCAAATGTTGAAGTCTCCCAAAACATCTTTTCTTGTTCTGGTGTGTCTTCACTTTGCATGTTTAGTCTGCCTTTTGGAAGGTGAGCCCTGTCTGGGAGCACAGATAGCCTCCATAGCCTGCTGCGTCTGCGACACGCCAGGGTCCACATGAGAAACTGGAAAACAGTAACCAATCCTCCCAAGCACATGCACACTGTGACCGGGGCAAAGAAAAGGAGACTGGGAGGGAAAGAACTGAAGAAACAAAAGAAAAGAAGCTTTTTTTTTTTAAAGAAGGAAAAGATGGCAGAGAAGAGAAAGCCACGCCAGTGGACAAAAGGCAGTCAGGGCCCCCAGTCTAGTCCCTCCTCTACTAAACCAGTCTTATTTTTATTTTTTAATTTATTTATTTATTTATTTATTTATTTGAGAGAAAGAGGGGGAGGGGCAGAGGGAGAGGGAGAGAGAGAATCTCAAGCAGACTCCCAGCTGAGTGTGGAGCCTCTCACCATCGCACGACCCTGAGATCACGACCTGAGCCAAAACCAAGAGTCAGGCACTTAACAAACTGTGCCACCCAGGCATCCCTCTACAGAACCATTTTTAAATAACAGCTCGCCCATGACAGCTCCTATTTCCCTCGAAGTCTCTAGTGACCCTCAGGGATAACACTATAGACGGCTGGGTGACCCTGAGTTCTTCTAATATAGTAAGCTGGTAAAGGAGCCGAGCCTGTTTTTACTGTTATTGGCTTCAAGTATATGTTTCAATATTCCAAAAGGCAAATGCAGGAATAAAAATATTAAAATAATATTTCTTTTCCACGCTCCTTTAAGGAAGTTGTACATTTTTTTGGAGGAGAAAGTCCCTTTATATTTTTCACTGGAGGTATCTAAGAATGAACAAACATCCAGAGCAGCAGTAGTCCTCAGACTGGAATGAGATGGGATCTCATTCAACCAAACATCTGATGCTGAAACCCACCCTCCACCCAACCCCCCAGCATCACTCCCTGAAATCTCGGCTTGAATCCTCCAGGACAGGGACTCACAGCGCAGCCCACTCCTTGGACCATGTTGACAGCCACAGCCTCTTTCTTGTATGAAACTAAATTTTTCTTTCTGTGACTTCATTTCTTATCTAATTATACCCCCGTGGGGCCCCATAGAACAAGACTAAGCTTCTTTCACATAAAAGTCCTTTCATTTTCACCCCTAAAAATGTAAGTACACTTTATTCTACAGGAGCAAACATGGCATAGTGGAAAGAGTAGAGGTAGCTTTAGAGGTAGATAACTCTGGGTTTAACTCCTAGGTTCTATCATTTATAATTGTATGACCTTGAACAAATTGTTTAACCTTTCTGATACCTCATTTTTTAAAATACGTGTTGGGGACGCCTGCATGGCTCAGTCGGTTAAATGTCTGCCTTTGGCTCAGGTCATGATCCCAGGCTCCTGGGATCGAGTTCTGCATCAGTCTCCCTGCTCAGCAGGGAATCTGCTTCTCCCTCTGCCTGCTGCTCCACCTACTTATTCTCTCAATCTCTCTCTCTCTGATAAATAAATAAAATTTTTAAAAAATAAAATATGGGTTATAATATATGTACTTCACCTAGGTTTGTAAAACATCTTAGAAGGAGCAGTACTTTTAAGTAGGAACACACTGTACCCCAAAATTTCCTCCTTTCCTGCCTTCACCTTTAGGAGGAAGGGTGTGGTCAGGAGGATTATAAGCAAGAATAGCTCATTCATAGATTTAATTTCAAAATTTGTTAAATACTTGCCATTCTAAAGTGATCATCAGAGTTGTTTGTTTTACTGTTATTTGCTATATACCTACTAAATTGTTTTGAGATCTCATTTTTGCCCTATAATAAAGAGGTTGTGCTAGAATTTGCTGGCAATCTAAGCTACTTGTTCTTATGAGCCACATATCAGGGTGCAGTGTGTGGTTGCACCAAAGGTTCTGGGTGCTGCCCCAATTTATTCCTTCAGTAAACTAACGTTGCAATGGTGGGGAGAACAAAATCGTCACAGATATGTTGTGAAACGGGAGGCAAATTTTATGCCACCTTTAATGAAAAAAAGAATTGAAAGCAATGTTGTGTTTCAGGCTATATACCCAAACTCCAGTGTGGGGCACTTTGTGGGGGGTGGGGGGCAAGTGTACAGAACATCTTCCTCAATCCGGGCATGTAAGCAGAGTCACCTGGAGAGATTGTGAAAATTCTTGGTCCCCAAGAAATACAATATCTTGTTCTCCACCCAGAGGATCTCCATGAACTCTTCTCCCTTCACATTCTAAGATTTCATGTGCCTAACAATGATAATAGAAAGCATTTGAAGAAATAGTATTACAACTCTTCTTATGATGGAAAGCCCTACTGTGACGATCAAGAGATACAGATCTTCCCCTCAATGACTTAATAGCACTAGAAGTCGTAGGGCCATCCAACCCAAAGCCATAAACAATATTAAAATACTATGGGAGAAAAACTCAAGAAGTAAAAACTATAGAACACAGGAATTAGGTGAAGGTTGTCAAAAGGTGCAAACTTCCAATTATAAAATAAATAAGTTCTGAGGATGTAATGTACAACCTGATGACTAGAGCTAGCAAAACTGTATTATATATTAAAAGTTTCTCCGAGGGTAGATCTTAAAAGTTCTCACCATGAGGAAAAAAATTGTAATTATGGGAAGTGATGGATGTGAACTAATCTTATTGTGGTGATCATTTTCAATAGCTACGTATAACAAATCACTATGTTGTACACCTTAAACTTCTGCAATGTTATTTGTTGATTATCTCTCAATAAAACAGGGGGAAAAGTCTATAGGACAGGAGAAACCTCAGGAAGCTGGAGAAGGAATAGTTGAAGGTGGCCGATGCTCTTATCATTTTACCCGAACCACGTGACCAAACAGCCCCTCAAAGGTTGAGTGAGCTGGCAGCTGCAAGCATTGCCCAAAGTCGGGGGGCAGGGGGGGATGAAGCTCTGAGAGCCAGAACAGGAGCCCTGGTCAGCATTCTCTTATCTGTGGATTCCAGTCACAGCCGGAATGGGCTTGGATGCTGGCGGCCTACTCTGCCCAGCCCACAACCACCCCCTCAGTCTCTCTACTCCCCACTGGAGCTCCCCAGACCTGCTGATGAACTGGCTTGGCTTGAGCCAGGACTGTTTAATCTAACAAAATGTTTTAATTTCAACATGCCTCTGCCTTTAATTTTTAAACTTAAAAACTGTTGGTGTTTTTATTTTTTCATTAGGATGTGGGGTTATGTTTCCACTCCGTGGTTTTAGAAGCCTCAATGCTGGGAACCCAGTGGACACCACACTCGGTAGCCTCTCCTTCTAATTCTACTTCGACTGTACAGCTATCCTTTTGAAAGCAAAATAGAACAATAACAAGCTGAAGCAAATATTAAATGTAAGACATGCCAATGCCTACACACATCAGCTCATAGCTGTCAGCTTCACACATCATCTGGCCTGAACCTCTCATTTACCCATAAGAAAAGAGGGGGTCAGAGCAGGGAAGCCCCCAATTCAAAATCTCAATTCTAGTTGTTGGCAGACTGGTTAAAACAAAAACAAAAACACTAGATTTTGACCCCTAATGTAGTGCTTTTTTCACTCCACCACACTGTCTCTTGGGAGACTATTGATCTGAAGAATAATTTTGCCAAAGCCATTTGGAGTCTTTATTGACAATTGGCTCATACTCTAATTGACACTTTATTTTTACCTTCAGTAAAGTTCTTCCCAGTTTGCTAAACTGGTGTCAGTGCTTATGGGTATTTGACCACACATTTAGATAGTCACATGAAGAGTAGCCTTTAGAGGACCTATTCCAGGGGGGTCTTAACCTGGGACTCATAAACTCATGGGGTGAATCTAGCAGATACATGGTTAATCTTCAAGAAGTTAGCAAAAAAGTTTGAGTGCACAAACGTACATTTTTCTGGGTTAGGGAAATAGTTTTCTTCAGATTCTCAAAGGAATCCATAAATCCTCGCCAAAATTGAACTACTATCTAATTCAATTCCCTACCCTAGAGTGGGGGAAACCGAGGCACTGAGCAGTGAATTGAGTTGCCAAGAACACATAGAACAGTGTGCCTGAACGCAGACCTTTCTGTGCACATTTCAGATTCTTTCCCACTGCACCCTGTGGTCTGTAAGGTGACCAGAGATTCTGATTCTCCTAGTTAACTCTTTCAATCCACGCTTTTCACTACAAGAAGAAATCATTGAGAGAGTATGTAAGGCTTAGTACAAATCAATCCTGCCCCTGAAACAATGGCTCCCTGTACATCGCCCATCAGTCAGTCCGGATCACCACCTTGAACTTCTGTCAGAGATAGAATTTATGCTCTGAGGCTCGTAATTCCCTCACTTGGCTGGAATTTCTGCAGCCCTAGGCGGATTATTAAATGATGTCACTGATGTCTTCTCCAGTCCCATCATTGCTATTATACACCACAGAAAAACTCTTCTTATTGCAAAAATGGGCTCACTGATTCCATAGTACTTACAGGTAGGCTGCTTGAAATTCTGTCCTGAAGGAGATGGGATAGAATGCAAATCAGTCCATAAACACTCTTTATGTTTGTGAGTAGGCAGTTTCTACACATCATGGAGTGTGCATCTTCAAATTAATTTTTAGCAAAAAAAAAAAGAATCAGAATTTTCAACGCCCATTCAGTTCATATTTTTTAATTATTGATTTTTGTATAAAACTTCCTAGATTTTGTGGTATGGAAAGATTATTCAAGATTATTATTATTCCTGATACCATAGCTGGAAATTAGTGCACAATGACTAAAAATGACAAATCAAAAAATGACAGCCAATAAAATCTCTCTGGAGTATACACAAGAAATTCATAATGTTATTTGCCTTCAACAAAGGGAACTAACTTGGGTCAAGGATGGAAAAAAGACTTTTCACTGCAAATCTTGTAGTTCTTTTGAATTTGAATCGTGTATTATTTAATCAAAACATGAAGACACAGACTCTGAACTTTAAAAGAAAAATATTATCAAAAATATATTATTTAAACATCTAATTAACTTCCAAAAGAAATAGCTAAAAGTGGATGAGGGTGGGGATTGGTCAAATTGTCTTTCTGTGTTCAATTTTAACTATATGCATGAGTTACTCTGACAAAATATAAAAGTAGTTTAAAAAAAAATCACCTCCAAACTACTAATTTTACAGGTAAAGAAACTGAGGCCCTAAGGGTGGAAAAGACTAGTTTTCCCAAGGTGGCAGAGCATAGATAGTACTCAGTTTGCTGTGTCTCAGGCCAGACCTTCCTTAACATGGAAAGAGATTCTTGGAGTGGCTGGTGTCTAAATGCCTGCTAATTATCGTTGTTGTTGTTGTTGTTGTTGTTGTTATTGTTATTATTATTAGATTAAGACATTTTTAAAATATTTTAATAAAATTGACCTCTCTTCATTCTGATCCTCTGTGCTAATAATTGTACCCTTTTTTATTCATTCAATTACAAGCAAATTGACAGGAGACATTTATATGAGGCAGCTTAAACCCCAGCTAATGGAGTGCCTAATGACTAATTGATCAGATCCCAACCCAGAGAGCAGCCCTGAGTGGCCTAAAGGAATTTATGCAATTAGTTTAGGTTTGGTAGAAATTGAGTGCATATGAAAGTAAGCTTTTTATGGTCTTGATTTATGAGGGCTGGACATTAACTATATCTGCCAAGAGGTGAGCTGCCTAGCAAAGCCCCAGTCATAGGGAGGCTCTGTCGCAGGAGGGGATGTAGGGGTTTGAGAGCTGGGCTGGCGTGTGTGTGTGTGTGTGTGTGTGTGTGTGTGTGTGTGTGTGTGCGCGCGCGCGCGCGCGGAATGGGTGAAGGGCGTGTTGAGTGGAGGAAAAAAATATATGATATTGGGGGTGGGATTCGTCCAGATGAACACTAGGATTTTGTGGGTGTGAAATCCTAAAACTCAAATGTAAACTCAGAGAAAGAGAGTGCTGCTTCGGTTCCAGTTTGCCTCCAGTGCCAGGCTGGGCAGTGCTGGGCTGAGGGAAAGGGCAAAGAACTGACGCCTTATGGAGACAAGTCCTCCACGCGCAGGAGAAGGAAAGCAACCGGTGGGGAGGACTCCCCGGGAGGAGCCTGGGTCGGGCCGCGCATCTTCGCAACGCCTCCTCCCGCAGTCCAGGGGGCTCCCCACGCCAGAACGACGCGCAGAGAAAGCCCCCTGCCCCCCGGAGGCGCGGGGAGGAGCCGGGGCGAACCCTGACTCCGCGGGGGAGCCCCGGGAGCCCGGCGAATGCGGAAGCGCCGTCGGGGGGCGGAGGGAAACCTGACCTGATCGGAACAGAGCGATCGAAGGGTCGCCTAATTCGTCTGCCGGGGTCCTCGCAGGCTCCGTCCGGCCGCCGGGGCGGAGTGACCGCAGGGGCCTCCCGCCGCTCGGCGGAAGAGAGGGAAGACGGGAAAGGGGCTTTCTGCGCGCGCGGGGGTCGCGGCCCATCTCGCTCGTGCACTTTGGGATCAGTTTCGCGCCTGCGAGGTGGGAGGGAAGCTGAGAGCGGGGTGCGTGGGAGACAAGCAAACACACGGACGCCGGTAATGACGGAGACTTGGGAGGCGGCGCGAGTGGAGGGCCCCGAAACGCAGCGAGAACAGTGGGCATCGTCGGCTTCCACCACCTCCGTTGCTTGCGCGGCACCTTCAGCCAAATCCGACGCGCCTGCTCAGCCTCCACTCCAGGCAGCCGCCCCTGCCCTGCCCCCTGACAGAGCTGGGTCTCGCTTGCGGACCAGTGAGGCCAAGAAGCCGGTGTTTTGCCAGCCCTCCACCAAATTGTTGTGTCACAACTTGTCCCTGGCAAGTTACATAAACACTCTGAGCCTCCAAGTTCTCATCTGTAAAATGGGGTTTAAAATGGGACCTACTCGTGTTGTTTAAGGGTTAATAATGCATATAAAGAGCTTGGAACAGTACCTGACATACAGGAAGCCCTTAATACATGTTAGATTTTTATTATTCGCTTATCCAACAACAGTTTGTGAAGCGCCCACTCTGTGGGTCCCAGGAGGGGGTGGGGAAGGGTATGGTACGGAAGTACTTGCCCTGAGCTCGTTTACTGCTAAATAAACAAACAGGTGCCGTCAGGGAATGATAAGGACTAAGAAAAAAATACAACAGGGTAGTAAGATAGCATGACTGGAGAAAAGAGCGATCTCAGGTAGAAGGAGCCACCTAAGTCCCTCCGCCCCTCTCCGGGCCTCAGTCCCTCCTTCAGTATAAAGAGGCGCTATCACCAGCGAGTGTTGCCGTCAGCTGACACCTTCTGACACCAAGCCCAAAGGTGGAGCGGACCCAGGAGACCGAATCAGGGACCCCATCCTTGCTTCCTCTGCCCACTGGATCCCACCCCTTGGTAGGAGAGCTGGGCTGAGTCTTCTAAAAATCAAGACGTTGGTGCTTGCCAGGATTCTGCAAAGAAGAAAGGCGTGAGTTTGAGGAGCTGCCATTGGGGTCAAGCTTCTCAGGGGGACCTTATTCACATCTTGGACTCCAGGAGAGCAAATTACATTGTCCCTTCCATACCTGAGCCACACGGTGTGCAAGGAGATTACTTGTACCCTTTCTGGCTTACCCCTGACAACCCCAAGGAGAGCTGGTAGCCACTGCTGCTGCTGTCGTTTTATAGATGAACACTGTGGCTCACAGAGGGGAAAATGTTGATCTCAACTGAGGCCAAGCCCTGATTTGGCCCCTGCAACACTAACTCTCACTTTTCTGAGCCCAAGTAATGTTTTTTAAAAGATTAAGTATCCATTAATGCCTTCTATGGGTCAGGCCCTAGCCTGTGTGATACTCATCACAGCAATCCTGAAAGATAGTCTTTTTTCTTACTTTACGTATGAAGCCACTGAGGCTCAGAGAGTTAAAGGCACTTCTTCATCTAAGCAATATAGTAGGTATTGCACCCCCAGGTCTGTCTACTCCAGAGCCAGAGTTGTTTCCATCTCAGCAGGAAAGTAAAATAACCCAGGCTCAACGGCCAAGAGAGTGTCCGGAACATTCAGCAGGGCAGAGGTCACCTCCTGATCCTCTTCCCAGATTCCTCCTCTAGGTTCTCAGGGTCCATATCATGGAGCACCCCCTCTATACCCTTGATGACCACAGACGGAGGCAAGATTTCTTCTAATTTAAAGAGGAAGGAAACTGGCTGCCTTTAAATGGAAGATGGAGCTACAGATCACCACCTTGACACTGACCCCACTCCCTTGTCTATACTTGATGGTGTCTGTTCTTCCCTACAGTACACAGAATCTAGGAAGAGTTGGGCTGGAAGGGGTCCTTTCATTTTATAAAACAAAAACCTCATTCCTTCATTCCTTCATTCATTTCACAGATACCTATTGTCTGCCACTCTGGGCCAGATCCTGAGCTGGGCACTGAGTATAAAACAGTGAACAAAACTGATACTATCTTGAGCACAAAGAGAGAGGAAGCTCCTGGACAGAGATCACACAGGAGCCCAGGATTCAGGAGGAGCCCATGGTTTCAACCATGCTGGCTTCTGCATTCATGGCCCATTCCGGTCAGACCCTAATTCAAGACAGCCAAGTGCCTAGAATCCTCTCCTTACTCCACAGATGATTCTCAAAATCCCACCTTGAAAGGCCCAATGCAGCTTTCCCTACAAACAGCCCTGAACATTGCCTGCCACCACCACCCCTTCTCTTGGCTAAGTTTAAAGAAACTCCCAGCTGGGCCCGGACAGTGAATTCTTCAAATTGGTGGTATCTTGGAATGGAAAATCTGTTCCGGAGTGTTTTTCAGTTACTCCTCAAAATTATTTTTGTAAGGGTTTGCAGCCACCAGGAGAAGCTTACAGAGGTGATGTGACTTACCCAAGGTCACACGGCTAGGAAATGGCCCACCAGGATGCAAACGAGGCCTATGTGAACCCCAAACCGGCTGGTACCAACCCACCCTCCACTCTCTGAGAGGTCTGTGCCCCGGCCTCTCAGAGGCGACTGCACAATTCCAGAGAAACCGCAGCTCCCGTTGCTTCCTGAGAGAGCCCAAGGAGAGAGGCAGCGGCGCCTGGCCGGCGCCCTCAGTGGGTGGGAGAGGGTGGGGCGCGTCGTGGACCAAGCAGCAGCCCTGGCCCTCAGGTAGAAACTGGTCAAAATACCAGTGCGCGAGGGCACCCCGGGCGCCTGAGGCGGACCAGTCACAGAGGGGTGGGTCGACTCACAACCCAACCAGGCCAGTTACAGAGCAGATCTTAACTTTCGGGCGGCTCATCTCTCCCTCTCAAAAAAAAAAAAAAAAAAAAAAAAAGTCTTCCAAACTTTTGAGGTTATTAATTTAAATTATATACATATAATATATATTTTATATATTATGTATATAATAACAGCAGGGAACTTTTCAGAAAGGAGATGGAGACGGATATCGGGTTCTTTCCCGAGCCAGAAAAGCTGAAGGCTCTTACCTGCAGGAAACTCCGCAGCCCGCAAAGGCGCGTCTGTCTGGAGCGCTTCACTTCGGCGCGGGACGCTCACGGCCGCCTCCTCTGCAGCCCGGCTGGGCTCCGGCCGTGTTTTATACCACCATAGGCAATTAATATTGCATCAGCCGTATTTTAAATTTTCAAAACCCACAATATAATGTAATGGCATAGGGCATTTATTATTAAAGGACACCCGATGGAGAAGGAGGTGGAGGCATCGCTGGGGTTGTTGCGCTAGGCGGGGGCGAGGGGCTACGGCCCAGGGGCTGGGGGCAATCCCCAGGTTTGCTTGTGCAGCATAGGGGGTGCACCGCGCCGAGGGGAGACGACTCTGTTCCGAATTTCAGGCCAGAGGTGATGACCCACTGCTCTTTGAAGACACAGAGGGAAAATGTGCTGACCACTCCTAGACTTGGAACTTTAATTTTTAAGTCGTGAAGGTGTTTCTGCGGCTCACAAAAAGGTTTCTTCCCCCTTTTAAAGGGGGTGAGAGAGAAGGTAACTGCCATTTGTTGAGCACCTACTGTGCGCAAGGCACTATGCTAGGATGTTTGCAGCAGATTTATCATTCAAACCCACAGAGAAGACGAGATAGACCTTGGGGTGAGTAAGTTATTGGGTGATAGTTTTAATTAAGTTTCTGAAACGACCTCAGAGGGGCCCCAACCGACTCTGTCCCAGTAAAGAACACTTTCCTCCCTCTTTGCATCTATCCACTCACTTCCTATCCAGCCGTTTGAATCTTCTGAAATAATGTTTCATCTCAAGCACAAAGCACTACCAGATGCCTTAAATAAACAATTTTATTTAATCTTGACAATAAACGTGTGGGGTAAATATTTGCCTCTTCATCCTGAAGACAAGCAATCGAGGCCTTTTAGAAAAGGCAAGAAACTGGCTTCCAGGTTATTCAGCCAATGGGTGGAAGTATTGGGGGCTCCTACTCCCATCAGTCTGGTCTCAAAATTTGTAATGGTCTGAATCAAGTTGAGCGAACAGAGGCTGATAGATTCGCAAGCGCGAAAGCCTGCTGGGAAGTGCCTTGTAACCCTGAGGTCCGGAGGAGAGCTGCCAGATCTCCCTAAAGGAGATCAGAGTGAGAAGGTGAGGCTGCATCGAAGAGGAGAGAGATGGCCAGACACTGGCCTGCTGGAAGTGAGAACCCAGCCCGTATGGGTTCTCACTTTTAAATCCTTTCCAAAACTAGTACTTCTTAGCCTCTGAGAAAGAAAAGCACTGTGATTCGGGTTGAAAAATAAAGCATTTATTTTAGAAGTTAATTCAAGGGGTAAAGAGAGAAGAAAACTCAATATTTTATTTGTATCTATTTGGAGAACAAAACCAAATGTCACACAGCCACACGCAAATTACATGAAGCAAAGAAAGATAAAATGTGATAGGGCCAGAGGAATGTGGGTGAGAAGGGTCCAGGCCAGCAGTCTGGCTCCTCTTTCCACCCAGAACCATAAGTGGACTTCCACCTGGAGACACCCATATAAGGGGGAATGGAAAGAAGCAGAGTTAAATAAATAATAGGAAATAACAATGCTAGCAACAATAATAAAATCACAACGAGGTTAGACGTGTTGGAAGGAGTTGCATATGATTCAGGGAAGTTACAATTACTTTTGAAAAGCCACCTCTACGCTGCGCTGGGAATGTGGCTGGAGCAGCGAGCTGTGGTCAGAGAGTCCTCAGTTGGTCCGGAGCACTACCAATCCCCCTGGCTCTCCAGAAGGCAGTAATTATCCCCTCAAACACCATCAGTTTGGGGAGAATGGGCCAGAGCAGTCAGCTGCTGCTTGCCACCAGGTGCGATCCCAGCATTTTCAGGTGCTGAATTGCGCCCATCTTTTCTGGGGCCCGACTTACCACAGAGAACAGCTGGGACCTCAAAACTCCACGAACACTTTCCCTGAACCTAATCCATGCTACCTTAGAGAACTTACAACAAACCAAAGGATGAGACGGATAAAATTTAAGAGGGTAAAGGAGTATAAGGCTATCCTTTGGAAACATACATGTATTTTATATACTCTAAATAAATCTCCAGTACATGTTTGTGCCCCAGTTAGACTTTGTATTATTATTTATCACTGCCTTCCCATCCCTTCACCTTTTGTCTAATCGCGCTTAGCAAAGCGGCGCCTTCACCCACAGAGTCGTGCGGCCGGGCCAACTCACTATCCCCCGCATGTGGGCTCCTGCCCTGAGATCGCGCAGCCCAGCGCGGAAGGGCGATTTTCAGCACCAGGGACAGCGCTAGTCCCTCCAGGCCTGCCCTTGACGGATTTTTCCTTAGCGCCGTAACGTTTCTAGTGGGAACAGAAAGGAAAGAAGAGAAAGAGAAGGCCGGGAGGCAACCAGGTGGGATAAAGGGGAAAGTCTGTGGCTTCGGGGCAGAGAGCCTGACCTGCCAGGAAACTTCTTGGTGTCCCCCATAACCGTTCCCCTCCCCAACTCCGGGGGGTGGTGTACACTCAGCTCTCCCGGACCTGGACGCTGCGCCCCGCCGCAGTCAGTGGACAGCCGAGTACTTCATTCGTTTCTGTTTCTGTCTCTGGTTGCAAAACCAGACCCTCACCACGTTCTTTTTAAGGTCCAGTTTCTCGGCGATGGCCGCGATCTTCTCAGACGACGGCCGCGGCTGGATGGCGAAGTAGGCCTCCAGTGAGCGCTTCTCTGGCGCCGCGATGGACGTGCGCTTGCGCTTCCGCTCACTGCCGTTGAAGAGCTCTGGCTTGCTGTTTTTCTCTCGATAGGCGGCCTCGGCTTCCTCCAGCCAGGCCTGAAGCACCGGCTTGAGCGCGATCATGTTGTTGTGTGAGAGAGTGAGAGACTCGAACCTGCAAATGGTGCTCTGGCTGAGCGAGCCTACGCCGGGGATCTTGAGGTTGGCTAGAGCCGCGCCCACGTCCGCCTGGGTCACCCCCAGCTTGATGCGCCGCTGCTTGAAGCGCTCGGCGAAGGCCTCGAGCTCTCGGGGGTCCGACTCCACGTCGCTGAGGCATGCGGGCATGGCGCTGTGAGGCGCCACGGCATGTGGGTGACTCATGCCCATGGCCTGGTGCAGGTGGCCCATGGCGCCCAGGTGGTGCGGGTGGATCTGCGCCGGCATCACAGAGTGCTCTGGGGCGCCCAAACCGCTCACGCTCAGCGTGGGAGAGATGTGCTCTAGCAGGTCACCCTCGAGGCCCTGGTGCACGGCGTGGTGCGGGTGCGAGGTGAGCGCGGCCGGGTGGGATATGGGCACGGTGGACGAAGTGGACGTGCAGGGCACGCTGCTCATGGTATGGTAGGTGGCGTCGGGCTTGAACGGATGGTTCTTGCCGTGGGAGACGATATCCACCGCCGCCAGAGCTTCGGCGCGTGCCAGCAGGCTCTCATCAAAGCTTCCAAATATATTACCCTGCAGCTGCAAGCGAGAAGGCGCACAGCACGGTCAGTGGGGAATACTGTCAACTCAGGATTAAAACACATTTTCAAGCAACCGAGATGCCTCTCCTCAAAGCCCAGGTCATAAAAATTAATACGGAGACAGAGGCTCTGCTGGAACAGACGTGTGGATCAGAGGGACATGAATGAGAGAGAGAGCGCGCCGGGAGAGAGCGCGGGGGAGACAAGGAGAGGGGTTCAGACAGCGGCGATTGTTCTGGGCGACATGAAAAAAACATGAAGCTAGCGCCTGTCAAAAAATGTGCCTTAGAGCGGTAATTATGCTCCACTACGTACCTGCGGGGCTGGGAGACAGACTCGGCGCATGGCCTCGGAACTGGAGTGCAGGCTGGAGAATTTGGGTTCTTGAAGCACCGGGTGCATGCCGAAAGGCTGCTTGGCGTTCATGGCCATCATCTTCGCGCGCCTGGCAGGGAGGCAGCGAGGGACATGGATGAGGCTCTTCTCGCTCGCTCGCCGCGCTCCAAGTGAGCGCCGCTCAGCGCCCGCGCTCCCCTCGCCCTCTCGCTCGCTGCCTCCCCTCTCCCCCACCTGCTTCTTCACTCATCTTACAAGCAGCCTGCCAGGAAGGGCCCGGGCGCGCGCAGGCGTGCTCACGCGCCCGGGACTCGCAGGGGCGGCCCGGGAGGCGAGGCCAGGCAGCAGCTCTAGGCGCGCCTCTGTGCGCCCGCCACGGCCACCCCCGCCACAGCATTTATACCCGGGCCCGGCCTGGCCTCTCCCGGCCGCCCCGCCCCGCCTGGCTCCAGGGCGGCAGGCCTTCCGGATTCTTTCTTCTTCTTCGTGGACTTGTTTCCCCCCAAAGTCTCAAACCTCTCTGTCCTGTCCCAACTCGCACTGCCCAGATCGAAGGACAGCCCCGGGCTGAGCGGGGCCAGGAAGCTGACCCTACTACACACACACACACACACACACACACACACACACACACACACACGCCCCTTGTCGGCCAGGCTGCCGCCAAACTGCCCATTTCCAGGGCGCTCCTGGCCCCACGCCCGAGCGGTCCACCAGTGTCCGGCCCGCGGCTCAGCGAAGAGGCGCCTCCAAGCACCCAGACGGGCTCCAGGGAGGGTGAGGGGCTGCCAGAACGAGCCCCAGGTGACCTCAATCGCCCGGCGGGGTGGAAATGGGGGAAGTAAATGCCTGCCCGGTCCTGGAGGCCTGAGGCTTCCTCCCCACGCTGGCAGTTCTTGCTTGCCTTCTCTAGAAAAAGATAACTTGGTCCCCTTCCCCCCCTCCCATCCTCAACCCGCCAGTCTAAAGAAGTTTACTGAGTACTGTTTAGTAACATGTCAGGACTGCCCACCCCCGCCTTGGGAGTCCGTCAGTACACTTCTGCTGGGCTGCCAACGCTTACAAGCCCCGTTCCCCCAGAACAATAGCTGCCATTTTTGAGCTCCTAATACTTGCTAGGTTGTTTAGAGACTTAGCTCGCGGTATCCTCACACCCTACGGAGTCGGTACTGTTACTCTGTTTTAAGTTGAGGAAAACGAGGGTCAGAGGAGTTAAGTGAGTCGCCCAAGACAGTAGAGCTGGTTGGGAGCAGAGCCATTCACTCACTCTTCCGTTATCCATTCCACGAATATTTACTGATGGCCTACTGTGTGCTAGGCACCACGTCTGACTTCCCAGGCTCTTCATAATTCTGCACTTTGTCGTCCTCCCGAAGTTTCGGGGACCGGACTGCCCGGCCCCCGCCTCCCCTCTGCTCTGATCCCCTCGCCTTCCCTCTCCTTCCCCCGCGCTAGTAAACATTGTGAATAATGGATGGGGAGTCCTGGTACCGCGGCAGCGCCGCCCTCCGGGGTTCGGAGCAGAGCCCTGGGCGCCCAGCGGAGCCCACCTAGCCTCTGACGCCGACCCCGCCTCTGCCCCGGAGTGGCCTTTGTGTTTCAGAGTTCTCACAAGCCTGAGGGCTAGGCCTTGTGCGCCCGCGGGTGTGGGCCCGGTTTCCCAGACGTGAACATGGTGGTTGTGTGTGGAGGGGCCAGCCGTTGGCCTAAGAGGAAATCCTGCCTAGGTCTGGGCTCCCCACACGCAGGTCCTGCCAATCTCTTCTCTGTATCGCACGCAGCCAGCCCCCTTGCCTGGTTCCCTGTCCATCTTCTGTCCTCTAACTGGGGAAGAGGACTCAGCCCAGGGGCCAGAGACCAAGGGCTGCCCCTCTAAACCTCTCCGAGCCTGGGTTTCCTTGACTGTAAAATGGCAGCTGCCCTACTGTTTGCCTTCTTGGGTTCTGGTGAAGGAGTTTGGAACTACAGGAGAAAGAAAAGCACTGAGCACGGTACCTAGTGCTCAGCAAACCTCACAACCTGATGCTTGGCGCCCAGGCTTTGCTCTCAGATTCAGCATGCATCTCTGCTTCTTGCTGACCAAGATGCCACCAGCCGTCTCATATCTTATTGTAGTGTAGTCTCCTTATATGTCAAATGGAGAAATAGTTTCTCCTCCACTGAGTGCTGTGAACAATGCACTGAAATAAGCAGTTGGCACAGTGCTTGGCACATTGAAATCAGGAAATAAATCTTTGTTCCTCTCTTCTTCCTCTCTCACCTTAAAGATAAAGCATGTGGGAGCCAAAGTGGCCTGAGTAATCTCCTTGGAGAATGGTCGGTCTGACGGTACAAACTGGTTCTCTGCTGTCCTTCCTTCATTCAACATCTGCTTGGTGCCAGACTCCATGCAGAGGACCAGGACACAGATGTGGATCAGACCCCATCCCTGCCCTCACGGAGTCACCATTCTGAAATCCACTGCAGGAAATGGGCTGCAAGCTTGCTCTGCGGTGGAGACAGTGTAGGTTCAAGACACAGAGCAAGGCTGGTGGGATTCTTGAAACACAGAATGCACACCAGAACGTGGCCCTCGGAGGGCTGGGATTTAGACAGCATTCTAATGTTGGGCTTTATGTGACCCTGGCTGGGCTTCAGTTTACCCAGAAGAAGAGGGCTGGCCTAGATGATATGTACTTCCAGCTCCAGCCAAATACTACCATTCTGGTTAATTTACATGAAACACATTTGGGGGCACCTGGGTGGCTCAGTTGGTTAGGTGGGCCGACTCTTGGTTTGGGCTCAGGTCATGATCTCAAGGTCCTGGGATGGAGCCCAGCCCAGTGCATTGGGATCCATGCTCGGTAGGAAGTCTGCTTGTGGATTCTCTCTCTCTCTCTCCCCCTCTCCCTCTGCCCCTCCCTCCCTTCCTGTTCTGTCTCTCTCTAAAATAAATAAATCTTTTTTTTTTAATGAAACACATTTTGAGTAAGTCAAGAGCTTCTTTCCAAGGACCTGTAACTTCCCAGAAGCTGAAAGCAGCATTATTTTATCACTTCACCAGTGTTTAGGATCACTCATTCTTGTTCTCTGCCCAGTGCAGGAAGGCAAAAGGGGGGAAGAAACATGGGGATGGTGGATCTTCCAGGGAGAAAAATGTGTAACTTGTCTTGACCCCACGGTGCCCTGAGACCCACACTCACTTCATCATTCCCTAGTTGTCTATGAAGCTGAACCCTCAGAAACAGAAGGACAGGCCCGTCCACACCCACCCTTTCCCACTTTGTCCCCTCAGGGGCCTGGGAGACGCTTGCCACGGTCGAGGTCAGGCAGGGGTCAGAGCCAGAGCAAGATTAACTGGCCCCCTTAGGCCTCCAGTGCTGAACTTCAGCTCACCAGCCCCTGTTCCAGCACCCGCAGGCATTAGGATCACAAATCAAAAACCACTCCTGCATCAGGTAAGCTGTGTTCCTCGGGTTTTCCTCATCCTTCCCCCTCAAGAAGTTCTATTCCCAGCTCCACAGAGCCAGCAGTAAGGTGACACCCATCCTTAGGGACCAGTCTTTCTGAGAAGGCCCTGGAGAGAGAGGAGATGAAGTAAACACCACACGGGAAAGAATGAGAAGGAGAGCCATGAACACTCTATACTTTATAGGATTTGCACACTTCGATTCTGTCCAAAGCAAGTCCAGGAAAGTAAACTAGTTGGGTGTATAAAGGGGCAGATGGGGACAGAGGTAAACTGGAGAGCAAATGCCCCATGCTTATCCCTGTGGCATTAAATTACCATTAAAATGCACATGCACATGCGCCCCCCCCCCCCCCCCCCCCCACACACCCCCACATAACAAGATCTGTCTGAGGATCCAAGTAGGGACCACAGGAGCATTTATGGAAGTGACACTAGAAAGGGGCACTTTCTTCATTCTGGGATCGTTTCAGAATGCCTAATAACAGCTGGGTCTTGTCATAGGTTCTGCAGGCATAGAGCGCACTGCTTTAAGAGCTCAGAGTCTGGTGGGAACATAAAATTGCCACAGGTAACTCTAAATCAGAACACAAAGCACTATGTCCCCCCCCCCCAGAAGGACTAGCCCTGGGGGAGGTGCTGGGGCAGACGGGCAGAGGCGTTTTCTTATGGGCCAGTGGTTTTCAACTTTAGCATGAGCAGGAATCATCTGCGGCCCCTTAAAATACAGCATCCGAGGACCACACGCAGAGATTCTGACCACATGGACTGAGGTATTTCCTAATAGACATTCGTGATTTGCGTGCAGGTGACCTGGGACCCTCAACTTGAAAACCTTGCTCTGGAAACTTGTTACCTGACATTACTTTTTTTTTTTTTTTTTAAGCCCTGACCTAATTATGTAAGTTTTGCTAAGACTCAAAGAGATCCTTTCTCTTCTTGGAGTCTTTCATGTCTTCTTCTATTATCTGTTGGTAAGAACATGATGTTTTATCATCTCAGCTCCTTGAAGGACCCTGGGACTTATCTGTCCCTCTGTCTCCAGTGCGTGCATCTACAGGCCAGGCACCATATAGGAGCTTAATATAACAATTTGCATGGAATGAATGAATGCATGAATAATATCCTCCCCAAGATTCTGGCAGTCGGATGATGGTGACAGCAAGAAAAACCAGTTATGGACTGCCAGGCTCCAGGCTATGTGCTTTAGAAAAGAATTATAGCTGCATCTCCAAATCAAGACTTTGAGATTGATATTATTTCTCCATTTTCCAGATGAGAAAACTGAGGCATAGAGAGACTAAGTTCTCCAAGGCATTGGAGACATGTAAGCCTGGTAGGGTGGGCATTGGAACCCAGGTTTTTCTAACCTCTGAGCCCATGCTTTTAACTAACGTCCTGGGCCGACACCAGTTTCCCCACCCTCCAAGCCTAGAGGCTGAGCCTGGGAGGATGAGCCAGATTTACTTCTCTCCCAAAAGGGAGGCGGCCTCTACTCCAGTGGCACAGAGGCTGGCCCCGCTCCAGGAACGCTTCCGGCAGGGACCACCTGCAGAAGCAGCAGCTCCCCGGTCCCACCTCCGTCCCTGGCCCCTGGCCGAGCTCCACCTCCGGGGAGATGGGGCGGAGGAAGAAGGGTGGGATAGAAGATGGCCCGATGGGACAGCCGGCCTGAACTCAAGATGCCATGGCGGGGAGGCAGCTGGAGATGCTGCCGGGCCAGGTGTTCGCAGCCGCCCGCCTCACCTCCCTCTCTCTTTCTCTCGTCTCCTTTCACGAACTTCTCACATGTACCTGCCGCCTGCGCAGCTGCTGCCGGCCTCGCCTGTCGGCCGCTCGCCTCGCATTGTCTGCGCGGGTGCAGACAATCCGAGACGCCCAGAGGGACTGGGGAGCCCGAGGCCGGGCACCTCTGAGGGGTCGGCACGCGCCAGCCCTCCCCCTGCTCGGCGTCCCGGCCCACCGAGCTCTGGCCCTCCCGCGGGAGGGCTCCGGCAGGTCCCTGACTCCTTACGGCCTCACTTTCCTCACCTGAAAAATGAGGGGACCAAGCCAGGGAACTCCTAGAGCCCTTCTCCATCATGCATTCTTTCACTGAATACATTTATTGAGCATCTACTGTGCGGCAGTCACGATGTTAGGAGATAGGAATTCAGCTACATCCAAGACAGCCCCCCACTCCCTCCCACTTACCCCCTACCCCTCTAGAGCTGACAGAGGATTGGAGGTCTACTTCCAGTAGCTGTATAGGAGTGGGTTCCTGCAGCCCAAAACGGATGAGAGAGGCCCCAAGTTTTCTGGGTTTAGTCTATGAGGATTTCAAGGAGAACCAGGCAGTGGTTTGGATCTAACACGCCAGTGCCCAGGACACTCTTCCTTATAACTTAACTTCCCTCAGGCATGGGGTGCCTGGGTGGCTCAATGGGTTAAGCGCCTGCGTTCTGCTCAGGTCCTGGGATGGAGCCCCAAGTGGGGCACTCTGCTCAGCGGGGAGCCTGCTTCTCCCTCTCCCTCTACTGTTCCCCCTGCTTGTGTTCTCTCTCTCTGTCAAGTGAATAAATAAAATCTTTTAAAAAACCTTCCCACAGTCAGCACTTGGCTTTTTCATACCCCCCTGACCCCCAAGGAGGTCCTTCTGTGTCATCATCTTTGAGCTCTAGACTTTAGAATATCGCTGTCCTCAGCAGCATGGCCAGCTCTGTGCTTGTCCTGAACTCAATAATCACATGGTCCTGTTCCTGGCCCATGAAGACTGGTTTTGCTTTTCTCTTCTCCAGTTCATAGGCATCTTGGAGTTCAAAGTCATAAAGTCAATCCCCAGGTCACCCAGTTGGTTGTCACCTCTTCCCTGACCAAAGGATTAGGCCGTTTCTCTTACCCAGTCAGCTTGGTTGTGAAGAGGCAGCAAGGGAAAAGGTCTGGATTCAAACATGTAGCTAACCTGCTATGCGACTCTGGACAAGTCACTCATGGGCTCTGGCCTCTGGTTACTCAGGACGGCAAGAATGTTGGTGAGACAGGATCCATGGGTCCTTTCAGTGTGGATATATCAAAGTTCTATGTGTGGATCTTGGAAAGATGGTACAGGCCAAATCCATCACCATAGATGGAAACCAAGTTCTAATGGTTCTGCAGGGTGCTCTGCAAACCAAGCAGGAAGCTTTGTTGTTTCATGTATTTATCAAATACTTGCCAAGCACTTCCTCTGTGCTGGGCACATGCTAGGTCTGGAGATACAATGATAAACAAGGGCTACATGGCTCCTGCTTTAAAAGCTTAGAGTCTGGCTGTTGTCTTATTCATTCCTCACAATAACTCCCCAGAAGTGAATTATCCTTCCGATTTTTTTTTATGGATGAGGCAACTGAGTCTCAGAGAGGTAAAGTAACTTGTCTGCCAATGCACAGCTCATTGTTTCCTGAGCTCTCACTCTGTCTTCCTGGCTGTGTGCATTATGTCAGTTAATCCCAACAGCCACCCTACCTAGGATGTAGGTACTGTTACTACCTCTGTTTCAGAGAGAGGACTGCTGAGGGCTCAGAGAGGTTGTGTCCCTTGAAGCCACCCGGGAATAAGCCACGGGGTTAAGATTTGAACTCAGGTCTGCTGCCCTAAACTGTGGGCTTTCCCACCCACACCAGGAAGCCTCCAGGAAAGGGGGTGAAACTTCCTACAACTTGTTCACTTTCCCTTCAGTCCCCTGGATGAAACAAAGAGAAGTAGAACCATTAACCAGTCTCTGTAAATTAACAAAAAGAAGGAGAGGAAAGTGAGTAGGAGGAGTGGGGGAACGAAGAGGCAGTGGAGAAGGAGGAGAAGAAGAAGGAGGAGGAGAAAGAAACATAGCAAAGAAAAAGAAAAAGGGAAAACGAGCGAAGGCTTTGCTCCCATCAGGGGGGAAATCGGCGTCTTGTCGCCTAGCTCCATGCCCTGATTTATGATAAAAAATTTAGAGGAAATCATTTATATTTTAAAGGATCTAAATAGCTGCATGAAAGTTTTATCTAAAGTGCCACTGTATTTATAGGCAGTTCTTCCATGCTGGAGGTAATTAATAGATGTATAAATCGCAGGGCTTTGAGCTCCTCTGCCCGCTGGGCTGGATGGCGGCGTGGGCCTTGGCACTTGGGGACGGAGTGGGGAGGGAGTGGCAGCAGCAGAGAGACCTGCACCATCCCCACCTCCCACCGTCCGGCCCCGCCCTTGGGGAAGACTTTGCTGGGACCCCAGAGCTAATTCCCCCAGGACGAGGGAATGCAGCTCCAAAGCGGAAGTTGAGCTGCAGTTCCCAGCTGCCCAACTTCTAGTCGCCTTCAAGAGTTTGTCACTAGAGAGCTCTAGAGGAGGCCCTCCTTCCCTCTTTCCTGCCCCCAAGTCAGTGCCAGGGAATTTGCCAGCTGTGCTCTGGCGGGTTTATAACTCCAGGAGGTCTTGGTAAGTGAAGTAAGTCCTGGGCTCCCTCGTTCTCCCACCCCAACTTTAGCCCAAGTCCATTCTCTCTCTGTGCCCCCTGCGCAAGATGCCAGGCACTTGTTTTGTTTTGGAAAAGGAAGCCAGTTGTGAGAGGCTGACAGCTCTCGGCTTACTTTAATTAAGGCTGTGAAATATTGATGGTTTTGGCTCTCTCTGTGGCCGCCACACCTTACAAGCTGGGAGAGAAGCCCAGGGATGAACAAGTTAAGGTAAGCCAGATGGTTTCCCTTCAGAAATGCCATTCAGACCTACAGAGGTGTCACTGCCTGAGATCATCTCTGAGCCTACATAATTGATGGGTCTCCTGAATGTGAAAAAGAAAAAAAAAATCCACCAAACTGGAAAGAAACAGTGATGACTCATTCAGGGTTGAGGAGAGGGTGTGCCTTCATACTGGGCTGAGGATGGATAGGCTGGGGGTAAACAGCAGCTACCTTGGCCCTTTTCTTTCATTGGGTTCCCTCCAGCAGGGCCATATTGAGCCACTTTCTGTCAGGATGTAGGGCAGAAAGAACCCTCCCCATCTAAACACCCTCCTTTATCTTCCCTGGGGGACTAAGAGCAGGCATTCCTCGATAAGAAGAAACTATCCATCTCCCTTTTTATTTTATTTTTATTTTTTAATTTTTTTTCAAAGATTTTATTTATTTATTCATGAGAGACAGAGAGAGAGGCAGAGGCAGAGGGAGAAGCAGGCTCCCTGCGGAGCAGGGAGCCCGATGCGGGACTCAATCCCAGCACCACCGACTTGATCCCAGGACCGCGGGACTGGGATCGAGTCCCCGGGCTGAAGGCAGACACTTTAACGACCAAGCCACCCAGGCACCCTATTTCTTAAAGGTTTTTATTTAAGTAATCTCTACACCCCATGCAGGACTCGAACTCACGACCTTGAGACCAAGAGTCACACGCTCTTCCAACTGAGCCCTTAAGCACCCCTATCCATTTTCCTTTTTAAAGTCCTTTAATTTCCTATGCTCTGATAAAGTACCACCAAAAGTGGGTTCAAAAGAAACTTACACAGTCACCTCTTTATTCCACCATTAAGTTTGAGCTGGAGGATGAATGTGTGTCTGTGTTTTTTTGCCGGTCGTGTGGCTCGAAACAACACTACAAAAGAGTTGCCATCCTGGCACATCAAGATATTTTGACCTAGTAGATTCATGCACTTATGGGAGTTGGAGGGGAGTGTGTTGGTGCTGTTTGTGGTGGTGGTAGTGGTGGTGGGGGAGACTCGGTCTTCCAAGACTCATGTCTTCTGTGTGCGTGAACAGGAGTGAAACATTATTTTTGACATGGGATGACCTTGCCATTGACACATTTTACTACATCAGTCCAGAAGTGTGTGATAGACAGTTGCTTCTCTTTACTAAAATTCATCACTTTACAAACAAAATACTATAAATATACTCTGCCCCATTCCATTTCTTCCCATGTATATTTATCCATAATTTATTATATTTCTCAAACAATATTTTTCTAATATAACAAAAAGGACACTGAAGGTCTAGCTCTATCCCTGGGTTCGGTATCCAAGTTCTAGCAGATCAGAAATACAGAAAACCTGGAAGCTCTTCTCTCCTATTTCCCCAGACATTTTTCTCCCTGTGAGAATCACAGTTCGTCTATTTCTTCTGCTCTTGCATCCTACTGCCTGAACAGGGGTGAGAATTTTGCATGCATTTGCAACTGAGTCTTTCAGAATTCAAACAAAATCAGGTCTGGTGGTAAATAGAAGGATCTGGAAGTGAACGTCATATTCCAAAGAGCCGTATACATCACAATACGGTAGGTGGTACTGTGTTAGATTTCACTTCACATTTATAACCTCCTTTTTCTCCAAAGAGCGTGTTGCACACAACTGGCCAGTTTCAGTGCAGTAGGAAATGACCGCATCCTTTGTGAATGAGCGGTAAGCTTTTGATAACTGCCATCAGTGTGCAGAGTGGCTGTGTGATCGGGAATTGTCAGAGGGCTTAGCGGGACAGGGAAGCTTCCTCTGAGTTGCTATGAGCTGAATGAGAAGAATGTGACAATCTGAGAAGAGTTTGCCAAGGAAGGGTAAGTGCAGCACCCCAGGCTGGGAGTTTGTGTGTTCAAAGACCAGGAAGAAGGACTCGCTGCTGGGACCAGCGCACAAGGAAGAGGAAAGGGATGAGTTTGGAGGGGTGAGGGGATTACATAGGACCTTATAAACCACGGTAAGAAACTAGTGTTTTGCTCCAAGAGCTGTGGAAATTTTTAAGCAGGAGAGTGATAAGCATTTTGACAAAAGTCTCCTAAAAGGGCACACAACCTAGCAGGCACATAGCAGGGAGGTCTTCCAGAAAAAAAAAGTGGTTGTCTTGTTGTTCCCTCTGTCTGGAATGCTCTCCCTGCAGAAAGTCACGTGGCTCACTTGCACACTGCCTTCAGGTGTCAGCTCAAATGTCATCTTCTCAGCGAAGCCTTCCCAGATCCCTCCATTTACCATTTCAGATACCTCACGCCTCCCGCGTTGTCTCTGCCCTTCTCTGCTGTCTCCATAGCACTCATTGTCTTAGAAACTTCATAGTCGTATTTGACTTTCTTGTTAGTTTGTTGTTTATTTTGCTAATAGAGTGTAGGTTTGATGAAGGCAGGGGCTTGGCTTTAGTCACTTCCGTTTACCTACTGTCACAAACACTGCCTAGAGCTTAAGAAATTCGCATGGAATCAATGGACTCACCTGAGCTGAGTTTTGACAACGTCTGGTTTAAAAGAATGACACCACGTGTGCCATTGGTGAGGCGTATATTTGGGTCCTCTCATTCAGGCACCCATAACCAACGGGAGGCCACAGAGCTCTTTGTCACTTTGGAAGGTATGAACAGTAAGTAGCCAACGTGGGTATCAACCTCACCTCAGACTGCGCTCCCCATCATTCTGCTCATCATGTCAAGCCCATTTCCATTTCAGAATCCTTGTCTTCATGTTCCTCTACCTGGAACCTTATCCCCCGATTCCTTCCCCTGGCCACCTCCTCCTTCTCTGTCATTCAGTTCACATGCCACCTCATCAGAGAGGACTTCCCTGGCCTTCCCCGACTACCCAATCAAAATTACCTCCATATACCCCATCCTCCCACTGGTCACTTTCTACCCTGTTACTCCATTCTTGTTTTTCAACCTAGCACTTAGCATGATCTGAAAATTACTTCTCCCTTTACTTGTTTATGTATTTATCCCCCATGTGCTTTCACTAGAATGTAAGCTCCATGAAAGCAGACAAGGCCAACCTTGTATTTCATGGACTCTTCAGTGCCTGGCATACAAGGAGGTGCTCCAAATGTGTGTTGAATGGATGCATAAATGAAAAAATAAGTCAGACAAGCTAAGGTTGGCCCAGAGCTGCAGAGTGAGTGATTGGCATTGCCCAGGAAACCCAATTCCCAGTTCCCTCCTCCCCTTTAGACGACATTGCCTTCCCCATGTATGTGGGAAAAGATAGCTGAAAAGATATACAAGAAGAACTGAAACTTTTCTAAGCCCAAACTGAGGGGAAAATGTTGAGCTCTTGTGGAGGAAAGAGAAAGCATGTCCCAGCTTTGGGAGGATCATTGCTTCCATTGTTCCTCTGAGCCTTTGGGTCAATAAAGCAGATTTCTGACATCATAAAGCCAATTAAGACAAAAAAAAAAACCACATACACAAAACTTGACACTGGCTATGGCATGACTGTTCCATTGTACAATCTGATCGAGGAAATGTATCTAGGATTACCCAGACAGTCAATTATTCATGAGCTAAACGTCCAGGCATCAATTACCTGGCTTGATGCTCTTATTCATTAAGGAGATTGAACAGCCCAACTTAACAAAGCAGGAGAAAGTTGCTAAGTAACAGAAGTTACCTGACCAGCCCTCAACACTGCAACTTCCACAATATGAGTCTTTTCATGGCAAGAGGGCCCAAGGATCACCAGCACCAGAGATCAAGTGGTAAGCCCCAGTGGGGCTAGTTTCAGCTTCAGCAAAGGGAAGGGAGCTCAGGGCATATGGGCTTGATTTAGACAGCAGGAGCAATGTACAAGATATGAGCTAAGTTCCCCTTACCAAATGAACAGGATATTTGCCAAGAGGAATAAGAATATTTCACAACATATATCAGTTAACATTTTAGTTGAAAGTCAGAGATGCCTCCCTAGCATATAATTGAGCAAAAGTAGACTGCAAGTGTAACAACAATTCCCCAGGGTGCTACAGATTTTTAGAATTTCTCTTCAGGCATCCACCTGAGAGTGCGTCTAAAAATCATTCTAAGGATAAGAAAATGTATAAATAAGATACAAAAGTTGCTATAGAGGACACAGAGCTTTATATACCCAGCATAATTAACTTTCTCCTTATAAAAACTTGTTCCACTACAGATAAAACTGTAGTTCCGTTGGCTACTACTTCTAGTACTTGTCTGTATTACTTTTATAATAATAATAAAAAAAAAAGACCCATGTATTCTCAGATTTGCACCTACAGATCTTGAGGGAAGGAGTTTCTGTTTCTATATTCAAGGGAATATAGCAGTTGGCCCAGGGTTTTCCAAAAATTGTGCATTAGCACATCCAGTGTATTGTTTCGGGACATAGTGTGATATAGGCAAGACCAATTACATAGTCTGCAGCACCCAGTGCAAAATGAAAATGTAGATCCCCTTTCTCAAAAATTAAGAATTTCAAGATGGCGGGGGCACCTGGGTGGTTCAGGTGGTTAAGCGACTGACTATTGAAGTCATGATCTCAGCATCGTGGGATCAAGCCCTATATCGGGCTCCAAGCTTGGTGAGGAACCTGCTTGAGAGTCTCTCTCCCTCTCTCTGTGTCCCTCCCACCCTCATCTCTCAAATAAATAAATAAATATTTAAAAAAATAATAATTTCAAGATGGCAACAACAGAGCACTAAACCAAGCATGGGGCTCTTCTCAGCGCAGAGCCCTGTGCCGCTGCCCAGGTCGCACACCCATCAAACTGGCCCTGGGTTGCAGAGTTAAGAGCACAGGCTTCCCCGTGAGATAGACTCCAGTGTGAGCCCTGACTTCACCCCTACTAGCTGAAAGGCCTTGATGAGTCTTCATTTTCTCAGAGATAATAATAGGAGCAAAATGAGGATGAAATGAGACCACGCCTGGCACATGCCAACCACTCCATAGGGGATAATTATCTTTAATGCTGTGGAAATATTAATGACAAGTTACTGACAATGGAGCAATGCTCCTGGCCCTGCTAGTAAGTGTCTGCACAGGGTAACTTGATTCACGCACACAAGCTCCAAAACAGGGCAAGCCAGGACTGACCGACACTGCCCTTCTCTCTGCACTTGGGTATCACCTGGTCCGGTTCAGTGGAATTCCTTTCTTCCCACAGCTATTAGCACCTGAGAAGGGCCTGATTTGGGTTGATGTGAATATTTCATGTGAGGTGAAGCTGTTGCAAGTTTGATAACTGAGGTTCATTCTGAGCCAACATAATCTGGCTCATTTATTCATTCATGAAATACTTGGATGGTCATTCGCTGGCACTGGGGAAGCAGATAAATCATAGGCAGTTCCCATCCTGGTAAATACTGCCACAGCCCTTTGAGGGACTGACTTGTTTTCATCTTTTTAGGTCTCAGCTCAAATATCAGCTCCTCAGACAGGCCTTCCTCTCTGCCCTCCCTAAAGAAGATTGCCAATGACTGTCTCATCACCCCATTCAGTGCCTTCATAGATCCTGTTGACTTATTTGTCAGCAACAGAGGTGGTATCTTGTTCATTCTGTATCTCTATAACACAGAGGAAGTCCTGGCTTACAGTGGGAACACAGTCAATATTTTTCAATAAATTAGTGAATAAAGGAGTAGAGGAATTGGATGGTGCTGTGGGAACACATTGCAGGAACACAGCATTCTGCCTGAAATTGTTGCCGATAGCCTCCCAGAGGAGGTGCCATTTCAGATGAGTCTTAAGAGATGGAAAGGAGTCTGACAGGCAGACAAAGGTGGGTGGATGTTCTAGACTGCGCAAAAGTCTAGAGGCCCAAGAGAGGTCAGGGACTGCAGATGTTTTAGTGGAGCTGAAGGTAGGGTGTAGGTCACAGGAGGGCAGGAATTCGGCCCAGAAGCTCAAGTGGGAACCAGATCACTGAAAGCATTAAATGGAATTCTAAGGAAGCTGAGTTTTACACTGGAGGCAGTCAAGCAAACTCCATTTATCTGCCTCCTCAGTGACCGGCACCGAACCAAGTGTAATGGGTACAGCAGTGAGTAAAACATACATAGTCCCTGACCTCAGGGAGCTTACCCTCTGGCAGGGAAGATAGACATGACATAAATACAGAGTGCTTTACCACTCCATCATTAAACAAAGAGTACTAAAAGCACTGTGATCAAATATTAGAGGGTGGGGCGAGAACCCATAACAAGGATATCTGACCTGGGTTAGGGATTGGAGAAGCCTACCCTTTCTTTTTTTTTAATATTTTATTCATTTATTTGAGAGAGAAAGAGAGCGCTCAAGCCCGAGCAGGGGGGAGGGGCAGAGGGAGAAGCAGACTCCCCAGTTAGCAGGGAGCTCAGTGCAGGACTCCATCCCAGGACCCTAGGATCATGACCTGAGCCAAAGGCAGATGTTTAACCAACTGAGCCACACAGGCGCCCCGAGTGTCCAACTCTTGATCTCAGCTCAGGTCTTGATCTCAGGCTCATGTTTTCAAGCCCCACATGGGCTCCATGCTGGGTGTGGAGCCTACTAAAAAAAGAGAGAGATTATAAAACCTGTTCTTTAAGACAGTACAGGGAATGGAAGTACGTATGCAGTACCAGTTGTATCACACATTGCAGAGTAAATAAGCAAAGCCCACAAACGTTTTTATTAGGTCAAAAACTTTCCCCAATCCTGTAATTTCTTGTCAGAGATTCTGTATATAAAACAAGAAGTAAGTAAAGGAAACTAGGACTCTTTAGTGACTGGCTGGACTTCTTGCAAATTTGGTTTATCTTTATTTGGGAAGGAGGTAACCAAAATGAAAAGCAATCCAGAGAAGGCAGAAGGAGCTAGAACCTCACATTCTCACCAACAGTGCCAAAGTCCAGGAGCCAGGGGAACGGCACCGTGATCGATGGCTAAGTGCATGGGGATGGCTGGTATTCTGCCCCATCGTAAATGGCTTTTAGTGGTACCCCTTTGAAAGGACTCCTGGACTTGCGTTCACCTCTGGGCTCTGCAATCGAGGTCAAAGTTGGTATAATGTGGAAGAATGGGCTTCCTTGTTTCAGAATATTTTTCTTGAGCCCATGGTGGGTCTTTATGGCAGTTCTTAAAATAGCCAGGGAGGAATAACTGGACTGGCAGCCAGTTATTGATCATTCAGCAGAGTACTAGCAGCTGTCACCAGGCCAGAGGAACAGAGAGACCATGCACCTGCCCTCCCCTGGCAGAACACATTTCCCCAAATCCTTATCACAGACACAGAACTAAAAGCTCTACCTGATTTGCTACCTCAGCAGCATAGTGTCTGATAATATCCTCTGATAAATGGAGATAAATAGTGTTTGGAAGGTGGACAGTGCTTTCTAGATTGACAGCCCAATTCTAGGAGACACAAAGGCATCAAGCCATCATCTGAAGTGAAAGTCTATAAAACCATCAGTAGTGGAGACTCTTTTCCACCCCAGACATGTTTATGGGCCCATTCAATTGCTAAATCCATCCATCCATCCATCCATCCATCCATCCATCCATCAAAACATGGTTCAATGTCTATCTGTGTCAGGTTCCATTTCAGGTTATGAGATATGAAAATGACCGGGATTCAGGCCTGGAGGAGCACACAATCAATGTTGACCTCAACCCCACTGGAAATAGGACCTGTCACTAGAGTTCTTAGGAAAAAATTCTCCCTCCAGCTATGATATGCCAAGTGAATGAGATGATGAGATCAATGGTGAAGGCCCAGATAGTCTTGTCCAGGAAAGGCCAATGCGTTTGTCATATCCTTGTGTCACTCATAGTCATCTGGTAATGGCTGTCTGGAACTCTGTGTAAGAATAACTCTGATGGTACGTTCAGATGGTGGGAAAGAATACTGAGGTCTGTTGCAAGTGAAGAATGGGGGAGTGGCGGCACATACTTGCTTTCTCTGGGGCAGTGGAAAGACAACAGGCAAGAAGCCTATCCAGAGAGACTCTGATTTTATTTCTACCGACAGCTGTGTAGCTTAGGCAAGTGAGCTACCTTCTCTCCGTTCCCTGATCTGTAGAACGAGGATGATAATGTATTCTTTGCTCTATTTTCCTCCCAAGTTTGCTAGTAATAATTGAATGAAATAAAATATGAGAAAGTATTTGTCACCATATAATTATATTGTAGGTTAATATTGTACTGAAAGAATTAGGCTTTAGTCTGGGCAGGGGGAGAGGAGAATCAACCAGTTTGTTTCCCTTTTTTTATGAATTTGATTTTGTTTTCCTGTGTGGTCATACTACAGAAAGCACTTGTGTCAGGTAGGTCTTTTTGATGTTAAAGAGCATTCAAGGTAGGAGAAGAATATCATAAGAATTCCTTTAAAATGAGGAAAACAGAGTTCTCACCAGAACCCAGGATAGTGGGGGCTCATGGAGACTGGTTCCCAGTTCAAGATAAGGAGTGTGGTTTATGATCCAATGTCACCCTATGGCCTTATCACTGTCTCAGCAGCTGGAGTCTGATCCCCCACATCACAACAACTCTGTCATGCTTGCTCCTCTATGTGATGTCGGTGACAATAATCATGGTGATAAAGATAGTTATTGAGGGGCACCTGGGTGGCTCAGTCGTTAAGCATCTGCCTTCAGCTCAGGTCATGATCCCAGGGTCCTGGGATCAAGCCCCGCATCGGGCTCCTTGCTCAGTGGGAAGCCTGCTTCTCCCTCTGCCTGCCACTCCCCCTGTTTGTGTTCCCTCTCTCTCTGTCTCTCTCTCTGTCAAATAAATAAATAAAATCTTAAAAAAAAAGAGTTATTGATGCTGTGCCAGGCACTTCACCCAAGGCTTTACTAAGATATCTTCATTTAATCCTTCCAACCATCCCATGAGGTATTCATATTTTAGGATGTGTTGGCTGAAGTCTTAAGAGGCTAAGCAACGCCAAGGTCACAGAGCTAGTGAAGATCACCTGAAAGCAAAATCTGGAAGGAGTTAAGATGACGGAGTAGTAGGGGTACCTAATCTTGCCTTGTCCCTAGAACACAGCTAGATAAATATGAAAGCAAAATCTGTTCAGGTCTCACCCACTGCATTCCACTACCATCCATCTCACAAGTCTCCGACTGAGATGATTTGACCACACAACAACTCACCCATGGTTGGGAGTTGGATTGACAATCCCAAGTGCCCCAACAGCTTGGAGATCTGGGATTCCGAGCCCCATGAACACTGGTGGAAAGGACTATTGTCTCAAGTACAAGGGTTATTTTTCAGGAACAGAGAGCCTGATAGATTCAAAGGGAGCACAGCTGACCAGGGACATTGTAGTTCTACTAGTCACAGGTTTTTTTTTTTTTTTTTAAGTACTTTGGATTAAGTTCTAGCAAGGCAGCAAAAATTAGAATTTTCTCCCATTTCACTCACATCACCTGTTTCTGTTCCCAGAACTCGTAAAAGATCCATTTTGTAATATCACATTTTACAGAGCCCTTGTCCATAATGTAGACCACATCCTTTCAACATTTACATCCTAGCAGGTAAATAACATTCATTTTAAGAAGTTCCCATCATATGCTTCTTAAGAACTAGCTGAAGTCTATATATAGTGCAAGTGCCTGGGCCTGTCTAGACCGCCAAAAGGAACTATCCCGCCATAGAACACTGGCTGGAGTTTGTTGAATTAACAGTCCCCTCAGTCACTGGTTTCAAAATATCTTGTTGAAACTTCACATCTTCAATTGTGTCCATTTTGCTCACAAAGTGATTATAGGAACTTCTGGATGGACAGTCTAGCCAGATGGAGCTCAGCCGTTTAGTTCCAAATTCAGCTCAAGCCCCACCCTTAGGTAGAAGATTTACAAAGAGTAATTTATCTGCATCCAAAGGATAGTATTTGGTACCTAACCATAGGGTTGTTCAAAGGGGAAAGAATAAATCAATGTGCCCAACATGTTGCCTATCAGTCTGTTCCCCAGGGATCTCTTCTACTCTTGTGGATTAAAACATAATTGTTGTACATTTTGCCCGTGGCATTCAGATTTGGGTCTGTGCACCTGTGGGTGTGTCACGACGTAGTAGTTACTTGTGCTAGCCAGATAACTAGTGCCTCCAGTCTGTTCCTTGAAACAGAACGGGATGAGAAAGAACTTAATGGATCCAACTCCCGAAAAGAACTTGTGGTATGATAACAACCTCCAAAAAGTCGTCAAATGCACAGGCTTGTAACAGAATGTTTGGATGAAACAATCTCAGCAGTTACAGAGCTGGGCTGCCAGGGACCCATCCCACTCAGCCCACAGTCGTGGCTGGTGCTGGAAACCGTAGGTGCAGATAAGACAGTGAGCCTTCCGCCACGCAGACTCACAATCCTGCAGGTATGAAATGCCACATCGGGATGGGTGTGCGACAATCAGAATGGCAGACGGGGAACAAGGAACATGCCTCTCCTAAACAGGGGCCCAGTGGGTACACAAAGAGGCGCCGTGTACAGAGGAGACACCGCATCAGCTCCCTGGGAGAGGGTGGGAGATGATAACTGGAGAACACCAGCTCTAGGGTTGGAGGGACAGGAGCCGGAATCCATGCTGTGCCTCTTCCCAGCTGTGTGACTTGGGCAAATTAATTAACCACTCTGAGCTACAGTTTCCACATTTGTAAAATGCTATTAGTACCTACCTCCCAGGGTTAGGTGTGGACATTCATGATAGGTGCAGACAAATAAGTGAGTCCTTATATGGGGAAGCTCTTCTGTCACTAGTCATGCTCCCCCAATCACTCGTGATAAAACCAACAACAGCACTAATAGTAGCCAGTATCTCCCAGGCATCCGCTCTGGACAGGTGTCCTACTGAGTGTTTATGGGCACTGCCAACCCCACGACTATAGGTAGCAAGTGTTACTTGTATACCCGTGTGCCAGCATGAAAACAGATTCATAGACTGTCAAGTGATTACGGTAATGGAGACAAGCAGTCTCCACCTGGACTTGCACCCTGGTCTGAGTGACCTCAGAGTCTGCCCAACTAAAAATGCTGCCTCCAGCAGTGGAAAAAGCTGTTAAACCAGGAAGAAAAAAAAATAGTACATAGTTGGCGGGCTCAAGTACGGGCTATGCTTAAGCAATTTGTACTTAAAAATCCATTTTTGGGCGGCGCTCAAGTATGGGCTATGCTTAAGCAATTTGTACTTAAAAATCCACTTTTGGGGAGGGGCACCTGGGTGGCTCAGTTGTTAAGCGTCTGCCTTTGGCTCAGGTCATGATCCCAACCCCGTACCGGACTCCCTGCTCTGCAGGAAGTCTGCTTCTCCCTCTCCCACTCCCCCTGCTTGTGTTCCCTCTCTCGCTGTGTCTCTCTCTTTCAAAAAAATAAATAAAATCTTTAAAAAAAATCCACTTTGGGGCGCCTGGGTGATTCAGTCAGTGAAACTTCCGACTCTTGAGTTCAGCTCAGGTCATGATTTCGGGGCGTGAGATCGAGCGCTCCATTGGTCTCTACACGCAGCGTGGAATCTGCTTGAGGATTCTCTCTCCCTCTCCTTCTGCCCCCCCCCCCAGCTCTCTCCCTCTCTTTCTCTCTCAAATAAATAAATCTTTTTTAAAAATTCACTTTTACCCTGAAAAATAGTATTTCTCTATGTAACTACATAACACTTTCTTCCTTCTTACGCCATAGTGGTCACTCCCTCAGGGTACTGCTGAGAAAGTGGGTGTTGCTGCAACAGGAAGCACACACTTTCAAAAGTTATAGGACTGGTGAGGGCTCCCAGAGAACTTTGTTGTGCTCTCACAGTCCCCACGTTATAACCGGAAAACATGACTGGATGAAAAATAAAAATTGTTATTCTCTGCTCATTACAGGAACATTAGAAAATACGCACAAAGGAGGAAATAAAAGCAATTCACAAGCCCAAATACTCTAACATTTTCGTATATATCCTCCTGTTTTTCTCCCCCTAGACACTCAGATGCATTCATACAACTGTTGATTTCTCCCACCTTCACCCTAAGTTCTCTCCTCCCTCAGTGTGGCCTGTCCCCAAAATAGTACCATCATTTGCCTAGTTGCTCAGGGTAGTATCTAGGAATGATGTTTGAGTCCTCTCTTGCTCACCCCATATCCAATCCACTGACATCTCATCTCTCCCGCTTTCCAAATACAGCTACTTCCAAGCCCATCACCGTGTCCAGACCACCACCCCTCTTGGCTTTTGACCTTCTGACTTCTACTTTTAGCTCCCTGTCTCTCTAGCTGCTTTTCCAAAAAAGTGATTCTTTTTAAAAGTGTTTCATCATATCATACCCCTGCTCAGAACCTTCCAATAGCTTCCCATCACACCTAGAATGAAATCTAAGACAGTCCCAGGGCCTACAAAGTCCTATGTGACCTACTCCCCTCCCTCACTGCCCCTCTGATCTTCTCTCTGCTTGCTGCTTCCTGCACCCAATCTCAGGGGCAGCAGGACCCCTGAGCATATGACTTGTTTTCATGCAGATCTCAGCTTTCTCTCTTTATGATCTGTCTCTGACCAGGTGAAACTCCATGAGTGCAGAGGACTTGGTTTACTTTGTTCTGAGGCCCCACATTCTAGTACAGTGTCCATCACCTTAGAGATGTGGATCATACATGAGACTAAAAATTAGACTTAGTGAATTTAAAACTACAACTTTGATGAGAGAATATACTAGTCAGTAGAAGTTGGGCTATGCTGCAGTAACAAACAATGCTTACATCTCAGTCACCTCAAATAACAAATAGCTTCTCTCTCACACTTGTCCATCAAGTGTGGGGACCAGGAGGTAGTCTCTGCCCAGGGCACCATCACTCAGTGTTGAAGGCTGACGGAATCTCTACCCCTGGGCAGTTGCAAGACTATGGCTGGGAGGAAAGATGAGAGCAAATTGGACTGCTCTTTACAGGCTTCTACGGGGAATTGATATATGTTGTTTCTGCACCCATTTAATGTACCAAAGCTAGTCTCATGGCCACCCTTAACTCCACAGAGGCAAGGGAAGCATGATCAATCATGTGCCTAGACAGAGGGGAATCAGAAGTACAGGGTGTCCACAAAGCCTGAAAACATAGGAGAATACATTTTGAATAGTTCGTTGATAATTTTTTTAAAGATTTTATTTATGTATTTGACAGAGACACAGCGAGAGAGGGAATACAAGCAGGGGGAGTGGGAGAGGGAGAAGCAGGCTTCCCACCGAGCAGGGAGCCTGATGTGGGGCTCGATCCCAGGACCCTGGGACCATGACCTGAGCTGAAGGCAGGCACTTAATGACTGAGCCACCCAGGTGCCCCAAATAGTTTGTTGATACTATAATTCATGAAAAAAATATATTTTCTTGTTTCCAGACTTAAAATACTCTCTATCTGGTCAACAGCACTGACAACTTCCACAGTGCTGTGCAGAAAATGTCTTTCTCATCTCTGTGGCCCTGATATGGTATAACAGGGATCTGACCCCTATTTGTGGGAAGTGATGTTTGAGTTGAGATCTGAAGGATGAGTTGCTTAAGGGAGAAGGAAGATGTTTCAGGGAGAGTGAACTTCTTAGGCCATGGGGCTGGGTGTTGTAGGGGGAGTCAGGGAAAGAGTCAAGGGAGAGAAAGCTGGAGACTGAGCAAGAGAGACAGGCAGGACCAGGGCTCTGCGCGCATTTGGCTAAGGGTGAGGCTGTGTATGCACGGATTATATTTGTAAAACGGGCATCAAACTAAAATTGTCTCAGAGCCTGGTTTTTTTAACTTAACATTATATCATAAACAACTTTCCTTGTCACCATAAGCCTTAATACAACTTATTTTTAATGACAGCCCAGAACCATTATATAACCAAATCATAATTCATTTAACCAATCTCCTACCGTTCAGTTTTGAAATGGCTTCAATTTTTTCACCACTGTAAACAATGCTACAGAGAAGACCCTTGTAATTTAGTGTTTGGCTCTTCCACCATCATTCACTTGGGATGAATTGTTCAAAGCAAAGTTGCCGGGTAAATGAGTACGCACATTTGTTAAGATTTTTTTCTTTTTTAATGAATTAAAAAAGTCATCCTCTGGACAGCTTGTGCCCCTGTCTACTCACACGACAAATACCACTTTACTTTAAATGTTAAGACATCTGTAGGTTATTTTGTTCCACTATTTTCCAGTCCCATACACCATACCCGGACAGAGGGAAGGCGTAGCGAGGAGCGAGATCTGCAAGTGCGCGGGGATACTTCCATTGAGACAAAACGGCAACACTCACATATCAGGCCATAGTTTCCAGTAAGTACCATCATCTCGTCCACAATATAGATCTCTCTGGCAGCAAACATTTAGGGGCCATATAATTCAGGAGTCGCTGTTGAAACAGATCAATGAGCCCTGCACATGATAACGAGCTTTCCCCCCCGCAACTGAGAGCTAGGGAGTCTGCGCCTCTCTCCACCCCGCGACTGGTCCGTGAATGGCGAGTCACCATTCAGCCCTGCCAGGGCGGCCCTGAAGCCGCGGGAGGGGAAACAGGAGGCTTTGCGGGCTGAGGAGGGGACTGCGCCATTAGAACTTCACTTTCGGGCTCTGCTGCGGGCTTGGGCCGTGGCCTCAGAGCCGTCTGTCTCCTTCTTCCTAGTGGTGAAATCCACAGCAAGTGCTAGCTTCTCCCACGTAAGGAATCCATCCAAGCGCTCAAAGACTTTGAACACGTCTGCGCCTCCGCAAAGGAAATTTTGTTGCCCAGGGCAATTAACTTTTTTTTTTTTTAAGATTTTATTTATTTACTTAGGAGCGCGAGCGCACACGCGCGCCCAAGCGGGGGGAGGGGCAGAGGGAGAGGGAGATGTAGCACTTCAGAAAAATCGAGATTTCATGGTCATGGAAAGAGGACAAATCAAAATCAAGGCACCAATGAGAAGAAATGTGGCAAAGTGTCTTGTCTTTTGCTCTACAATGAACCAGTAGGCTAACATGTTACTAAAATATGCAGCTCATTGGAGGTCTGAAAACAATGTAGAGGAAATATTTTTTTCATAATTATGGAAAGATAGCAACTTATTTTTGGAAGACAAAGATAATGAAAGCAATATAATCTACACGATTCCATTTTTTGAAAATTGTGAGCATAAATACATGTAAACACAGGCTTCACAGAATGTAGGTAAATACATTCACTAAAGTTATACACAGGAAAAGTATCAAGTGGTTGTCTGTGGGTTTTCATTTTTCTTCCTTTGGCCAATCTTTATTTTCCGATTTTTTCTACAATGAACATAAATTACTTGAGCACTAAAAATTACTTTAAAGTAACTGATGAATATTTTAGAGGACAATGATCTCTGTGAACCTAAATAGAGAATAAAGCGGGAAGCTTTCATATTATACATATGGACATGATCCAAAACTGAGTAATATAAAATATTTGTTTTCATTGAAAGGAAGTAAGGAAGTCAAGGGGAGGGGGCATTTTCTGACTTGAAGTAAACATATTTGGGGATCTGATCAGAAATAACTATTGAGGGGCGCCTGGTTGGCTCACATGGTTAAGTGTCTGCCTTCGGCTCAGGTCATGATCTCAGGGCCCCGGGACGGAGTCCTGGGATCGAGCCCCACATTGCGCTCCCTGCTCAACGGGGAGTCTGCTTCTCCCTCTCCTTCTCCTGCTCCCCCTGCTGTGCTCTCTCACTCTCTCTGTCAAATAAATAAATGAAATCTTTAAAAAAAAAAAAGAATTATTGACTTTTGTATCTCCACTTAGAAAAATTCTGTTTTATAAATGTTGTTACAGATCAAATTCTCCTTCTCTGCAAACAATGTAGGTTTTACTTCCACAGAATGGATTATCTCTTCAAATTACACTAGCAGTCACCAACTTAGCACCTAGAACCTTGCAGTCCCATGTACGTCTGGGGGGCTCTCCTGGCACATCATGCGTGTCCACATATCCCAAGTACATGCCTACTGTACCAAGTAACAGAGCTAAATGGGGTTCATCCATGACTATGATAACAAGCCTATATATGGCAGCTCCTCCTATAGATTCCTTGCTCATACCGCTCCTGGGGAGGGATCAGATGAAATGTTGAGAGAATATAATGTTAATCTACCCATCATCCTTTCCCCCTTCCACTATTAGACACTCCAGTTTTGCTTTGGGGAACTAGCCCTTCTTGAATGGATACAATCTTGGTGGGACTGTCAATCATGAGTCCTAACCTCCTCTGGTTGATGGTTTGGCATATGACTCAGGGTTGGCCAGGCAAGTGTTCTCAACATGGGCACTGAAGCCTGAGTGGACTGACAAGGGCTGCAGGAGCTCATTCACGACAGTTGCAACATCTAAAAGTATGGTCCCGTTATTCCTGCTGCCTCAGAACTGCCTGGCTCCTGTCATTTTCTGAGATTTTCAGGCTTTTCCTCAATTCTGTATGTTACTCTATATTTTCAGTAAATTCCTTTTTTTTTAATTAGCTAGATTTATTTTCTGTGGCTCATAACCAAAGAACTCAAAAAAGATACAGAGACCCCTTGTCACAGACCAGTCTCTGAATCTATGCAAAGTCACAAGATGATACTGGATGATTACACCTGTATGGCTGGAATCAGGTGACAAGAGGTCACAAAATATCTATTATTCCCTGGAAATGAAATGAACACAAATATATATGTGCATACACACAATATATATATGATATGTAAATATATTGTGTAATGAATAATATTAATGTATTAAAATATATATATTTAGTAATAAAGTGCTCTGAAAATAGCACTCTTTTGAGATTAAATGAGTCCCCACCACCACCATCTGCTATAAGAGAAAAACATTCTGAATTATAACTAATGCAAAATAAACTAAAATTCTGGAAAACATAATCCAAAGTCATGACAGTGTAGCTGCAAAAGTTTCAGTGATCCCCAGGTCAAGAGTTCTGAGAAGGGAGAACAGGATGAAAGAAGCAAAGATGGGACAACATAACACATAGACTGCTCTAGGCTGGGCGTAAAAAGAGCCGGTCTTTAGGACGTAATTCAGAAGCTGACAACTCCAGGCATTTCTGCAAGATGTCACTCAGATCTAGGAAGGAGAGAGCATTATTTCTCAACCCTCTCTTTCTTTGTCCAAATTCCCATGGGACAGTTGGCTGATTCTACCACCACTGACTGCTCTCCCCTAGGTCATGTGTCCATCTAGGGTTCAATCACCTGATGTCACAGAAGGTCAAGGTCATGTCATATAAAAAAGGACGCAGAAGCCCAGCCCTGGGGGTGGAGAGGACAGTTCTGAAAGTCAGGGACAAGAGTTGGGAAAGGCTTGTCTGCTGCAGCAGGATAATTTTAGAACAAGAGGGGGGATTAGAAAACAGGTCCCTCGTTCCCAGACCAACGTTTCAGCTACCAGACACATCATCACTTCGAATACAAATTTTCTGAGAGAGAGGGTTGTGTTAGATAATTTCCAAAGCCCAGCCAGCACTAAAGCACTGTGGTAAAGTTTCATTACAGCGTGAGGATTGCTTTGTTAGTAAACAAAGAACATTCCTTCGAAGTATTTGTTTCAGGGGGGTAGGTATACTGCGTGGTCATAGAGTATAGGTTTTGGAATTGGACTCTCTGGGTTCGATCCTGGCTCTCCAGGGTCCCTCCCCATCCACACATAGTCTCTGGGCCACCTCGTATGTTTTTTATGAAAGATACATGAAATAGCCGACGCGAAGAACTCATTGCAATTCCTGGCATTTTACTTTTATGAGATATAAAAATACCACTGCTGTTATAGCAGGAAAGGATGGGTGAAGAAAAGCCTTTCGCGCTCTAAGCCTGATTTCAGTTTTTAGTCCATAATAAATCTATAATCTGATATTGACCTTTTGTGATATCAACCTGATCTCAGAAATAATTTTTTATCATGATGACCTCAGGATAAAGCCAGGTGAACAAAACACAAATCACTATTTCATCACATAAGCATTGAGTAATGAGGGAAAAGGCACTTCTCAGTAAACCCCGGTTCACACAGTGAATATTAACATCACCTCCCCTCCTCCCTCCCGCCCTCCCGGCTGCCCCCACATTCTCCTCCCTTCATCTTTCCTGTGAGCATCTCCCTAGCATTGTCCTAACTCCTGTGATGTACCCTCCCAGGACTCTCTTCAATAGAGGAAAAAAATACACTTTTTATTGATTTCATTTCATATACATTTATGCTGTTGGTTGGCTGCTTTTATGTTACATCCAACCTTCAGAATTTGGGTTGAATATGTCATGCCATGATGCGCAGGAGGCCTGTGGAGAGAGCGCCCCTGGACATTAATGGGAGCTGAGTACATTCAAAGGAAGAATTTTGCTTTCAGTGTATTTAACACTTTGCCTAGAGTTCTGTCTCCACAGGGGCTAACATCTGTGTAATACAGCAGGGAGGGGAGCTCCTGGCCTAGGCCCTGCTGAGAACAAAGCCAGGACACCTGAGAATTAAAGAGCTCCCATCCTTCAAAGCTTTCCCAAGACTTATCATCCCTCTGTCTCTCTTGACGCTTTCACTACCTGCGTCCGCACCACTAAACAATTCATACACAGCGTTGCTGCAAAGGTTGATAAACTTGATATAAATGGCATCATACGTATACATCTTATTGCCCCTCGCTCTTGTTGATCAGAATGACGTTCCTGAGATTTATCCACCTCGCTCAAGCTCATTCATTTTAATAGCTGGAGAGCATTTTGTTGTTCATAATGTTTTATTTCTTAAGCTGAGCAGTGGGTACCTTTGGTGTTTGTCCTATTCTTTTCTAAACTTTAGCAGAAGTCTGAGATAGTTCATGATCTAAAGAATAAAGTGAGTGCTGTCTTGCGGGTTCTCCTGGACATACAGTGCCTCTTGCAGCCATGCTTGGCTGTCCTGGTGGGTTGCAGAGTGCCTCTCCCCACTCACCCATGTTCCTGGCTCTGTAGGCTTGAGCTCAGCAACTAATAGTTTTGCAATAAGACTAGTTGTGTTTACTGAACACTGATGCTGTGCCAGGCGCCGTGCCAAGTGCTTTGAGAGGGTGATCTCACTTAGTCCTCATAACAATACTACGGGGAGGGAAGTGTCATTATTGTCCCACATTTATAGCTGAGAGAGATGAGGCTCAGAAGTTTGGTGACATGTCAGATGGTGAGGAAGGTGTAGCCAGCATTTCTTTGCAAGCAGGACTCTCTGACTGCAAGATTCATGTTCTCATGAATCACCACCCCATGTTTTTCCATAGTTTGGCGGGGGGGTAGCGGTGCCTTTGGCTTGGTCTGGACACTGTTGGTTGTCCTGGCCCCTCCTCAGGACATGCTCACCCAGACACCCATGGTAGGACAGAAAGACGAAAGTAGCATTGGGATTGTGACTTCCAGCCAACCCCTTCTTCACTATAGTAAGAGTGAAGAAAATACACTTTAGGATGGTTTGATCTGCGTGCTAAGGTGGTTCAAAGGACCAGACACTACCCCATATCCACTTCCACCCCACCGCACACAGGCATTTACCCAGTGGCTGTCTTCCCACACCAAGCCTCGGACCTACCACAGGGGTTGGCCAAGAGACTTTTGGGAAGGGCCTTCAGACCTGTGAGATTTTTCTCCTAACAAGTTTATACTTAAAGTCATGGTCATTTTTCTTTTCTATTTTTTTCTCCTTTCTTCCCTTTCTTCTTCTGCTTCCTTAAATACGAAAGCATTTACATTTTTTAATGCAAGGGTTTTAAGTATGCCAATTTCAAATTCTCATTTTGTTTAAATGCCTCAGGAGCCTTTAAAACATGGCAGTGGCTGGACCCCTGAGAAGTCTCAATGGGGCTCTGTAGGTGGGGAAGGGTCAGGATCTTGTAGGTCACCCCGCAGTGTGCTGGGAATTCCCTCTGGTACCCTGGAGAACTCTCTGAGTTGCAACAGCCAGACAAAATAAAGCCTCTTGCATGGGTCTGTATCCTCTCTAATAGAAGGTAACTTGAGGGGTGCCTGGGTGGCTCAGTCGGTTAAGCAGCTGCCTTCGGTTCAGGTCATGATCCCAGGGTCCTCGGATTGAGTCCTGCATTGGGCTCCCTGCTCAGCGGGGAGTCTGCTTCTCCCTCTGCCTGCTGCTCTCCCTGCTTGTGCTTTCTCTCTCTCTCTGACAAATAAATAAATAAAATCTTAAAAAAAAAAGAAGATAAAAGATGTCAGGATTTGTTTGTTTGCTTGTTTTTATCAGATTTCCAATCAAAATTTGCACTGGTTGTGGATGAATAACTATTTAAGATCAGTTTTACAGGACCAAGCTGACAGGTGGCACCTCTCAGCTGCAACCTTCCCCCAAAACCTATTCCAACAGCCCCACAGCGGGGGGGAATTCTCTTCTGCAGTATGCTACCAAAACCCAAACCAGCAGGTGAAAAAAAAAAAAAAGAAATCAACGTCATGCCTCTGAAAGAATTAGCAGCATTGTATTCATCAATCCTAGCCAGGAAGCTGCTCCACTGTTTTAATAATTCCAAATGTTCTGAGGGGGACCCCTGCTCCTTGGACAAGGCTGTCGTAACTTCAGGCACTTGTGACAAAACCTGGGTGAATTATTAGACAATTTCATGCTGGTTTGCGGAGTGATTAAAACAAGTGGCCTTGAATGATAGCACATGTTATAAAGAGATGGAGACTTTCAGTTATAAAAGATGTATCAATCAGGGGAAAGCAAATACAAATTAAAGTTTGATGAGCAATTGGATATTAATTGGTAATAACTCTGCTTTTTATGTCACTTTGATGTGGAGTGGATCATAAACACGGTAAGCGATACTAATAATGTATATTCACTTCAATACAACTTTATGGCACCATTTATTAAAGAAACCAATATTGAGATTGAGTTGTTGGTGCGCTGGCGTGTGCTTTTCCTATTGTATACCTAAGCTTGCTCTCATCATGTACGCTCTCAGCCCCAGCCTGTGGGGGGCATTGCAGTTGGTTAGACATGTGAGACCCATTGCCTGGTTTTTGCTTTATACACCAATTCTAAATTATAGTGGAAACAGGTTTATAATAGCAACCTAGGGCCTTATGCTTTTTTCCAGAATTTTTTTTTACAAGTTGCCTGCTCTTTTCTGAATTTAGACAGCAAGTTCAAGGAAAGGAATGTCTTCTTAAGGTTATTAAGTAAACACCAAATAGACACTGTAGCATACGTCTATAAATAGCCACCATGTTTTACGTCAAGTATAAGCCAACACATTTTATTTCAAATATAAAAGTAATTTTTTCCAATTACAAAAATGCAAAAGTAATACATGATTACTAATAAAAGAAGAAAAAATTGTCTTCAGGGGGTGCCTGAGTGGCTCAGTCGTTAAGCGTCTGCCTTCGGCTCAGGTCATGGTCCCAGGGATCGAGCCCCGCATCAGGCTCACTGCTCCGCGGGAAGCCTGCTTCTCCCTCTCCCACTCCCCCTGCTTGTGTTCCCTCTCTCTCTGTGTCTCTCTCTGTCAAATAAATAAATAAAATCTTTAAAAAAAATTAAAATGGAAGCACACTGGATAATCAGGCTCATAATGTCCTTTTTTCCTTTAATAATCCATTTGGACAATTTTTCAATTTCATTTTACCTGGATTCATAGCCCAGTTCTGCCATTTCTTCACTGTGTGACCCTGGGCAAGTTACTTAATCTCTCTGTGCTTTCTCATCTGTAAAATGGTAGTAATCTTATGCACCTTAAGGAGTATTGTAAACGTAAATGAGACATTTTTGAACACATCCTTTAAAGCTACTATTTAGTGCTTAGCACTATGCCTAACATGTTCAAAAAGTTACCTATTTTTATTAAGCCAATATTGTTTCTAATGAGTGGGGTCTAACTGGCTGCATCGCCAAACTATAATTTATTTAAGCAATTGACTAATGCCGATCTTTCAGGTTGACACCGACATTTCAAGAATACCTGGCATTATTACCTTGGGATAAACCTTCAGGAGCCCACATGGCTAAGAAAACATCTAAGAAATATGGCTTCTCTTTGCTGCACTGGTTGCCATGACTTAGAATTTTAGCACAGCCGATACTTTATTACTACATTATTACTACTTGCCTCCATATGACAAATTTACTCTACTAGTTCTGTTGTTTTGTTTTAAAAATCAACCACAGTTTCCCTTTGGTTGAGTGAAAGGTAGGCCAGCTTAGAGCGAGGCTGAAAAGGTCGCTGGAGATCCTTGGGAAGTCTAAGATGGTATTTTGTTGATATTTGGGAGACAAACTTTGCCTACTCTGGGGGTCAGAAGCAGGCAAATACTGATGTGCATTGGATTTTTTCATAGAAGGAAATCTATTAATTAGGCTAATGCTCTGAGGAAAGTATTTCACCGAGCTGTTTGCCTCAGAACCTATATTTTTATTTTTTGCCCATTAATTTAAACAGATTATTCAAAGGGGATGTGTATTAATAAATAGCAAGGGAAGGGACTGAAGCTAACCTGGGGCAAGTCTTCTGTCGTATGTGTATGAACTTAGAGGAACGCCCATCAAGGAGTAAAATGGGCTGTTCGTACAAAGCAAAAGGAGGAAGGCAGGCGAGTGCAGAGATGGAAGGGATCCTTCTGTTCCAGATTTGATTAAAAGGCAGGTTTGCTGTCATAGTTTGTAAATATGTCAGGACCATAATTACTACTCACACCACATTGTGGGGAAAAAGGCAGGTTTGTGTGAAAATTAGAGAACAGAACAGGCACCCCGTGATGGCAGGCGCTTGGCAAACAAAAGACATGTGTTGCATCTCATTAAAAGAGGTTTACTTTCATTGCCATGGAGGGACTCAGATGTCATATTTCCCCTCCAAAGTAAATGGCCTATTTTCAAAATAGGCAGAGAGTCCCCGCTCCTTGTATCTGCTCTTAATTCAAGAAATAGATCTAATGGTAGTCTAACAAGAGTCAGTTTCAGAAGAAATTAATGAGGAACATCCATTAATTATTTATGCTCTGAAACAGTAGGTCTGCTAATGTTTCTGCTAATCACCAAAGCTAAACAGATGTATCTTCATAAAGACACTCTATCCTTGAAGGATAGAGTGAGTATAAAGAGGTGCAAATAGGAGAAATCCGCCTAGGTACAGGGATGGAAGGAAGCGATAGTAGTAGAAACACGGCCCCCGCCTAAGGCAGTATTTGTTTAAACTGCAAGGCACGGGAAAATCGCCAGAGCAGGTTCTGCTCACGCTTCCCAGTGTTTAAGTACTCTGTCAAGCAGTAAGAATGGAAGTTGAATAGGGGGCGGGGAGGAGGACCAAAACAACGGGACCACCACTCTGAAACAACTTCGAAAGCTGCCCCGTTTCCGGAGCCGTTCCAAAAGCAGCTTCTTCCATGGCTGCTGAATGAGTGGCAAGGCTGTCAATGTTGAAATCATCGTGTACAAATCTGGATGATTCAAACCTGTGTTTTTGCTTTCACGCTGATTTGGACAGAATAAAATGTGTCGGTCCCTTTTCTGAGTTGCAAAAGTTGTGTCTGCACCTGCAGTATGGAGTGGCAGTTTGTGTGGGGCCATTTTTTTTTTTAAATTTTATTTATTTATTTGAGAGAGAGAAAGAGAGAAAAAGCACAAGCAGGGGGAGGGGCAGTGGGAGAAGCAGATTCCCTGCTGAGCAGGGACCCCAATGCGGGGCTCGATCCCAGGACCCTGGGATCATGACCTGAGCTAAAGGCAGATGCTCAACCATCTGAGCCACCCAGGTCCCCTAAGTGGGGCCATTTTTGAGAGCTGGCCTGTCCGGATTGAAAGCCTGGCTCTTCCACTCACTAGCTTTGTACTGGGGGGGAATGACCTCTGAGTACCTCGGCTTCCTGACTGGCAACATGGAATAGCAAGAGGACCCACCACTAGGTTGTAAAATGATGCTCTTAGGACAACCCGAAATACATGCTCAGTTTTTGTGAGGTATTATTATTATATATTATTATTACTTATAGTTATTATATTCAGGACAGCTTTACGGCAGTCAATTTATGAGTTTGGCAGTAGTGGGTATTTCACACAGAATTCACATTCTGTACGTCCACAGCTTTCGTGATGGGATGATAGTGACGGTTTCCACCTTGCCTTCTAACTCACACTGTCCATCATGAGGATTTCTCATGATCCTTTGAGAACAGAATTCCCTTCGTGTTCCAAGGAAGATGTACAGGATGCTTGGTATCAACTTGGGGACCAAAATGGCGGCCACAGGAGACTGCGTGCTAACCCTGTGCCTTCTCCAGTGTGCCTTTTCCCATCTACGCTGGAGACGGAGGATTAGTTCCTTTCAAAGGCACTTGTAGCCTTCAGACCTTGTATCCAAAGGGTCACAGGGAATGACCCCTCTTTGGGAAGGTCATCTCTGTCTTGCCTGTTGAATCACGTGTCACCAACATATGGAGTGATCCTAGGAAACATTTCTCATGTTGCATGCAGAATCACCCGGGGAAGTTTAAAAAACATATACGTGTATTTACATATGTATTTATTCATATTGAGTGTGCGGTGTGTAAGTGCAAGTGAGCATGTGTTGTGTGTGTGCATGTGTGATGTGTGCACATGTGTGGGTGTGTGTCTGCTCAAGGCCCTCTCTAGGACTACCAAATTAGAATCCTCATTGCTGGGGCCCAATAACCTGCATTTTCTGAAGCTCGCTAGGAAACTTCCAGTGTACAGTCAGATTTTGGAGCTACTATTCAAAGGCAGGGATTTTCTACATCCTGTGTCACAGTGCATTTGCATGTTTCTCATCGTTTGCTATGATTAAAGAGTATCAGGATTTATGGAAGACCCACTGTCATAAATTAGGGTGGATGTGAGCTTATCCCCATAGCACGGACACTCTCCCTCACTCCTGTGCTCTCACACTTTCTTACACAGTGGGAACAGGGAGTTATGTTGCTAGTGCTGGAATCAGCATCCTGTCTCATCTCTGCAGGAGTCTGCCATGAGCGAGGGCCACTGATGGGCCGTTAGTCCATGCGGTCAAAATAATGCTTCACTTACCAGAAAAAAATGGAGCGTTGGGGGAGGACTACTTTCAGTAGCTAGTGCAGTTCACTCCTGAGAGTGCATTGCTCAGGGGACTGTGCATTACCCGCCGAGGAGGTCTACACCAGACCAACAGCGTGTTCTCCTGGGGCCAGAATGCCTGTCTCACCTCTCCAACCAGAACCTGTCCCTGGCATGGGTCCACCCTCTTTCAATGGGCAACCTCTTTTGATGCCTGTGAACATTTTCCGCTCTGAGCGTGGTCAGCTGGAATGGCTGCAGCCAAAGACCCACAAGAGACTCGAGAGGAGTCATGAAACAAGACAAAAACAATAGATTCCTTTAGTATCCATCCCACCCCCTGCTTTCCACCATCCCCTGTGCATACTCCCTTAACATCAATGATCCCTGGACCAGTCATCATTAGGTTGTGAAATTAAAATAGAAATACCACAAAGAGAGGAGAGCCTATTACCTAAAACCAAGCTCTCTGGAAGTAACATTAGCTCATTTGTCCAAGTTCCGGGGAAATGGACAGGGGCTGGGCCAAGTGCACATGCCGTTAGCTGTTCTAACAAAATCAAACCCAACGTGCCGCCAAAACTTTCTGCGTCACCTCTATGTTTTATTAAACAACACAGCCTGTCAGGCTGGGTAACTGGCGCTGCTTCCCGTACACAGACCAGCTGAATTCAGAGGTGTATGGCGACAGTATATTTAGGTCTTTCTACCCACACTGGTCAGGTTTCTGATTCCTTCTCCACACATTTCAAAACCCTAAGGACATGCTTACTCGCTCTGTGATCTGTAAAAATACATAAACTCTCACAGAGCTGAATGCAATTAATTCTGAAGTAGGATCACAGGCACTTTATAAACCATAAAACGAAAAAAGGTGGCGGGGGGAGTGAAGAGATGAATTCTGATAATTCTTACATGTTTTGTGCCTCATTGAAACAAAAAAGTTTTAATTTGCCTATGAAGGTATGGAAAAGTACGATTTCCAGACCACTCTTCTATTTAGCTGACCTGCACAAACTTCTGCTCAGATATTTTTACTTTAGGATAGATACTACTACCTTTAAAATGCAACACCCAGAATAGTACCCACTACTAAAATATCTGCAGAGTGCACTATAATAACAATTAAACCAGCTAGTGGGAGAAAGGAAGAAAATGAAATCGTTATTCCAGAATTTCTCTACCTCCCAGCGCTGCCAGCCTCTGAATGCTCAGAAGAAGGAGAAAGTCCTTAGAAAAATCTTAGCTAATAAGGTCATACAAAAATCAACTTGTATGGGGGAAAAGGGCAAGGATGTTTCTTCTCTGTTTATCATATAATTTAACATACTCTTGAAACAAATAGGCAGATGACACTCATTTGTTCCAGATGTCATGCAATAAATAAGTTCTTCAAAAATTCCCTGAGTTGCTTTTCAGTATTACTACCAGTGCAAAGAGTGACCATAGCAAATGATCTTTTCCTACAGGAAAGCTCAAAACGTTCATGTCTTCTGGGATCCCAGGGTGTAAAGTACTGTAACATTGTAAAGATTTGAATGATTACATAATCCTTAGGTTTGTTGCCTTAAAAAAAAAAAAAGCGCCTAGTTGGTTATAAGACAGGCTCATTTCTTTCCCTGCAAGGGCTTCTTACTCTTTTGGGTTACAGCGTAGTGTCAGAACAGAATCCACAGGTAATATTCATGACCAGTGGAAAAGGCCCCTTCACCTAATATTCCAGATCTAGTCCAGATAAAGCCATTATCAAAAATTTTACACCTGCCCTCCTGTTTTGATTTTAAATTTGAAGTGCAATTTCGCCTCTGGTTTCTGGGTAGTCACATTAAGTTAATCATTCCAACAATAAGAAAGAATAAGGCAGAAAACAAAGGAGAGAGACTCCCAGTGAATTACGCACACTACCCCTGGTGATCCACGACCTCCTTTCTCCCTAAAGCGAAATACTTTGCTACAGGAAATGGGTTTAAAAAAGAAAAAGTCTTGCCGTTTTATGAATAGAGAGATAATGTCCTGAGGAAGTGTAGAGACATAAACACAACCTCAGAGAAGAAAAAGTCTCCGCCTGGTTAATGGTGTGGTAGGCTAGCCATGAGAGGGGCAGCAAGGAGGGGAAGACTCCATCCTTTCCAGACAAAATGTGTCTGTGTATTTTCAAGTTGAGTGTTTAAAACATTTTTATCTTCCAGAATACTCAATAAATCAATACATTTGCTTAAATGGTTACAAGAGAACCCACTAAAAAAAAGAAATGTGTAATAGTTTTAACAACATGACTCTTTTCAGAGTTTATCATCTGAGTGATAATTTTACAAAGAGGTGAGGAAAATGATAGCTTGCTTTTAAATATTTTTCTGCCTTTTACCCAGAAACAAAAAAAAAATCCATGGACAATTTGTGCAGTTATTTCACATACTGTGTACTAACGACGTATCTATTCAATGGTTAATTCTTGTGTCCCCCAAATATACTCCAAGTGCAAAATAGTTTCATCAACTTTTCTAATTTAACTGTTTTCCTTTGGGCTCACTGTAGAGCATAATTCATTGACCACCTTTTTACACACAGGTATACCCACTGTACAGAAATGTGACAGCAAGGAAAAATCTCATTTTATGTAACTAAGAAATTCAAACAAAATGATTTTTCGGGCTGGAGCAAATTGTGTGGCAAATAACACAACAGCCCATGAGGGTGATTCTGAAGTATGCCTTTTAAATTCCCAAGTCACAGGGCTTGAGACTTTGGGGTGATACTTATGCTTCTCTGTGATACACTGTCAGTAGACAAAAAATAATTACTTTCTTCAGGGGAGCCTGGTAGGGGTATCCTAGGCAGGAAAGCGAGCTCTTTCATTCTTCTGCAGGAGGTGACTTGGACGACTGTCAAAACACACGGTATTTGACTCAGCTCAGGGCTACGGGTAATGTGCATTTACAACCGCTAAATCGTGAGAAAATGTCATTACCTAGAGTCCAATTGTCTTTATCTGGTTGAGTAATGTGGCATATTATGGAAACATAAAAGTGCAAACTCGGGTATGAAGTATTCCCTTGTCTCCAGCATTGCTAAACACAGTTATTTAAGTAATTCCCTAAGATTTAATAGCCAACGTAGGAAATTCAATGGTAGTTGAATATAACTCCATTCGGACAATTTGATGAGGCTTAGAAGATGTGCTAATAGTGGTTTACATTTCACAAAGTACTTTCAGAGGTTTTATCTCATTTAATGCGTATTGCAATCCTGTGAACATTAAATGGGTACTGATATTAAAATGCCCATTTTATGTAAGTTGAACATTTAAGAGTAATTAATCCAAGCTTGCCCAGGTAGCAGGAATTGGGACGTGAACACAGTATCAAGCAACGGTTAAAAGACTTACTGTGAAGTCAGATATAACGTGACTTTCAAACTGGACTTTGCTTTGAGACTTTGAGGTGACAGAGCCTGTCTGTGGCTCACTTTTCCCTTGAACAAAAAGAGAAAAACCAGAGTATACCTCTCAGCGTTGTTGAAAGGACTAAATGAGAACGTTTGAAAACATGCAGCTCAGCGAGTCACATAAGGAACACTGAAATGGTAGCCAGGATAACTGTGACCCTAAGGCTGGGTCTCTCTTGGCCACTGTAGGGTGAGGGACGCCCCAGTTGTGGGAGATGAGTTGCCTGCCTCAGACCTGTGGGTCCTCAGGATTCTGCCTGCCATCTCTCTTCACAAAGGGAATACTGACAGAAACATTACTACACACAGGGCTCTTGGCTGGCTCAGTCGTGGGAGCATGCGACTCTTGATTTGAGCCCCATGCTGGGCGTAGAGATTACTTAAAAATAAAATATTTTTTTTTAAAGTACTACACAAAAAAGGGTATCGTGCTTTAAAGAAACCAACACTCAAAAAATAGTAATTCGTAGAAAATACATCAGGTAGTAAGTCTTCACAATTCTTTTCCCAAATTGACCATAATTTCTTAGTGCCATTAAAAGGGACTGTGCTGAAATGAAATGAAAATGAATCAAATAAAAAGCAGAGATAGATTGTTATTATCCACCCTGGTTCTTCCAGTCACTTACTCAACAGTTATTACAGGGCTTGTGTGTGAATACTTCACCTATCTGATCTAATATGTTTTCTTAATTTCTTACTTATGGCACACACACACACACTCACATACAAATGGGTCATGTTTCTGGGCGAGCATGCTCAGGGAGTCCCTAGTAAAATGTTGAACAGAATCAAAACTTGTACTTTTCTCCTATTTTAAGTGTGCAAATTCTCGGATTCTAACTCATGTAGGCCACAAAGGAAGAAAAACAAGTGAAACCCTCTGCTGACACAAGTTCTGCCACCCAAAGTCTAGGAAGCAAAAGCGCTGCCAGTGATGATCACTGAAACAGCAAAATGTAGGAAAACGCAATCCTCCCGGGCTGCAGGACACGAGGTGCAAAAGAGGCTACATGTTGTTTTTCGACATTTAAAGTCTTCCGAACACGTCATAATGTACCAGGTAGGGTTTTGTTTTTGTTTTTTCTAGATATGGTCATTTCTGAGAAACTGATGGGTGCCTACAAGTCACAAATAGATTTCCAAAAATATGAAGGCCCCAGCACAGAAGCTTGCCATAAAAAGAGTTCCTGCGTAAGTAAGTCCTCGCTTCTGGCAGATTTTAATCATTTACTTCAATCATTAAAGTCTTCTCTTTAGCTTTATCTGACTTATCAAGAACAGTCACCAAAAATATAAAACTAAGAGTGAATGAAACTTCTTTGACATACTTGGAGCCTCAGGAGACCACACAGCAACATTCTACTGAGCTAACTCCAAATAATGTTCACATGAGTGGCTAAAGTGCAGAAATGTATAATTTATTAGGATTTAAATAAATCACAGGGAGAGAAGTGCTTTAAAGTCATTGGTAGATTTAAAAGAAAAAAGTAATTCTAAGGAATTAAGTTCTGTGTATAAAATTCTTGACCATCTTTAATTGAAGCAAAACATGTTAACACTTTAAAAACAGCACACCTGCTTTTTTAGCATTTAATGACAATGAAATATTTGTTAATGGCAGAATCCAATTTTTAGGAGTGAACACCTAAAAATATGTACTCTTACCAGCAGAAGGTTATAATCACTGTCTTTTGTCTCAGCCATCTCCCTGAGACAGTTGGTATACCGGGAATACTCCCAATGGCTACTAAATTTGTCAAGAATAAAAGTCTTTTTTCTGTTGAATCTAGTAGAACATGCCTAGATTCCTCATGGGCTGTCAAGGAAAAAAAAGTCCCCTTTCTCCCAAGGGTGCTTACATCTGCCTTTTTTTTTTTGGTAGGTGGCCATTACCACTATACAATTAGTAGTCAATGAACATTTCATAGTTGCCAAAATAGCTAAAATTAGAAATTCCCCAAGGATCTAGAATGTCATTACTAAAATAAGAAATCCAAACTTGTAAAAAAAATCAAATAACTATAAACAATAGAACAATGACATGAACATCAGTTTTATTCACTGAGAATACATTTTTTAAAAAAAAATCTATGGCATAAACATAACTATAAACGAACACTGCTATTCTCAGCACTTTCTGCCTAGAAAATTCAGTATACTATATGAAAACATCATTAAATTAAAGCATGTAAACTTATTTATGTACAACATGATTTTTTTAATGCCAAGGTTAAAAGGAAGAAGGCACCAGAAATATTGAAAAACACAAAGAAGCAAGGTAGAAATACGGCAAGATTATCATAATCCAGTTTGCCATGGGGAAAATATTTAAGATAAAATTGAAAATAAAATAAACATAGGTTATGATATAGCCAAATTAGTGTGAAATGTATCAAATTGGCTGGCTGTACATTATGGAGGTCACAGAAAATTACTTTAAAATGTTTCCCCACAAATTAGCATATATAAACTGTTGTCTATGGTTTCCAATATGCTACCTAAAAACACAGTTGTTGCTCCCCAAGGGAACTTGGTTCCAATCCAAGGCAGATGAGATAGATGGAGCCAGAATGGCAGTGTTTTGACAGACACTGATAAAAAAGGCCAGTGACATTCTACAGACTTGCAGTATTCCATTTTATTAGAAGCAGCAGAGCAAAGAGGTTAAGAGTATGAGCTCTGGAGTCAGACCAGTGTTTAAATCTTGGTCCCCACCACTAAAGGCTGGAATCCACTTAACCTCTCCAAAACTCAGTTTTCAAGCTGAACAAAAGGAGGTTAGAGCACTTTCTTCAAAGGGCAGCCGCAAGCAAGAACGTAGGCAAACTTCTGAACCATTATCTGGTACACAGCCTGCATTCAATACATGCCAGTTATTATTTTTAAAAAGTGAATAGCTTAAAAATACCAATCAGTTTCATTGAAAACATTTACTTGGTACCATTGGTATTAAAGGAAAGTCAGGCTTTATTGCTTAAGGAATCCCACAAGGAATGTGAGAGAGAATAGAAATACTGAAATGTACATATAACTTATACTTCCATGATTAGTACTGATTTCATTACTTTGCAGGTTTAATGGCCTTTCTCTGCGGCTTTCTGAAGATATGGCAACATTCTCATCAACACGTTCCCAATCTTTCTCTTTACATTTTGGAAACTGAAAAAGCTCAGGTACATAAAGCTACAAATGACACACTTGCCCAAACTTAAGAAAAGTGGGCATGGAATGGGTAATTATTTTTTATACAGGGGTTTATCGAGACCAATCAGAAACCTACTGGACAATGTGTTTGAAAGGGTAAAGTTCAATGGCACAATGTTGGAATATGTACAGTGTTCTCACAGAAATAGCATACTTGATTTGCTTTGAATGGTTGATAGCTAAGGTAAACTCCATATGCAAAATAAAATTCAAAGCCAAATAATTTTTATTGATTCACACCCACTAAGTAGTTGCAGTTGTATAGACTTCACAGGCAGGTCTTTTATTTATTTGTATGTATAGATATATCTATATACCTATATATAGATATATCTGTATCTATATATCTGCAAAGTGACTTGAATTTTGTAAAAAGTAGCACCAATAGAACAGTATTCCATTCCATTCTCTGGATAAATGACAAAAATTTAAAACTGCAAGTAGGTTTAAAGTCTCTCACAGTTGTCTATTTAAAAAATTGAAAACCTCGGGGGGGGGGGGTGGCTCAGTTGGTTAAGCATCCAACTCTTAGTTTCAGCTTAGATCACAATCTCAAGGTAGTGAGATCGAGCCCGTCAGGCTCTGCGCTCAGCAAGGAGTCTGCTTGAGATTCTCTCTTCCTCATCCTGTTCATGCACGCGTGCACACACGCTCTCTAAAATAACATCTTTGAAAAAACTAAAAACTATAAAACACCTTCATGTAATGTACGGTGATTAACATAACAATAAAAATTATTAAAAAAACCCCACCTTCATCCACTAATGATAGTGCATCCACTAATCAATAAAGATGCCAATGTATACATTACTTCCACCTTTAATTTTAGGCCAATGGTCGACAGCACACTCCAGACTGACTACTTTTCCAAGCAAAACACAGAAGATAAAAATTTTATCATTTTATATTCAAAATAGTAGTGATGATGTGACAGCAAGGGAGAGAGTGGTTTAAAAGTGCAATTCACCCTGCAATTCAAAAGTCTCTTTTCAAACTGCAGTTCTGAAAGCCAAATATTGGGTCCTGACAAGTTTTTAATAGAATACAAAACTACCAGGTGCCTACTGCGTAAGCGTACACACTGGTAAACTTTTTTCTCTGTGTGTTTGTGTGTACTAGTTCACAATGCAAAATGTGTTTTTCACTGAGTTGCTGTGAAAGATTGAGTCACTGCTCTAAGGCCAACTAAAGTTTGCCTGCTGGAGCCCCCTAGAGGCTCTCAATGTTAAAAACTTCAATCCTACAGTAAATAACCCTTTTGTTCAGAAACTAGAACTCAATAGTTTATAGAGGAACAGATGTTGCCATAGATAAACAGGTAGTGTTTGGTCCAAAAACATAAACTGAACATGTGTGCAAGCTCATTCTTGAAGCCAAATCATCCTCAAAAAACCAAATGAATTTAGCAAGTTCTTTATTAGCCCTTAGGATCTAATTCCATTTAAAATCGGGAGAATATATACCCATATTTCGCAGTAATAGCTGAGGGCAAACTAAGAGAAGGAACCACAAGGACTTTAGAAAAGTGTTAACCAGACATCCACTTTTATGAACTTTTCACAAAGCAGTGTTAAGAAAACCAAGAGAAACGTGAGGGTCACTGAAAAGCTTGTTTTCACACCTCTATACCCCAACAGAGGATTGTGTAAAGAACAATTTTGAAATACCAAGTCTATACTTAATAGACTCTATTATTTTAAGAACTAATGGACCATTATACCAAAGTAGTGGAACTCTATGAAGTGGTTGGAAAACTGAAGTGATGTAGAAAACACAGGCTGATTTTCATTGAAAACAAGCTAATAGGGTATTAGATTAGGGCCTTCTTCCCCTGCTCCTCTTTCATGAAAGATTAACAAATACAAAGGAAAATTAACAGCAATGTTTATCATGCTTAATCACCACCATCATCAAAAACAAAATTGCAGAAGCCCAAGAAAAGAGTAGCTTCCAACGACAAATACCTTGCCAATAATCATCAAACACTATTCTGACCTTAATTTCAACTGTATCAAGTCACCTATATCAGAATGCTGGGACAGTTTAACCTAAGGTCGAATGCAGAATCAGGTTAAGAGGCCAAATGGTAGATGATCCTGTAGAAAGGAGATCACTTGACAGTAAGATCAATGTAGCATAATGGTGATTCAAAACACAACAGCAGTATAGTTTTTTTGACTCATTGTTAGCCCCTCACATAGATATGAGACTAAAATTGAAAAAAAGTGCCCTACCAATGTTGGTTCACGTGTTTAAAGCTATCCTGACTCTCTCATCTAAAATGATCCCACACTTTGACGTACACTCACTCCTGTGTTTTACAGTAACATAATTAGATCCAGACTAGATAGTACCTGGGGCTTGGGATTCAAAACTTATCCTTGGCTTTAGAAGAATTGACATCAAAATCAGTAAAAACAGCACATAAAACCAGTAATTTCTGTTGATGAGAGCTCCACTGTAGCAAAATACTTATGTTTAGAAGTATGCTTGGACCCTTCCCAATGCCCAAGAACTAATGTTAATTATAAACATAATGCTGGTTAAATTATGATCTATTCAGAACAAATGGTCACACAGACCTTGCCATTTACTTAATTCATAAAATACAGATAAAATTTATTTGAAAAGAATGAAAATGAAATTTGTTCCCATTCCTTGGTATTTTCCTGTAAAGTTGAGATTTAAAGAATTCTTCGTAGGCAATGCCTAATCATTTGAAGGTGAATTTTATAAGAAAAGCAATTTTTTAAAATGAGAAAATAAGCCCGAGTGATATACCTCCCCTTCTCATCACCATCCAGTCCTTAGTGTGTATTATCACTTCCTTCTCCTGTTATTCCTTACAAATACTCATCATGACCTATCTGTAAGGTCATCTCTTCAAGGTGTTCTTTCCCTTCTCTCCACTCCACTGATGGAAAATGTCCTTCCAATTCACTGGTAGACATACTGAAAAATCTCAAGATAACATTCAAATAACTTTTTTCATAAAAACTGTTTGTGTTTTTTGTTTCTGGGATACCAAGACCCATCCACGACCAAAAAAATATGGTTATCCAAGGTTACTCACAACTACCACTTCAATACCCTTCTCATTCATTTTTAAGACTGCCCTGTTCATTACATCTTCTTGAATTCATTGAATATTTAATAGCCAGGGACTTCGGTACCCAAATTCATATTGAGTGCATTCTCTCATGCACATGAACCCAACATGAAACACACAGGCATATCCACTGCTCACTCATTCTCACATACAAACAAGCATACACACACATTTTCTTTCTTTCCAGAACAAGCCAGAATTACAGCTCTTTCGGTGATTGTTAGAATTTTTGGAATGGTTCATAAATTTTCCAAATTATTTTAAATTTGTAATACTTTTATCTTTTTTTTTCCAATTGTGAACCATTCCATGTTGCATCTTTATTGCAAAAGTCAACATGCTTCTTAGAAATTCAGATTGTAGTCGATAAAACAAACATTACATATATGAATTTAAATGTATAAACAGTTAGAAATTCAACAATATCTCCTATTATACTATTACACAAGTTCACAATTTTGTAAAAACTATAATACAGGCATACTATACATCAAGAGGAACCACTATTCCTTTTCACATGATTTTTTTTTTGAAATAATGACCCATCACCGCGGACCTACCTAACTAGATTGTTTCCCAATTTATCATCTTAGCTGGTGACAATGTTTTCCCAATGTTACAACATGAAGAAAGTGAGGGAAATTCTGTATTCCCTAAGGTTACCTTGTTAAGCCTGTGCAGCAACCCACTAGTAAACCAGGCTATCTAGACTGGTGGTTGTTACTGCTCATCAGCTTCTTAGATGTCATACAAGAACAAAATTTGCCTCAGATGGAGTATGTTATTTCCGTAAGGGAAGATGCCAGGAAAACAAACCGTGGTAGTTACTCACTTTTAAGAGAAATTCTAGGGCTTGGGGTTTTGAGGGTGGGGGTGAAAAAATCCTAAAGGAAAAAAATATACATTCAGCTATTTTATGCTAACCTTAACTAAATTTTCTAATATTATATTTAACCCATATTTTGAATTCATTTTGGAGAGTCAAATATGGCTTAGATTCTTAGGACATTTTAAAATTATTTGTCCTATTTTAAGGTGTATTGAAAACTACACTATTTTATAGAAAGGGCTTCAAATCTTCCTGAATACAGTGTCCGTCTATTCTTTACTTGAACACCCTTTTCTTTCATCCCCTCTCCCCCAGTAACTAAAAAGTCAAATCTTCAACTCTATGCTGAGAGTATTATCAAACGATGTCAACTTTGAAGTTAAAAAAATCATATGAAAAGGAATCTCATTCTGCTAAACTGTCAGTCTACTGAAAATTTTCTTTTACAGCTCCATTAATTTACTGTAATTTTCAGTTTCCAAATACAAAAATACAACAATTCTTATTGAAATCTATACGCTGGTAGTTTAGTACACAAAAAAACCAAACAAATTATTTACAAAATTATACAGTTTAAGAAAAAACTTTGTACAAAAAATATATAAATCCTTTGTTCCCTCTATCACGTTTAAACTGTCAGGACTCAAAATATTCACCACAATGAATCTTTCAAAATATATACCAACTGAGCCACAGACATCAAAATTTCATTAGAGATAATGGAGGAGGAAGGAGCAAGATTGCTTATTCTAGGTACCCCGTTGTAAGGTTTTCCTGCTTTTATGAGCTTATTTTAGCTTCAGTGTTATCAGAAATATAATAACCTAGAAAAAGGAAGTCCTTATTATTGTGAAGGGAAAATTACATGAACTAAAAAATGATCCTGGTTTGAGACATCATTCCAGGAAAATACGTGGAAGAAAAAAGATAATCAGAACGTGGGATTTAACTTCTTACAGCTAGGTAAATCTAGAGTCCTGATGGTTTTAGGTTTCTTAGCGAACAGTTTCTATTTTGAGAAACAGCCTTTACCTCAGGAAACAAAATCCTTGATATAGTAATCACCAAGAACCTTCTGAAGCCAACAGGAAGTTTCAAATTTTCACACCACACATATATAAAAACATAGATGCGTATATCCTTGAAAAAGTGACATCCTATATACATTAATCATTTTATTTTCCCAGGGGTCAATACAGTGTAGTGTTGCTCCTCTGCTTTTCCCTCTAACATTCAGAACACAAGGACATAAATTTACATATATATTTTACTTAACAGATACTCTACTCTATACAGTGTACAGTAAAAATGCACACAGTGAAGGAAACTGTCTATTGAAGGATGCATATGTTCATGGATAGCAACAAGCTACAAAATTATGAAAATATAAAGTCATCTGATCAAAGTCAAGTTACGACTCCCATTTATTACTAGCATCCCCATCCCCCTACCCCACCCCGCCCCCACCCTTTCCCCAGTCACCTCACCATCATGGTTTAAATTTAGGAAAAGAATTTCAAACACTTTTTAACTCTTTTGTATAACTATTAACTAAACTGAAGCTTTGAAAAAGAAAAAAGAAAAGCTGGTGACTCTCTTCCCCCACCCCGGAAACCTTCCATTAGTCTCATCAAAACATCACTTATTTATCAAGGTGCTGGTTTAAACTTTTTATTGGGGACTGACTTTTGGTGGCTAAAAGAATCACTTATCTCAACAGTGGGTAAGTCAGGGCTGTTAATAAAAAGGCAGGAGAAAGAAAATGGGGACAAGAAAGGGGCAAGAGGTGAAAGCCTTTTACATTCTGAGAATATTTTTAAAGAGGACCAACTGAACCAATACTCACTAATTTCAAAGCAAACTAAGGATCAGTAGCATAAATCCAGGACAGTTAATATGATGACAGAATGGAAATACCATGGAGCTAGCTACCACTGCCTTACAGCATTTAAGAATACAGTCTGATTTACACTAAAATAGTACTTCTACTGCACATAAACACCCCCCCACCTCAAAAATTTAGACTGAATACAAACTGGGCTCCTCCACAGTAAAAAAATTAAAATAAATTTACTTTTCTTCTTCCAAGACAACTCTTGAAAGCAAAAGGGTATTTTAATTACAAATATCTCCTTCTGACGACCCATCCATAATAGCTGAGAGTTAAGAGATTCCAGGCGATTTTGACATTTAATGAAATTTTATCAGATTATAATCCAAAATAAAATTTCTGAACACCCTGTCATTTACATCATAATCCAACACCAATAGCAACAAAACAGGTGGTGTGGAAAATAAGGCTCTAGAGATTATCCGTATCATTCCTGTGGATCTTCACAACTGTGTAAAAGTCACTAGGCCTTTGGTGCTTTAATATCATGAACAGTTATGAGATGTGTTTAAATAGCAAACTTGCTGTCCTTAAACCTACTGTGTGGAAAAGAAAAATAAAAAAAATTTTTGGCTCATTGACTTCTTTAAATAATTTTAAAAAGTTGTTCTTCTAAACAATATTCCTAAAAATTATACAGCTCGCATCAGATTTCATCTTCGCCATGAACGAGACTCATATTCATCTTCATCTTCATCATCATCATCATGCAGAAACAAATCTGAGGTCTCTGTTTCCTGAAGAAAGAGAGGGTAAAATCTGCTTAGTGGTACAAGAAAGTTAAGTTATTAGGCCAAAGGACAAATAGACTAGTATACAAAACCCAGGCTGGATTTACAAGTGATGCACTGAGAGTATCCGTCAGGGCAAAAACACCTAGAAGTTTTTTAACATATATATATTCTCCTCCCCCTTGCTAATTTTGCTAGTTTTAACAGATTTCCATTCTAATACCATCAGGAAAATAAAGAAAATAATATATGAATGTTTAGTAGAGGAGAAATAAAAAAATCTATGAAATGGTTTTGATAGAACTAATCTATTAATTTAATAAAATTAAATAAATTTAAAATTAATTTTATTCCATTAACTTAAAAAGAAGGAAAATAAATGACCAAGCTCCTAAACCTTTCCTGTAATATCCAATTATCTGTGAATGGAGAACATACCAACTTCCCCATGACGCCAACATTCTCAAACTTACATAAAAATCTACAATCTTACACAAAGTAGGAATATCTACAAACATTCCCAAAACATCAAGATTTTTCTTTCCTTTTCTTTTTTTTAAACATGGGAAATGTTTCTGCTTTTGTTTTTTAAAATTACCCACATAATCAGAGGACTCTTGATCAATCATAAATGCTAACATCTTTTAAAACCCAAATTACAACAAACCAGGAATAATTTGCAATGTTGGCTAAGTGTCCATTTTAATAAAGAAATTAGAAATAGGGAATAAAAAAACAAAATTACTTTTCATGTATTTTAAGAGTTTCATTATTTAGCAGTTCTATTATGTTAAGTCCTTGGTTTTCATATTTCTTCCCTATTATTCCCACTTCCTTACTCTCATTTTAACCAATTGTACACAGAAGGAAAATAAGAACCTCAAATCTATTACTTATGGAACATGAACAAAAAGCTAAAACAACCAGCTAAAATTAAATCTGTTCATGTAACCCATGTCCTCACTTACCAGAATAAAAATTTTTAGAGCACAAATAAAGCCAAATAAATGCAAAGAGAAAAGAAAAAAAAAAAGTCTCTCCTACACCAGAAAATATCCCCCCAAAGAGGTTTTTATGTCTGCAACTGTTCTGATTCTTTAGTAAACTTGTAGACTAGTCTTAAGTTACTGCATGCATAAAAGAACAATATTTTATTTACTTTAATGTCAAGAAAAATACTAGTTCAGAAACAATCTAACTGAATGCTTATTTTCAATTGTTACATTTACCTCCTCCTTGACTTCTTCTTCCTCGGTCTCAGTGGATACAGAAGGCACCTTGGCCTTGTGCCATGATATTTGTAGCCGACGGTCTTTGAATTTTGACCCTTGGTTTGCAGTCTAAAATAGATTTTAGAAAAACACAAAAGTCTGTATTCAAATTGTATATTATTTAAAAAGTATAATGACTTGGGGAGGAAAACAGTAAAGTGGATCTGTACAATCTCCAGTAAGAGCTAGAAAAAGTGAAATCCCCTCCTCCCTTTTTAAATGTATTTAATTCAATTAGTGAACATATAGTCTATCATTCGTTTCAGATGTAGAGTTCAGGTATTCATCTGTTGCATGTAGCACCCAGTGCTCATTACATCACGTGCCCTCCTTAATGCCCATCACCCAGTTACCCGATCTGCCCACCCACCTCCCCTCCAGCAACCCTTAAGTCCCTTTTAATTAAAGAACCACATATACTATTTTGCCTAGTTTATGACTTGTATTTATGTCATGTTAACTTTAAAATTTGTCTTGGTTTAGATGATACTGTCACTCCACTTACAAAAGTCATGATGAAAACAACAAATACTATCTTTTTTTTTTTCTCTGCTCATGATTTTATTGACATCAGGAGTATTGAACAAGGGTGCCTGGGTGACTTAGTTAAGTGTCTGCCTTTAGCGGAGGTCATGTTCCCAGGGTTCTGGGATTGAGTCAGTCCCGCACTGGGCTCCCTGCTCAGGGAGGAGTCTGCTTTTCCCTCTGTCCCTCCTCCCCACTCGTGCTCACTCTCTCTCTCAAAAATAAATATATTTTTATTTTTTATTTATTTTTTTTTTTAAAGAATTTTTATTTGAGAGAGAGAGAATGAGAGATAGAGAGCACGAGACAGAAGAGGATCAGAGGGAGAAGCAGACTCCCTGCTGAGCAGGGAGCCCGATGTGGGACTCGATCCCGGGACTCCAGGATCATGACCTGAGCCGAAGGCAGTCGCTTAGCCAACTGAGCCACCCAGGCGCCCCTCAAAAATAAATATATTTTTAAAAAGAGTATTGAACAAGATGCTAGGATGAAAATCTTGATCCTGCTCTACCACTAACTGGCAAGTAACTGAACATAATGAGCCTCCATAAGTTGCTTAATATCAAAGTATCTCAGCTTTCTTTTATTTTTTCCTATTTTGGGATTGCTCTAAGGAGTCCATAAGAAAAATGTGAGTGTTCTATCCAAATGCAAACCACTGTTAGCACAATTATAAATATTAAAAGGCATTAAACCAAAAAACAAATTAATATACACCCTAACATACAAATTATTAAAGTGTGTAGCAAAGTATACAGCTATGCAAATGACACTGTTGGTTAATCTCATGCTTTTTAAAATTTAAATTCAATTAACATATAATGTATTATTAGTTTCAGAGGCAGAGGTCAGTGATTCATCAGTCTTATATAACACCCAGTGCTCATTACATCACGTGCCCTCTCTAATGCCCATCACCCAGCCACCCCATCCCCCTACCCCCTTCCCCTCTGAAACCCTCAGTTTGTTCCCTATGATTAAGAGTCTCCTATGGTGGGGCGCCTGGGTGGCTCAGTCATTAAACGTCTGCCTTTGGCTCAGGTCATGATCCCAGGCTCCTGGGATTGAGCCCGCGTCAGGCTCCCTGCTCCACGGGAAGCCTGCTTCTTTCCCTTTCCCACTATCCCTGCTTGCGTTCCCTCTCTCGTTGTGTCTTCTCTCTGTCAAATAAATAAATAAAATCTTAAAAAAAAAAAAAAAGAGTCTCCTATGGTTTGTCACCCTCTCTGATTTCATCTTGTTTTATTTTTTCCCCTCTTCCCCTAGGATCCTTTTTCAACAAATACTATCTTAATACAATTGCTAGTCTTTGGCTTTGATAGTCTACATAGTTAGACTGAAAACTTAAAAGTGTAATTTTTTTAAATGCCTACTGCTGTCACAGCATCTCTTAGAGCCCAACCCATAGCTGATAAAGCTATTTCCACCTCCTCTTCTGAAATGCCATACAACGACAAGTACCAGCCATTCTACATATTCAACAAATGTTAAACACCTACTCTCCTAACTCAAGGTAAAATTGCTCAGTTTCAAATGTATTTCTTAGTACTACCACCCAATTTCTTCCCCCGCAAGAAATTTCATTAAGAGAAAGGAAAAATTTCAAAGAAAAAGCAACAGACACAAAAGAATAGGGCCCCAAAGTATCACTAAAGTGAAAGCTCAGTCATTCCTACAGCTTTGCTATCAATGATGCTAGATTGCAGAATATCCCCAATTCTGGGTTCAATCCTGAAAAATGAAATAGAAATGGTTCTTCTAAAAATGGGGGTTCACTCTAGTTTTTCTAGGAAAAATGCTGATAAATGTCATTAAGCTTTTGCCAAATGTTTCCACAGAACACTCAGATCACTGCATGTTAAGAGTGTATGTTCTCTCTCTCTCTGTCAAATAAATAAATAAAAATCTTAAAAAAGGTGGGGGCGCATGGGTGGCTGGGTCAGTTAATCATATGCCTTCAGCTCAGGTCATGATTCCGGGGTTCTGGGATCGAGCCCCATGCGGGGGGCTCCCTACTCAGCGGGGAGTGTCTTCTCCCACTCCCTCTGCTGCTCCCCCTGCTTGTGCTCATTCTGTCAAATAAATAAATAAAATATTTTTTAAAAATTAAAAATTAAAAAAAAAAGGAGTGCATGTTAAGCCAGATCCGTAACCAAGTCAATTACTGTCTGCACAAAAATCAGCCTGTGATCTAAGGAAAAACTCTATTATCCCTGTGGGGGCTCTATTTTTATACCCTGATACCAAACATTTTAACTCAATGGGACATACTAAAATGATGTAACAAAATGGCCCCATCCAAATATACATTTACCATCTTTTTTAAAAATCAAGTAGATGCTAAGAGAGTAGCTCTCATCACCAGGAAAAAGAGAATTCTTATTATGTGAGGTGATGGATTTGAACTACCCTTATTTTAGTAATCATTTCACTATATGTACATATATCAAATCATTATGTTGTATAACTTAAACTAATACAATGTTGTATGTCACTTAGATCCCAATAAGCTCGGAGAAAAAATCTGGTAATGTGTGTAGTAGACATCTTTTGCCCTTATTTGTTTAACATACACAGCCCAATTAGAGAGACTTTTTCACTATTTTGCTCACTTCGGTATTACCTGAATTCTTTCCAGCATTACTGAGGTAAAACTGACAAAACTGAAGGATATTTGTAAGTGTAAAATATGATGATCCGGTAGACATATAAAGAGTGAAGATTCTCCCTATCTAGTTCATTAACAACACATTCATCACCTCACATAGTTACCTTTTTTCTGATGAGAATATTTAGGTTCTACTCTCTTAGCAAATTTTAATTATATAATACAGTGTGATCAACCATAGTCACCTTAGACTTTGTTATTTAAAAATTTAAAAAAAGATATATTACTTTTATAACCAGAGAAAGTGATAAAGATTTTATAACCTATATTTACTGGGTTGCCCTCCAAAGAAGGCAGCAGTTCTATCCTCCAAAAGGAATTTCAGGGCATTAAATGTACTGCATATAAACTACTAGAGGAAGAATTAGAAATTTAATTTGTATGCAGTCAGGAATTAAGAATATATAACTCCCACATCTAACTTACAACAATAAACAAGATTAGTGATTAGAATAAATATGTATTTTAATAATACCAAGTCAAGAATTTTCGCACACTACTGGCAGGGATCTACATTAATGAAACTGATGTAGTTCATTCAATAATACCATGTATATCCAACATAAATTTATACACATATACAATGAAGGATCTAGAAGAATACGCCTATCAACAGTGTTCATGAAAATAACCCAAATACCTATCCACAGGAGAACTGAAGAATAAACTATGTTATATTTATACAACTGAAAATTATACAGCAATAAAAATGGCAAATTATTGTTACATGTGACATGAATGAATCTTACAAACATAATGTTAAGGGAAAAAAGCAGACACAAAAGAATACAGACTGTGTGGTTCCATTCACATTTTTAAAATAGAATAATATTATCAGCTTTAGGAACACACATTTAGGTGATAAAACTACAGCTGGTTCTCATTATTCGCACTAGTTGTATGAAGTTCACTGCAAGCACAGAAGTAGCAAATACTGAACCACTGCTCCTGGGGCCAAGAGAGGGTTAGGTTCCTATGAGCCTCTGTTGAAAACATTTTCTTCAACTGATCAATACATAACCTTGTTTTATATTTAAACACACCTTATTTAAAATACACTGTTGATTCACTGACATCGAACTTGGCTAAAAGCACTCATTCCTGAACAAAGGTTACATAACACACAGATCTTCACCATAAGGCACATTTCAGCCCTCTTGAACTTTCAACAGTGCACTTGAAAACTATATTGGGGGGGGCATTTCAAATAGCAAAATCACCAATGAAAAGCACAAAAATGAGAAAAATGTGGTACTAAATAGACTGCAAAAAGGACAGCTGTTTACAGTATGAGAGCTGAAACAAGAAGGGCAGAGCATCACTTTATTTGAATTGAGCTGGGAACACGTACATCGGGTATCTCAAATTTCTCACGGCTCCGTCAAAGTCTGAAAATGACCACAAAAGCACCCTGAATATTGATTTTTGATCTGACAAACAATTTTACTAGGTAGGTTAATGTGCAAATGCAAAATCCATGAATAATAAGGGTCAACTGTATAACAAAAGCAAGGAGGTGATTATCATAAAGTGAGGATAATGGTCACTTTTCTAAGGAGGAGAGAAAACAGTGACTAGAAGGGGGCTGGGAATATTCTTTTTCCTGACCTGAGGGGTAGGTATATACACGTTTACCTTCTGCTAAATCACTGAATTATATACATTTCTACTTGGTATAGTTTGTTTCAGTAAGTATTTTAAATTGAGTATTATCCTTATAATTATAAGAAAACACCAAACAGCTAAGATACTTATGTTAGAAAAGAAAGGCCTGAAATGCAGCTCTGTATTTATAATATAAGCCCACTCTGGTAAATTTTTTCAAGTGAGAGACTTTGTGTATATATTCTTATATTAATAATTTTTTTCTGTACAGCTATCTGACTACCTTTTAAGAGTAGGCAGAGAGGGCGCCTGGGTGGCTCAGTTGGTTAAGCGACTGCCTTCGGCTCAGGTCATGATCCCAGAGTCTTGGGATTGAGTCCCACATGAGGCTCCCTGCTCAGCAAAGGAGCCTGCTTCTCCCTTTGACCCTCCCCCATCTCATGTACTCTCTCTCTCTCTCTCAAATAAATAAATCTTTAAAGAGTAGGCAGAGATCAAGAAAAGAGGGGAGATTTTTACTTCTGATTAACCATATTTTAAACTATTTGCATGTACTCATTTTTTTGTTAAAAAGTACTTTAACAACTTTAAAACTGGCCTCTAAAATGTCATATATCTATTAAAATACATAATTTTCTATACCCACATATATATTATCTCACACACAGATCTATAATATGGCTTGAAATAATGAAATATAGTAGGCAAAAGTTAGCTCTCCATCACTATGGGACAGTTTAAATCCAGTGTGGTACATTGATGCAATGAAATACCATGCAGCCATTAAAAAGAACAGAGCAACACCACGTGCGCTTATATAGCATCATCTCTATTAACAAGCTAACACACATGAAATGAAAAGTGCACATGCAAGAGAGTACTGTTTAACATACCACCATTTGTGTTAAAGAGAGACAAAAATGATACATATATACAAAAAGAATATCTTCAAGAAGATATGTAAGAAACACAAAACAATAAATACCTATGGGGAGTGAAACTGAGTGGGTATAGAAGGAAACCTTATCTTTCACTGCATATACTTTTATTTCTTTTACACTTTGTACATGTGTGCTGCCCCCCAAAATATAACTCAAAAAAATAATATATACCAATATATACGTGAATATGAGAAAATCAATTATATGCCATCAATGAAAAGTTACATGTAGTAACTCAGAGGTACTTGGAACCTTAGAGGCAGAAGTTACTCAGAGAGAAATTTATCTAGCCCAACCATTTTCCCAGATCAGAAACTGATGCCAGTTCTGTCAGTCATCATTCATCAATCACACTTCCAAACCTTTTGACTTTCTTAAGACTCAAAATGCTCCCTGGCTACAGACAGAAGAGTGCATTGCATCCATAATATGCAATGATACTAAAGTGATTTATTTTTTAAAGGCATAAATCCATAAGAAAAGAGAAAACAGGAGAGAATACAACACAGCCAAAAAAACTGGGGAGCTGAAAAGCAAAAGGATTAATATCAATATATAATGCTTATAATTTAAAAATCAAGAAGTAACAGTAAAATCACATTATTTAAAAATGAAAAAATACCCCAAAAATCAGCTAAAAGATTTAAAAGTAGACATCCTTAAAGAAAAGAAAATGAGAAACTGAGCAGGAGACTGTTTAACAATTCTGTAGATACTATGTCCATTTGGCTCTTCAAATGATGTACACATATAACTTTTAAGAAAACTAAAACATTCCTATCAAAAGAATTTAAGGTACTTAAAGTTGTTTTCTTCTTTCTGGAACTGAATGCTTTCCAAATTTTCTTCAATGAACATCAGAGAAGACACTGACTTGCAGAAGAATGAAACTGAACCATTCTCTTTCACCAAACACAAAAATAAACTCAAAATGGATTAAAAAACCTAAATGTGAGACCTGAAACCATAAAAATCCTAGAAGAGAGCTGAGGCAGTAATTTCTCTGCTACTGGCTGTAGCAGTGTTTTTCTAGATAGGTCTCCTGAGGCAAGGGAAATAACAGCAAAAAAAAATTCTGAACTACATCAAAATAAAAAGCCTCTGCACAACGAAATGAAACAATCAATAAAACTAAAAGGCAACCTATAGAATAGGAGAAGATACTTTCAAATGACATATCCAATAAATAGTATCCAACATACATAAAGAACTTATAAAATTCAACACCCATCCAAAACAAATAATCCAATTAAAAGATGGGCAAGAGAAATAAACAGACATTTCTCCAAAGAAGATATCCAGATGGCCAACAGACACATGAAAAGATGCTCACCATCACTTATCAGGGAAATGCAAATCAAAATTACAGTGAGGCACACCTATCAGAATGGCTTAAATCAACAACACAAGAAACAACAGGTGCTGGCAAAGATGTGGTAAAAGAGGAAGCCTCTTGCACTGTTGGTGGGAATGCAGACTGGGGGCAGTCACTGTCGAAAACAGTATGGAGGTTCCTCACAAAGTTAAAAATATAACTACACCTCTGCTCTCCAAAACTACCCTACAATCCAGCAATTGCACCGCTGGATATTTACCCAAAGAATACAAAAACATTAAACCAAAGGGATACATGCACTTCGACATTTATAGCAGTATTATTTACAACAGCCAAATTATAGAAAGAGTCCAAGGGTCCACCGACTGATGAATGTATAAAGATGTGTTGTGTGTGCACACAAGACACAGACAATGGAGTATTATTCAGCTATAAGAATGAAATCTTGCCATGTGCAGTGACGTGGATAGAACTAGAACTAGAGAGTATTGTGCTGAGCAAAGTAAGTCAAAGGAAGACAAATACCATTATGACTTCATGGAACTGAAGAAACAAATGAGCAAAAGAAAAAAAAGAGAAAGAGGCAAACCAAGAGACAGACTCATAACCATAGAGAACAAACTAATGGTTACCAGATGGGAGGTGGGTGGGGGATGGGTGAAGCAGGTGATGGGGATTAAGGAGAGCACTTGTCATGATGAGCACTGGGTGACGTATGGAAGTGTGACGTATGAATCACCATATTGTATACCGGAAACTAATATTACACCATATGTTAACTAACTGGAATTTAATAATATACCGTAATTTAACTAACTGGAATTTAAATAAAACCGTAAAAAAAAAAAAAGGCATTGTCTTAGTTGTCTAAACCAACTACTTAATCTCTTTCCATTCTAATTGATCCTGATTTTTATCATTGGCCAACTGGCATATGGAACCATGACTGATTTATCAATCATGGTAAGGGTTTCCTCAACAGGGATTGGCTTACAAATGGGTAAGTGACAATTCTGGCTAAGACACATGAGGGCACAGTGAGTCAGGAGTCAGGTGGGCATGGAGGATGAGGGTTGAGGCAGGGATATTTTCTGGGAAGGTTATCTCATGATTTTTAAAAATGTCATAAGAAAGGTACTGTTCTTTTCTGCCTTTGGACATTCTTTTTAGAGGCCATTAAGTTTGTGCTTGCTGCAGACATCCTGGTGTCACACCATGAAGAAAAAAGCCTAAGAACAAAAGTCAACATACTAGGATACTAGAGGAAAAATACGAAAAGAAGTTGAGTGCCTGAGTTTCTGAAAAAATTAAACCTAAAACCTCCTTACCTCTAGATTTCCTGAAAAGAAAGAAAATAAATGTTCACATTTCCCAAATTATTCATATTTTACTTGTAGTCAAACACTTCCTGAGATGCATGTATTACTTTCATAATCAGGAAGAAGAAAAAAAAATCAAGTTCCACTCTGTATCATTGAGTGCAACAGCTAAAACACACTACACAGTTCAAAAATCTTATAATTGATGCATACTACTTGAAAATGCCTAAGTGCATTTCAAGTATTCCAAACATTTAGTTTAAGTAACTCTTCTGTTGAAACTTGCCAAACCTCTCTTTTAATCAGGGGTTAAAGTATCTTAGCTCTTGTCCTGTCTATGCCCTCAAGCAAGGCTCTATGACTTAAAATTTTCATCTTCTGACCTAAATTTTAATATTAAAATACTTAGAGGGAATTCTTAAAGGTCTGTAATATCCTCAGATCTCTGTCAAATGAAAGATATACAAATAAGGACGCTTTTTTTAAAAGTTCTTTCCAGACTGATTTTACCTTTAAAATACATAAAATTCTATTTATATGCCACAGAATACTATTTTATATTTTTTAACCTAAATACTTAATATAAAAAATAGTATGATAAGCACATACCATCTCTCTGCAAACTATAGTCATCAGGCCAAATGTGGTCCAGCAACTTGTTTTTGATAGCCTGTGAGCTAAGGATGGTTTTTATGTTTTTAAAAGGTTATTAAGAGTGAAAAAGAAGAGAGGCACCTGGGTGGCTCAGTCAGTTAAGCGTCTGCTTTTGGCTCAGGTCATGATCTCAGGGTCCTGGGACTGAGCCCAGCATCGGACACCCTGCTCAGTGGGGAGTCTGCTTCTCCCTTTCCCTCTGCCCCTACCCCCACGTGTGTTCTCTCTCTCCAAATAAATAAATAAAATCTTAAAAAAAAAGGCGGGGGGGAAGAAGAGCACCTGGCTGGCTCAGGTGGAAGAGCATGTGACTCTTGATCTCAGGGTCCTGAGTTAGAGCCCCATATTGGCTATAGAGATTACTTAAAAATTTTTATTTTCTTTTATTTTTTTAAAGATTTTATTTATTTATTTGACAGAGACACAGCGAGAGAGGGAACACAAGCAGGGGGAGTGGGAGAGTGCTGAGCAGGGAGCCTGATGTGGGGCTCGATCCCAGGACCCTGGGATCATGACCTGAGCCGAAGGCAGATGCTTAACGACTGAGCCACTCAGGCGCCCCTACTTAAAAATTTTTAAAAGTTAAAAAAAAAAAAAAGGTAAAAAAGAAGAGGGAGAGGGAAGAACAGGTGAAGGAGGAGGCGGAAGAGAAGAAAACTCAAGAGACAATATATAGTCCACAAAAACTTAAAATATTTACTATCTGGTCCTTTACAGAAAAAGTCTAACCTCTGATATATGCCATTAAAGTATTTATATATAGGGGTGCCTACGTGGCTCAGTTGGTTAACCATCCAACTCTTGGTTTCAGCTAAGGTCACGATCTCATGGTCATGGGATTGTCATGGGATCGAGCCCTGACTTGGGATCCCTACTCGGTGAGGAGTCGGCTTCAGATTCTCTCTCCCCCTCTGCCCTTCTCCATGCGCATGCGCGCTCGCTACCATCAAATCTTTAAAACATTTATATAACATATGCTTTATGTTATATATAGTTCTCATTGTGTATTAGATATATATTTTAAATATGTATATAGTTTAATTTATACATATTTTTTATATAAACATCTGGGATCTAAAAGCCCAACATTAACACATATCCTCTAATTTGGTTTTAAAATATACAGTATAAAAACACTAATATGGGAGCACCTGGGTAGCTCAGTTGGTTGGGCGTGTGCCTTTGGCTCGGGTCATGATCCCGGGATCCTGGGACTGAGCCCCACATCGGGTTCCCTGCTTGGCGGGGAGCCTGCTTCTCCCTCTCCCACTCCCCCTGCTTGTGTTCCCTCTCTCACTGTGCCTCTCTCTCTCTGGTCAAATCAATCAATCAATCAATCAATCTTTTAAAAAAATGGGGTGCCTGGGTGGCTCAGTCAGTTAGGCACCTGCCTTCTGCTTAGGTCATGATCCCAGGGTCCTGGGATCGAGCCCTGAATCGGGGTCCCTGCTCAGTGGGGAGTCTGCTTCTCCCTCTCCCTCCGCTACTCCTCTGCACTCGTGCTCACTCACAATCTTGCTTGCTCACTCTCTCAAATAAATGAATAAAATATTTAAAAAAAATACCAATGTTGGGGTGCCTGGGTGGCTCAGTCAGTTAAGCATCTGCCTTTGGCTCAGGTCATGATCTCAGCGTCCTGGGATCAAGCCCTGCGACCAGCTCTCTGCTCAGCGGGGAGTCTGCTTCTCCTCTCCCTCTGCCCCCGCTTGGCATGCTCTCTCTCTCAAATAAATAAAATCTTTTAAAAAAACAACAACACTAATATTTCATCCTAAATGTGAATGTGATGTTAAAAAGTCTGACTTAAAAAGCAATATATGTTCATTTGGAAAGCAAAGAAAATAGCTCCTCAGAAAGAAAAAAATGAAAAACCAACTTGAATTCTGCCAACCAAGAAATATAAATTTAACGGACTTTCATTCCAAGTTTATGTATAATCATCTTGTATCCCACTTTTTTTTAACCTAAAAGTCAATCCTGAGAATTTTCTCGTATTATTATTTAAAAACATGTTTTCAATAGCAGCAAAATGCCACTGAGAATTTAGATTGTTCCTTTTTTACAATTACAAGGGGTGTTATACTTAACATCTTTACAGCTCTTATTGCAGACAACCATAATTCCCTTATGATAAATTCTTAGAAGTAGATTACTCGATAAAAGAATAAACTGAAGGATTCCAGAATTAGGTCCTCATACTGCAAAAGAGCTTCACTAAAACCCATCTACCATCTTTTCATACAGATATGGTTCATCCATGATCCTTTCACAGTCATTAAGGACAGTAAAAGAATACTGAAAATATCCATGTTACCTTTGCCTTTGTGGGATACGAAATACCTCAAAGAAGAGTTACCCTTTATGCTTGCTAAATCTATTTACAATACTGTCTAGGCATATATATTTCTGTAGTTCTTCCAAAGAAAACATACTACACTGCCCAATTATCCATTACTAGGGTGTGTTTCTAGTACTCAAGACTGTCTAATAGCACCCTATTAAACAACAAAATACCACCAAACTGATGGCAATGTCTCCTTCTTGAAGTTACCTCACCTGCATTGGCTTTGTTTGCTCCTTCCCCAAATGCCTGGACATGCCCCTTTCCACAAACCAAATGCCATATTTCAGATTTATCAAATATATGTACATGAAAATTGGCTATGAGATGCTCTAGAATGACTTATGAGAAAGACAGAGATGCATGTGAGCATGAGCTCTGGGCTAAAACTTAAACATCTACATATAGTCTCCAGAGACCCTCAAGATACAACACACAGCCTCCTACCTAACAAAGATTACCTTGTTTTTGTAACTAGAACTTTCTGCAAATTCAAATTTACAACAATTCTGTTTTACTTCAGTATTGCTTCACCAGAGCTTGTAATGGGTCTAAATGCCCAACTTAGGGCGCCTGGGTGGCTCAGTTGGTTGGGCGACTGCCTTCGGCTCAGGTCATGATCCTGGAGTCCCGGGATTGAGTCCCGCATCGGGCTCCCCGCTCAGCGGGGAGTCTGCTTCTCCCCTCTGAACCTCTTCCCTCTCGTGCTGTCTCTCATTCTCTCTCTCTCTCAAATAAATAAAAATAAATAAATGCCCAACTTATTTGGCAAGGAGATACTAATTTTATATATTTCAACAACAAAAGACAAAAATCAACATTTACCCTGCCTCCAGAAGAATACTCTACTCACGTGTAGTGCTCCTCTCCATATTTTACTCCTCAAGAAGTCACTTTAAAGCTAGTCTCCCAGTTTACAAAAAAATATGTATCTACAACGGTCAGACTGGTGAAAGAAACTGGCTCAAGAGTGAACAGAATGCAGCCAACAGAGCTCTCAAATCTGGACACTTTAACAACCCATCATTCTTTAAACGTCAGGGTGAAAAAGGATTAAGGGGCATCATACTAATTAAGAAACAGAGTGAAGTCTTGCTCTTTAAGATTTCCTTCACCATCTTTAACACATAATAGGGCTGAAAATGGTGCCCCTCAGTCGGTTAAGTGTCTAACTCTTGACTTCAGCTCAGGTCATGATCTCAGGGTCGTGGGACTGAGCCCTGCGTGGGGCGGTGTACCCGGCATGGAGTCTGCTTGAGATTCTCTCTCTCTCCCTCTGCCCCTCCACCCAACTCATGCTCACTTGCTCACTCTCTAAAAAAATAATAAAAAAATAAAAATGAATAGGGCTGAAATGTTTTCTCCCAAAAAAGTCTGATGGGGCGCCTGGGTGGCTCAGTCATTAAGCGTCTGCCTTTGGCTCAGGTCATGATCCCAGGGTCCTGGGATGGAGCCCCGCATCAGGCTTCCTGCTCTGTGGGAAGCCTGTTTCTCCCACTCCCCCTGCTTGTGTTCCCTCTCTCGCCGTCAAATAAATAAAATCTTTAAACAAAAAAAAAGTCTGAGGAATAGGGATCCCAGATGTTAACAGTCAACTGTGTGTATTTTTATCTTGGTTCTGCCACTTACTAACTATATGATCTTGGTTGGTTTACTCTTAAGTTTTAAACTTTCATTTTCTCATTTGTATACATGGAATTTCACATGCACTTTATACAGTTATTTAAGATTAAATGAGATCATGTATGAAAACACTCTAGCACAAGTAACACTCAGTATTTATTAAATGAATGAGTGGAAAGAGAATATACTCTGTTTAAGGAGCAAATTAAAGACAGTTACCTGTAACAAATCTCTATTTGCATGTTTATCTGAAAGTGTTTGCCACTGTATACAGAATACAACGATACATGTCTCTTATCCCAAATAAATTCTTCCTTTGAATTCTGCCTTCATCCCAGATTATTTTCACTTATTGACTATAAACACCTAGTAAACCATGTAATAACACCCCCCCAAAAATGAAATATTTGCTTAGAACATGTCACTACAAATGCATTTAGGTGGAGTATTATGGAATCACAAAGCATGAGCTGCTTCTTGACCTTCAAATGTATTAATAAGAATGTGCTAATACCCATCTTTTTTACAACTTGATTTTCTAATCTATAAAACATTTGACATTTATACAGAATGCAGCAAGAAAATGCTGAACACAGTGCTTTTAGAGCTGCATCTGTCTACTTTAAAAACTTACTGAGAAATGCTGAAGTAATTCATCTTTCTCCTCCTCAATGAATCCCCCAACTGATAGTGCTTTGGGGCGGTGGTCCACCACCATGTGATTCAGTGAGCCCCTTCCTCTTCCTCCACGGCCTCTGCCTCTTCCTCGACCTTGAGAGGACATGGTCTTTCCTCGACCCACAGGTAAAATACCTAATCGTGCAGCCTGAGTAACAACAAAAGGTAGAATATAATATATACTGTCAGACTGAACCCTGGAAAACAGAGGAAGAAAAAAGTGTTACTTGAGGTGTTAAATGTAGTGGGTAACTCCTCTTAAATCTCACCTCAACCTGTAACTGACTGAGTTTCTTCCGTAACTCTGTTGTGTCCTCTCCTGAGGATAGCCTCTTGTGAAGGTCCAGTTCAGTATCTAATAGTTCTTTCTGAGCCTTTGGAAAAATTAAGAGTAAAAATGTATTTGTTAAAAAAAAAAACGAATTTGTTAGATAACGTCTAAGATCTTATTCAGAATAGTATCCTAACAGGATGACACACATCTCTTTTGGCAAAATGAGAGTAAGAGGATGCAATAAACCTGAGTGTTTTAGGGAAGGTTAACTGCACAAAAACACAGACAGTATACTGACATTAGTAAAGATAATAAGCAGTATTACTGCTTAAGATGACCTAAAAATCAGACCTTGGAAACAGTCAACTGAGAAGAGGGAGCTGAGAATAATTTTCTAATAATAAAGAGTCATAAACGAAACCGGGCAAAATAAATTACATAGGAAATATTCGTTAATGGTACAAACATAAATAATAGCTACATAATTGCTTTCAGATTTGAATCCTACAACTATTGCCATTCTTTTTTTGGTGCGAGGGACAAACTATCCATCTTTAGATGGTGTGACCGTGAGAGAACTAAGCCCCCCTTTTACTTTCTAACTCTTAAAACGTGTATATGTTCCTTCTATAATTGGGGAACATTTCAATAAAAATATTTTACTACATTTTTTCAAAGCAATCTTGATGAAATACTTTATTTCCCTCCAGTAATATAGAGAACCACAATTTCAACTGTATTATAATATTGTACATAAAAATTTGCATTCTATATATATGATAAAGTTATTATTCTGAGTTCTCAAAGAGCCAGAAATTAATCTAAAACTCCACTCAGAGCTGTGGTATAATGGAACCAATGCGTACAGCAAGTATTCTCCCAGGGTAAGGAAACAAATGGCAATTAACAAAATTAGACTATAAATGGATCTAGAACTTCTGATTAATCTTTTCAACAGAATGCCCCATTTTTACCCATATAAAGCCAATGATACCTTTTGAATATTAAAAGAGATGGTTCCACTGTACTATAATATTAGAGAAACAATCCATGAAACAGGAAAATACACTTTTTTTTTTTTTGCCATCACTAGCAATTTCATCTTCAGGAAAGGGAATCAAAAATCCAGTCAAAAAACACATCTTTGTTCAAAGAGGGTATTAGCACCTCTTTCAAAGACAGTACACAGAATATATAGAAACATTTTTAAGAAACTATTACTCTAATTGTCTCCCCATTAGACTATTAGCTACCTAAGGGTTTCAGTGTACTTTCAAGAGCCAAGCATATAACAGATGTTCAACAATCCTATGCTGAATGGAAAATGCAAATAGATACCTCTGTTTTTGTCTTTACTTTAGATGGTGTGGAGACTGCAGAAGATGTTTTTAATTCATCTTTCAATTGTGAGATCTTTTCACCAAGCTCTTTCAAAGTCTTCATTATGTTTGCTCTCTCTTCTGGTTTCATGTTTTTGTTCTTTTCTAGCTTAGATATTAGCATCTATAAAATAAACAGAAAAAAGTAAAACTACACTTAGTAAATTTTAATATAAATAACTCTTGTAAACTTTACTATGAGGGATATCTTTGTAAAATCCACTGTAGCCATCAATTCCAGCAGGCAAATAATGAGCTCTTATCTTACCTTCTGGCATTCTATTTGTTTTTCTAGCACTTCTTGCCTCTTTTTCCTCATGTCTTGTTGTAGCTTCAATGCTTCCTATATGAATACATTAAAAAAATTAGTAATGGATAACAAAATTTGCCAATGTTTGCATACATTTGATAAAATACCAATTCATTTCTTCTGGGTCATCCCTATGCTGTACAAGAAAAATTTTGCTCCTAATCAAAAAATAGCTGAAACCAGAGATGAAACCTTTAAATATATTTTCTGTATAAGAGTTTATATTTATAACTGTACTTTAAAAAATATTTAAAATGCCAAACACTGTATCTACGACATTTACATCACTTTTGAATGTATTTATGAAGAAAATGACATGACATGAATGTACTTACGAAGAAAAACAAGAGCTGTTCTCATTTGCCCGTGTAATAAGCCAATCCTTATTTTTCAGGTTTAAAGTTTAAAAAATCTGAGATGAAGCTAGAGGACAGAAGTCATAGCAAATTCTATGGATTTCTGCCAGGAAAATATTGCCTCTCACCCGTCTCTGTTAATCAAATCTCTAATTATACTGAGACAATACATATAAATAAATACCTATTTTATTTGAAAAACTCTTATTTGAGTTTAAATTTAAAAAGATAATGAAACTCAGAAGTGAGTCATCTGAATAACAACTACATAAATGTTTTACTTTATGTGAAACATTGTCTAACTTACAAAGCAAGAGAGGAATTAAAAGAGGAAATAATGAAATAAAACTGTCTGCTTCTTTACCTTGAAGGAAAAAACAAAAGAGGACAACTCAGTGTCATTTATTTTTATATGGAAAAAATTCTTTCCTTGTGCTTGATGTAGCCACTGAAAGGCAATTGCAAAATACTTTTTTGTCTGTTCATCTTTCTTTCCAAATGTACACTACATAAAGCAACTAAATAAATATTTTAATGTAGTTCCCTAACAACATGAACTATTCAAATGTGTTAACATAATCACTTAAGAATTCAATGGGTCGTTTCCTCTTTAAGGAAATTAGAATAAAAGCTGTTACCTGCTTCTTTTTAAGAACTTCTTGAACATCATGAGATTTAGACCCTGAACAAAGTTTTGAAGGTGTCTTTAAGTTTGAGGAGCTGTAAATCATTTTTGGATGGCCTGGAGCTGAAAATATCTATGAAACACAAATATAATTAAATTAAATTTTAGAAAAGCTTTCAAGTAGTTTTTTTAGAAAGAATGCATGTATTTGGTTCTTTTCAGGAGTTAAACTTTTTTTTTTTACATTTAAAAACTTCATTTATAAAATGAGTTTCTTATGTATACATAAATTCAACTGTCAAATATAAAAACAAAAATTAATTTTAGCAATAATGTGTTTCATAATGCAATCACATTATTCCCCTTCTCCTTATATTTTTTTAATTGAGAGAAAAAGAACTGCAGCCCCTTATATCTAGAAGCTGACCAACTACTCTGAGTGAGGCCTTACTGTCCTGTTAAACAAAAACAATTTCACAGAATATCAACCTCCAACATGGCCACTCTTGGGACCAGGATGGGTCAAGACAAAAACAAGATCACTCCACAATCATTACTGAACAGACACAAAAAAGAGGAATACTATCTAAACAGTAAAAACGACTAAGTCTCTCTCTAACCTGACTAACAGGAATGACTGCAGCTTCTTTACCAATTACAGCTTTAGCCTCATTCTAGTTTTCCCTCCTTCTAGGTTAAGACTAATGAAGACATCTGATCACAGAATTACTCCTGTTTCCTTAAACCCTCCTTCAAATCACCTAACACAGGATTAAGGTACTTTGTAATCATAATCTTATTATATTTAATCAAATGTAATAATCAAACAGAAGTTGTTCCATCACAGATCTCAGCAAAGTGGTGGTCATCTCTACTGTGCTGGTTTTGGTATTTAGATTCCTTTCGCCTCTGAACAGACCACTCTCCAGTTAGTCTTCCCTTAAGGCATAGCAGAACTACATGGTATAGTACAATCTCTCTGGGTCAAGTCTTTCCTAACACATGCTCCTCTTTTATTTTTTAATTAAATATGATATAAGGGACACAGAATATAATATTGAGAAGTTCACAGAAAACTCAATTGTGTAAATAACATCATTAAATATTCGTAACCAAATACAAAACTTCTCTCAATCATACAATAGTTAACTGTCCTCAAAATTAAGCTAGTTTAACTACACAAGTCTCTGAAGTACTGTAGGAACCCTACATAGCTGAAATTCATGTTTTTATTAAAAAAAAAATGGCAACACCTATAATTTACTGACCACTTAGTACGTATTCAACACTCCCCTTCCATGCTTTACTAACACGAAATTTTTCAATCCCACAGCAACTCACTGAAAAGGGAACCAATGTTCCCGAGTTATCTAATACAGCCAGTAAGAGGCAGGTCAAGTCAGTCGGGGCTGTCTGACTTCCAAATCGGTAAAACTGTCTTTGTTTTGGTATCTTTTTATAATAGAATTTTTGAAACAAAAGAGTTATAATTACCAATCTGATCCATCACCAAGCACCAACAATTATCGGGACATAAAATACATTAGTTCCCCCTTATCCACAGTTTGGCTTTCCATGGTTTCAATTACACGTGAGGTCAACTGTGGTCTGGAAACCGATGACCCTCTGACTCATCAGAAGGTCGTCAGTAGCCTAACACTACGTCACAATGCCTGTATCATTCACCTCACTTTACCTCATCATGTAGGCATTTTATCATCTCACATCATCACATGAATAAGGATGAGTACAGTACAATATTTTGAGTGACCTCTCTTTTATTAAAGTCTATTGTTATAACTGTTCCATTTTATTATTGTTGTTATTCATTTCATTGTGCCTAATTTATATATTAAACTCTATTATGCATAGGGATATACAGGAAAAAAATAGTATATATATAGGGTTTGGTACTATCTATGGTATCAGGCATCCACTGGGGGTCCTGGAACCCTGCAGGTAAGGGGAGACCACTATAATCTTGTTTTACTTAAGTCCCCAACTCCACATTCATACCAGACACCATGTTGTTCTGTCTGTAAATATTTCAGTTGTATCTTTAAAGGATAAGGACCTCTTTTTTAAACATAACCACAATATGGACTGCCTGGGTGGCTCAGTCATTAAGTGTCTGCTTTCAGCTCAGGTCATGATCCCAGGGTTCTGGGATCGAACCCCGCACTGGACTCCCTGCTCCACGGGAAGCCTGCTTGTCCCTCTCCCACTCCCCCTGCTTGTGTTCCCTCTCTCGCTGTGTCTCTCCCCATCAAATAAATAAAATCTTTAAAATAAATAAATAAACATAACCACAATACCATCATCACACTGAAAAGATAACTCCTTAATATGGTTAGATATTCACATCCTAAGATTGTATTATAATTTTCTAAACAATTTTTCCCCATTTGGATTGGGATCTATTAAGGTCCATCTACTGAAACTGGTTATAACTCTTTTAAGTCTCCTTTAATACTGTTTCATTTCCCATCTCTTTCTTTTCCTTGCAAATTGTTGAAGAAACCACGTCACTCATCCTGCAATATTCACCACAGAATTATATGATACTCTGGTAACATGTTCTGCTGTCCTACGAATTTCCTTTAAATTAGTGAGTGGATCTAGAGCCTTTATGACAATTTCTTTCTTTGACAGGATTCTAGAAATCTCTGACAACTTCATTTTCTGGCTGGATAAAATATTCTAGGATCATCTGGAACACTGTCAGCTCCAAATCTGGGGAGAGCCATTTCTTCAAGAACCCCTGGCTCCTCTGAGTGCTTGGGAGGGTGCAGGGGGTAATTACCCTTGGAATGATTATTATTTCTTGATCTTTCCAGTGAGGAGATTTAAGAAATGTTCTAGAGGGCACCTGAGTGGCTCAGATGGTTAAGCATCTGCCTTCAGCTCAGGTCATGATCCCAGGGTCCTGGGATCGAGCCCCTCATTGGGCTCCCTGCTCAGTGGGGAGCCTGCTTCTCCCTCTGCCTCTGCCTCTCTCTCTCTCTCATGAATAAATAAATAAAACATAAAAAAAACCCTGCACCTTTAAAAAAAAAAGAAATGTTCTAGAGTTTTTAACTGCTTATTTGTTTTCTAAGATAAAACTATCTGAATTCCTTGAAAAACTCAGGAATTAAGGGGTGCTGACCCCCCACCCCACAGCCAAAAATCCACTTATTTAACTTTTGACTCCTCCAAAACTTAATAGCCTACTGTTGACCAGAGCCTTACTGATAACATGAACAGTCAATTAACACATACTCTGTATGTTACATACTGTACTTATAATAAGCTATAGAAAATGTTCAGAAAATCATAAGAGAAAATACATTTACAGTCTTTACTGTAATTATTTTAAAAATCCATGTTTAAAAGAGCCCAGATGTCCATCAATGGATTAATGGATAAAGATGTGGTATTTATAAATATATATACTCAGCCATCAAAAAGAATGAAATCTTATGGGCACCTGGGTGGCTCAGTCGGTTAAGCGTCTACCTTCAGCTCAGGTCATGATCTCAGGATGCTGAGACTGAGCCCCACATGGGGCTCCTTACTCAGTGGGGAGCCTGCTTCTCCCTCTCCTCCCTGCTCATGCTCTCTCTCACTATCTCTCTCTCTCTCAAAGAAATAAACAAAATCTTTAAAAAAAAAAAAAAAACTTGTCTGAATAAGTTTAAAGACGTAATTGTGTACCAGCAAAAGAATTCTTTAAAAAAAAAAAAAAAGAATGGAATCTTGCCATTTGAAACAATGTGGACAGAACTAGAATGTGTTATGCTAAGCAAAATAAGTCAGAGAAAGACAAATACCATATGATTTTACTCATATGTGGAATTTAAGAAACAAAACAGATGAACATAGGGGAATGGAAGGAAAAATAAAATAGTATAAAAACAAAGAGGGAGATAAATCATAAGAGACCCTTAACTATAGAAAACAGGGCGGCTGGAGGGGAAGTGGGTTGGGGTGGAATAACTAGGTGACGGGCATTAAGGAGGACACTTGATGGAATGAGCACTGAGGGTTATATGCAACTGATGAATCACTGAATTCTACCCCAAAATTAATAATACACTATATGTTAACCTGAATTCAAATAAAATCATAAATAAATAAATAGATAAATAAATAATAAAGATCCATGTTCAGGTGGACCCAGCACAATTCAGATCCATGTTGCTCAAGGATCAACCATACTTTCAATTCAAAGCAGGACTACAGTGTTTTTACTTAATCTCATCTACTGTACACTTTTCAACCACACTAAAAATCTTAGTTGTCAGTGACAACAATACAATTCTTCATTTGATTTATCCTACAATGCTCACAAACCAGTTTCAGAATAACAACACTGCCAACAAGACTACTGAAAAATACTTTTTAAAATTGCTTTTTGTGGGGCGCCTGGGTGGTACAGTTGGTTAAGTGTCCAACTCTTGGTTTCAGCTCAGGTCGTGATCTTAGGGTTGTGGGACTGAGCCCCAAGTCAGGCTCCAAGCTCAGTGCAGTCGGCTTGGGTGGTTTCTCTCCCCCTTTCTCTGCCCCTCCCCCCCAAGTGCTCAAGCTCATGCACGCACTCTCTCTCCTTCTCTCTCAAATAAGTATTTTTTAAAAATTGCTTTTTGTCCTCAGGGCTTATCTCACTACAAATCTATAGTCACGTAACTGTTTTAAAGTACCTTTTATGCAAACATTAATTTGTTTCATTTTTCTTTTTAATTTTGAGATGACTTTTTCATTTTATGCATATATATGCATTCACCATTTACATGGTTCCAAGACAAATCTCCAAAACAAGACATAGTCAAAGCTGTCTAGTTTCTTCTATTCTTGCTGTAACCACCAAGATTTAAATTTTAGGAATTAAAAAAAAATTTTTTAATTTTAGGAATTTTTGTTTCTGTTAATAAGCAAATATTTATATGTGTTCATGGGACCTACTTATTTACACTAACAGGGCTGACTATATATGTTTTGTTCCAAAATGGAACAGTAAAATACTTTTTTTAACCTAATATAGCCTGATGATCACCTCATGGTTCATATGAAGATACTCCTCATTCAACTGTAAAGTTGCACATACGCTCTTCTATGGATGTACTACTACATTTTAAGTAACTAGTCCCCTATTGATGGGCATCTGGGTTGTTTGCAGTCCTTTGCTATCATAAAGCGTCTACAATTACTAGCCTTGTACATGTATTTTTTGTTTGACAAATGTACTTTTAGCATACATTTTGAGGAGGATTACTGGTTTAGAATAAATGCATACATAATTTTGCCAGACACTGCCAAATTTGCTTTCATGGGGGTTGTACCACTTAGCATTTCCACTGGCATCTAAATCTCAAGATCTTTTTAGAAATTATCCTAGTTTATTATGTAATTTTAAAAATGGATCTAATTTTATCTTTTCTATATGGCTAGCCAGTTATCCAAACACCATTTATCAAAAACTCTGTATTTTCCTCACTGACCTAAGATACTGTTTTGACATCTAAAAATTCCTATTTGCCAGGAAGAATATTTCTCATCTTTTATTCTGTTCCGCTGGTCTATCCATGTGCCAAATGACTTGGTTATACAGACTTCGTAGTATTTTTTAATGTCTAGTAGGGCTAGCCGTCCCTTGTTCTTTTTCAGAATTTTTCAGACCCTCTTTGAAATAATCACCGTTGTGGAAAGTCACTGTACAAATATAATAGTCCTAAAAGCAAAGAAACTACTTAAAATACATTCCAAAGTTTGACTTCTGATTACAACAGAATCTTCTTCATTACGTTCTTAAAGAGGAAAAGAAATGCACTAAGAAAGACATCTATTAATAAATGGCTAAATTCTCAAATTCCTACTTCGCTTTGAATAGGAAAAAAAATTTAGCCAATTTTTGGCAGAATCATGGAAATTAGAGAAGTATACCTGCCACACTTAGGTTAGCTCTCACATTTACCTTGACTGAAGAAACAAGACACTACAAATATTGATGAAAGTCAATTTCTTAATTTCTCTGTGTTGCTGAACAGCCTTAAATATATCTGAGGATCGCAGAAATACATACCTGGCAATCCTCTCCAGCACCACCTGACTGATTCAGTAAGTGTGATGCATCACTCTGGTTACCACTTGCATGTCCAAGACGATGTTTAACAGGAACTTTGTTAAGAACATAGGCCCCCGATGTCTGTGGTTTACTCATTATCTGCACACACAAAATAAACACATATGTGGGTAAAAGTTTTTAAAATGCTCAGGAATGATACAAATTCAGGGTGGTGATTACCATGGGGAAGAAAATAAAGAAATGAGAAGGGAGGGTGCTTCAATTATCTGTAAGGTTTTATTTTTTAAAGTGGTAGATATACAAATGATTGCTATTATCCATACTTCTATGGATGTCTGAAAAATGTCATAACAAAATGCATACACATATGTATATATGCTCATATAGATAAACATTTCTAATAGTTTTTTAAATGTTCCCTTTAAGGAATCTGGGGGTTTTAACTGATGGTAGTTCCTATCAATAACAGTAGTTCGGTGCATGCATATATGCATATATGCTCATTTGGATAAAAATGCATGCATATATGTATATATGCTCACACAGATAAAAATTTCTAATAATTTTTTAAATGTTCCCTTTAAGGGATTTGGGGGTTTTAACTGATGGTAGCTTATAACAATAACAGAACAGGGTCTAAGAGATCATACAGCTGACAGTATCACTTTTATACACCATTTGGCCAACATCTGGGGGAAGCATTTGCCTTTGGGCTCTAACATGAAGTGGAACAGACAAAAGAAATCCTGGCTTAGGTGCAAATAAAAAGGATGATGACTGGAGTTAAGACTACGTATGGTAAAAATCTTTAAAAAAAGGGGGGGGGCGTCTGTTATCATTAAGCGTCTGCCTTTGGCTCAGGTCACGATCCCAGGGTCCTGGGATCAAGCCCTGCATTGGGCTCCCTGCTCCGCGGGAAGCCTGCTTCTCCCTCTCCCACTCCCCCTGCTTGTGTTCCCTCTCACACTGTCAAATAAATAAAATAAAATCTTTAAAAAAAAAAAAAGAAAACTATGTACGGTAAGAAATCCTTTTTAAAAATCTGAATGCATTTAACTGAAACAAGAGAACACTAGAAAAAGGTTAACATTATCATCAATAATGGAATGGCTCTAGTGCATAGTAGTTTGTTCTTTCCTTCCTTCATCTATTCATTCAAGTGTATTGTGAGCCAGGCCTTGTTTTAGGCACGGAAGACAGAATGAAGAGACAAAATCCCCACTTTCTTGGAGCTTACATTTCAGTTTTAAAAGTTTTAAGAGCTTTTTAAAAGAGTTTTCTACATGGAAAAATTAAGACAGAAGAGTGGGTACAAGGATAACAGATTCTAACACAAAACAAAGCAAAAGTTCTAGATTCAGAGTTGTTTGGTAGTGGACAGTTACTATATTTTAGTGTTGAGAAGAATCACTAAGGGTACTTCTTTAACATGTAGATTTATGTGCCTCATATCTAGAGACTGACTATAAGTTTGGGGAGATAAGGCCCAGGAAATTGTACCCAGGTAATCAATTCCAGTAGAAGAACAGCACTTGTCAAACTTTACGGTTCCTAAGAATCATCTGGAGATCTTGCTTAGGCCCCAACCATAGTGATTCCAACTGAGTAAATAGGGGTGACGTCCAAGAAACTGCATGTCTAATAAGTTCTCAGGAGATGAGATGCTGCGGTCTGTAGATAAAACTGAGTGGCTTTAATGTAGAAGACCTAAGGACCCAAACTGAGAAACAACGATCTAGATAGAGGGTGGGACCAGAGGACCTCTCATTCTCTGTGAACCAGTGGATTACCTTCTGGATACCCCCATGTACCGTTGAGGGAGGAGACTGGGCCACCAGCACCTGCTGCTGATGAAGGTGCTGTGGCAGATGATGGTGCTGCTGTGACAGGTGACTAAGTGTTTGTTGTTGCTGCAGGAGTAGCTGTGTTGGAGACTGTAGTGCTGGCTGCTCGTTATTTTCTCTATGCCACAGAACTCGAATGAATCGGTTGTTTAGAACTGCTTCAGTACTGGAAATGGCCTTCCTGGCCTCCTCATTAGTAAGATACTGGATGAGGGCTGCTTCTGGATCTCCCTTAAAAGCAACCTGTAAGAAAAAACAAAAGCATCAACCAAAACACCCCACAGAAATTAACAAATAGTTAAATTCAAGTAAACTATTGATAAAGAATTCAAAAGCAGAGAACAGCCTGCTGAAATCCATTCTGAATACTTTGTAAAGTTCTCCATCCCTCTAAAGGATAATATGCATATTTTCCAAAATTATACAGTAAAGAATATTATCTTATTCAACAAATAATCCTAGTAATGTTACCTAACCACTTGGGGAAAAGTTGTTAGATCCCTCCCAGATATCTTACATTCAAATAAACTCCAGAAAAAGAAACTATTTTACAATACCCCAAAAAACCTGATAAAAACACAAAGGGAAAAAGGTGGATATCTGTATAATCTGAGTGTCTGGAAAACCTTTTTATGCATACATATCAAAGTCGGATGCATAAAGACAAAGAACAGTAGATTCTACCACATAAAATTTTAAAATCTGTCAATCCGCATATGCCCTAAACTGAATGATGAATGGAAAAAGTATTTTTTATATGACAAGCAGTGGCTTAGAAAAGCACTACTGTAAATACCTTCATAAAGAATGGGCAAAGACAATAGGCATATCCCAAAAAAACCCTACAAAAGATCTATATAAATTAGAAACCTATTTTTAAGAAGTTAAAACAAGTATAATTTTTCACTTATGAAACTGGCTAAAAAAATTTTAATGGATCCATATTACAGTGTTGATGAGGCTTCATACAGTGCATTTAGGAGTACCAATTGGCACAACCCTTTTGGAGAACCATTTGGCAGCTCAAATAAAAAGTCTTAAAATTCCCTTTAATTCAGCAATGCATCATAAAAAAATAATGAAGGTTCAGCAACAAGGTGGCTCACCACAGCATTGTTTTTATATAAAGGAATAGAAACAACAGAAATTCCCAAAAACAAAGAATAGTAAATAAATGATGGCCTATAGCTAGGGACTGATTTATAACCCCTTCCCAAATTCTTATGTTGAAATCTTCACCCCCCAGCGTGACTACATTTGGAGTTAGAGCTTTTAGGAAACAAAGTTAAATGAGGTCATAACAGTGGGGTCCTAATCAGATGGTACTGGAAGCCTCATAGAAAGAGGAAGAGATCTCTCTCCTCTTCCACAATTCGAGGACACAGCAAGAAAGTGGCCATCTGCAAAGCAGAAAGAGAATCCTTGTCAGGAACCAAACTGGCCAGCACCTTAACTTTGGACTTCCCCCCAGATAAGTTTTTGTTGTTTAAGCCACCCAGTCTATGGTATGTTTTATGGAAACCAGACGAGACTCAGCTACCAAACTACATTAAGCCATCTTATTTTTCTAAATGCCATAAATAATAATGACCCAGGAAACACGTAAGAGAAAAAAAGTAGTCAGAAACATTTGGTATGACTTTGTATTCTTGAAGTGTGTAAAGTATTTTTAAAAAGAGAACATGTGGGGTGCCTGGGTGGCTCAGTTGGTTAAGAGTCTGCCTTCGGCTCAGGTCAAGATCCCAGGGTCTTGGGATCGAGCCCTGCATTGGGCTCCCTGCTCAGCGGGGAGCCTGCTTCTCCCTCTCCCTATGCTTGCCGCTCCCCCTGCTTGTGCTTTCTCTCTCTGTCAAATAAATAAAATCTTTAAAAATAAATAAATAAAAATAAAAAGAGAACACGTGTAAGTATGCATATGTGTGTTCTCCCATATAAACAAATATAGTATGTCTTTTCATTGAAATATTAATAATTGTTATTGCAAAGTAGTGCTATTTAGGTGATTTGTTTTTTTCACTTTTGTTTAATGTATTTCCAATCATCTATAAAATTAAACATGTACTACATTCAGGGACAAAACCTGCTTAAAAATCTCTCAAAAAAATTTCTTTGAGTTCTTTGAAATACCAAATTTCCTAATACTACTTTCTTACCTCAGTTATATAAATCACATTTTGGTTTGATGACAACATTAACCATCAGGGTGACTAACTGAAACTGCAAATTAATGAGACCTTCAAGTACTCTCAATCACAGCGTAACACTTAACCACAAATTCATAAATTGGAGACAGAATACAAAAGCTACAATTTATGAGATATTAAATAACATGTTACACACTGACTAAAATTCTCAAGATTAGAACCATCCTTAAACAATTACTATTTCACTACAATGAGTCATTCAGTAGACAAAACTGCAATCTTAGAAATCACCAAAAATCTCACCTACCTAGTGAGAATACTAAAGCAGATTAAAAAGTCATTTGTCCAGAGATAGCACTATGAACAAAAATATGCTAACTAGCCTCTGTGTCTTTCAGGAAGAAGTTGTGGATAAACAAATGCATAAAAAAACAAATTCAACTTAACAGTTTCATCATAAAGTTGGGCATAGAGCTATATAGTGGAGCTTAAAACACTTAGCAAAGACAATCAGACTAATTATTGGCTCATTTAAGCAAAGTGAACTGATAAGAATAATTTCAAAGATGCATAAAACCACATTAATTCTGTCACCAACCTAGGCACATTTACCTGGATGTTTACAATAGTTCCAAATTTGCTGAAGTGTTCGTTGAGCTTGGTAATGTTGTTCAATTCCTGAGGGATTTTCTTGACTTCTAATTTGGTGTTTGTATACTGATTCTTTCTCAAGAATCCTGGTTTACTCTGACTGTTATTCCCTTGCCTGAAAAGAATATTAATAGATCTTGATTAATTCCACCTTATGCCTAGCCACGAGAAAGGCCAACAAATAATTTAAGTTTATATGTATTGAAGTGTCATCTGTAAGACATTCTTACATTCTTGAGAAAGTACTTAACATTCTTCAGAAATTACTAAATAATTTTCACATTTTCCTTTTACATGGGAACAGAACAGGTGGAGAGAAAGAAAAAAGATTAAAAAGAGCAAAAGATCACAAAATGAAAGAGGCCCAAATAAAAATAAAAATCAAATCCTAAAGAGATCCACGACAATTACCAAGGAGTCTAACTTTAAAGCAAGGAAAGAACATTTTTTTTATGGAGTATTTTTCAACTTCTACAAAAGTACGTAAGTTTTTCTTCTTTTCTATTCATTTCCAGTGTCTCAATAATTCTTAATACTGGGCTAGGCCTATATATAATAAATACAAATTACTAATATCTATTATTAATATTGTTAGCTCTTCCATTTTAAGATGTTCCAATGATGCCTCTGGGAACCCTAACTTTGAGACACATAGTTTGAAAATCATTAATGACAACTCTTAATTTTTCAAATTTACTAATGCACACAAAAATAACAAAAACACCAATTAGATGTTACTAAGTAGCAAATTATCTTACTTTCCCAGCCAAGGTTTCTTTGTGAGTGGCCCTTCCAAACCACTTATAGCTCTTTTCCGGCTATCTGGCTCAAGAACTACTCTGGTTATGTTGCTATTAATTGAAACAGGAACTGGTGGTTCAGTCTGGATGACAATGTTAGCAGCTGTTGGAAACAAAAATTAACATTACTAACAATGCATGGTATTTGGGGAATTTCAAGTGATTAAAATATTTAGCCTAAAAGCTAAAAAAGCACAGTGAACAGCACCCAACTACCATTTCCTTTTCAGAAATGCTTAACAGCAAGAAAAAATTATCAACTGCCTTTTTCTCCTTTGTTAAAAATACAATATCCAAAATACAATATCCAAGTTTAAAAAGTCATAGGCAACTCCAATGTAATAACTGATTCAGGCAAGGATCCTCAATGGATGCAACAAAAGAAAAAAAAAGCAGTGAAAGACTGTTAGAGAACAAGATTTTTTTTTTCAGAAATTTCTTTTTTTTTAAGACTATTTATTTGAGAGAAAGAAAGTGTTCACGGGGGGGGGGCACACAAGCAAGTGGGGAGGGATAGATGAGAGGGAGAAGTAGGCTCCCAGCTGCCTGGGTGAGCAGGGAGCCCAATGGGGGGTTAAATCCCGGGACTCTGGGATCACGACCTGAGCTAAAGGCAGATGCTTAACCAACTGAACCACCCAGGTGCCCTGAGAACAAGATACTTATATGGTGCCAAAGTATCACTCACAAATGATTACACTACAAAGGAGAGATCTAACAATTATCATCTCAGGCAAGCAATCAAACTTAGCACCATAAATATAGTGAAATTATTTGTATTCTGATGTGATTCAACAAAAAGTTCACCCAGACAGGATATTATTATGAAATTATGATTTTCCTATGTGTAGCAAAGATACTGTGCTTATATAGGACTACACCTTATTCTTGGATGTAAAATAAAGGATCTAAAGTGCACAATCTCTACAATACACTTTCAAGTAGTTCAAGAAAAAGAAATGTGAAGGGAGAAGGGAAGAAAGGAGAAAGAGAAGAATGTACATGTATACAAGCAAGTACTCCCACCTGAAGGTGATAAAACGGTAACAGATGACAAACCAAAGTGAAGGTATTCAGATGTTCATCGTACTTCTTTTGATTTTTTGTAGGTTTAAAATTTTTCAAACTCAAAAGTTGGGAGGAAAATCCAAAGCCAATACTATAAACTGGTATATTTCATTCACAACATTTAAGACTAAAATACTTAAAAGAAACTGACCTTACAATGGCTTATCTGTGGGTGGGAAGAGGTGTGTTGTAAAAGTAAAACTAGCAGCAAAGAATAACATGTAGAGCTAGTTGTTAGGTCGGGGATGAGGGGTGGAGGTAGTATATACCATTTCACTGTGTGACAGGGAAATTGTGAGGCAAGTTCACTCATATAACATATATTTCTTCAGCAGCTGCTATAGCTCCAACAGTTATATTAGACCTTATGTATGAATTAGTGAATAAAGTAACTATGATCTCTGCCCTGTTATGGCCTTTGTTTTCAGAAGACTAATGGAGGAGATAGCAATTGTGATGGCATGAAGCATTCTAGAATTTGAGATGCCATTATATCTTCCCCAGAACAGTTATGATTACCTCTTAACATTGCCTCGTGCTTTTCTTTATTGAAGTGTTTTATAATAAAAGGAAAGTATAGCCAGAACTTCGATGACTTGCCAACATGACAAACCAAGCCTGCTATACAAAAACCACATGACTTCTACCTCAGTGAGTTTAGCCATGAATTACTATACATGAATGCATACAAAGACCAGACTAGTGGCAAAGGGAAAACATGAATTTCTGAGAATATGATCTTCCCACTAATTTCAAGTAATCTGGTAATAATTTATGCATTATAGCACAGAAGGTAAAAGCATATTCTTCAGAATTAGATACACCTGGGTTCAAGTTCCAGTTCTGTCATTAATAGCTGTGTGACCTTGGGCAAGATCTTTAACCTCTCTAACCCTCAGTGTCTTTATCTGTAAAAAGAGAATAAATATAGTACCACTTTCAAGGAGTTGTAGGAAAGGAATACAAGAGATAATAATACATATGAAAGCATTTGGTTTCATCTTGACACAAAACTGTTAGTCTGTAGTGGTAACACTGATATTAATGGCAGTAAAGAAAAGTTAATAAAAGCAAGATAGGAAAGAAGGTAAGAACAGGAAAATGGACACCATATAATTAAATCAGGATGGCCCATGGCCAGTCATTCAAATTCAAATTAAATATTACAGATCAAACTACATAAGTAAGAAGAATTGCAATGTCATCAAACTTTCTAGCCCAACCTTTTAGAGGGGAGGAAAAAGAAGGACATCAACCCATATTAAAGGTAAATGCTTGCATTTAGTCTATTTTATTTTTTTACATTTAGTCTTTAAAGGTTTGTGACTATGCTTTGCAAAGGTCCTAACATATGGTTATAATCATAAATACTAAAAAAGATCAAGTGATTTTATTATAGTGTTTCAGATTCTCAGTTATTAGTATGAAGCATAGCTCTTATGATACAAAGTAGGCCCTTAAGTGATCAGTTTCTCTGAGGGCAAGGGACCATGTCATTTCATCTTTCTTTACCTAATATCTAACACTGTGCCCAATAAATAGCTAAAACAGCCTAAAGGTCTACAAAAATAGCAATTAAAAAATATAAGTATTATTTTTATTTTAAAATAAATATGTTCTAATTATAGCTTTAAAATAAAATTTGGAGATACAGTTACTCAAACAAATTTACTTGATATGATTACATAGCACTCTTCAAAAAGACAATGTATAAGTAATTCTGGACTTTGGTGAGGTCTGAAATGCTATACTGAATTCCTGTATAACAGCATCAAAGAAAGTATGAGGCAGTCTCACCTCTTGGATTTGCATCCATATCTCCAGATGTTAGGCCAATCAAGTTTGGGCGCTGTGTCTGAGTTCTTGAAAAGAACTGTCTGTACTGAGATCTACCAGAACTGGTAATACTAGGAGCTTCTGGATTATAACCATCTGGTTCATACGTATCTGGGGGAAAACAAAACAACAAAACACGTAACAAATCAGAGAGAAGTTAATTTCTCATTAATAAAATAAACTGCAAAAAATGAATTTTTTCTTCAACAAATATATCAACCTATACATATATACCTGAATTACAGTATATAGACATACCTATTAGCAGTGAAAGAAATGAAAATGCTCCTGTCCCAAAACACAGATACACAGATCCATTCTTGATTACAGAGATATTTCCAGATTTATTTACCTAGCCATTTTTATCCTCTATATTAATCACCTAGTCCTAACATCAATGAACATTTTAAGAGAAACATGCACATATATGAATATAATATATAAAGGACTGGTTGAGTTTCCTCAGTTATCATGTCTCACCAATTTCCAGGTGCCCTTTTAATTAGGGGGAAAATCAATCTACTAATTTGGTTATCTACACTTTAAAAGGGAGATATAATAGCTGGTTTCATACATAAAACATTTCAAATGCTTTCTTTCAAACAGCTAAATAAGATAAATTTTATATGTCTAAACATAATCATGATCTTACTACCAACAACCTCATCAATGTCACTTTTATCATGTTCCCTTTGTTTTCTCTAAAAATACTTATTTTTAAAATTCTATTGCTAAATAACTATCTTGTTAGTGTTAAAGAAATTGAGTATTCATCTCTAAATAGTAAATATCCTCTTCATCCTACATAAAATCAAAGAACGGTAAAGATTAAGTGAAGACACTGGTTTTCCCCACTGCGCTTTAGAAGTCCTTGCATCTCTTTTTTATTTTCTTAGTGGAAAAATTCTCTATGGCGTTCATAGGAAGTTTCAGCTACAAGGTAAGAGACATTCAGATCCTTAATAATGGCCAATCAGTTCTATGATTCTAAGTAGAAGATCAGCAAATTATTATAAAAAAAAGTTTTCAGTTACTACTTGGTAGTCTTGACAGAAGAGCTCCTATAGTTAAATCTCCTATAGCTGTAGAATGTTTTAAAGAAGTTACATAATCAAATGACCTTATTCCTGAGAATATAAAGAACCCCTAGAAACTTAAAAGTCCTTAAGTCAATTATGATGAACTGAGATCCAAAGGCAAAGTGAGAAATGTTAAAAACCTCATGAGACACCCACAAAGCATTCCACGCAGGTCTTCAACATGTACACGCAGGTAGGAGGGAAGAGTTTTCAAGAAATCACTATATTATACACAGCCAGTCAACACACAGGGCAGAGGGGAGAAAAAAAAGACATGTTCATCCTTGATCAGCAAGAAATCAGATGGTTTGGTTTTGTTTTTTAAAAAATTATACTCTAGTTTTTCTTGAAATGTGTGACTGATTAGAAAACATTCAAGTAGATATCCTCTTCCTATTTATTGGATTAGAAATCAAAGAACTAGCATGACTTGTTTCTGAGGCATTAAAACTCAAAATAGAGGACACCAGAGATAACAGACACACAGGAGGCCTCATCATCTATCAATCAGTAGGGACAAATCAAAGAAGCAGAGAAACAGGGAAGAAAACTACCTAAGAGGTTTAATGGGAATTTGTGACAGCAGATCAGGATGCCAGTCACCACTTAGGCTGGCAAGCTGTGGTACAAAAGATCAGAGAGATGGATGGCCATTTGTAGCAAAGCTTACCTGGGACCAGAGGGGTGGGGCTGGAGACTGAGGTATGGTACCCAATGGAGGATCCCATGAGGTTTCGAGGTGGCACCAAACGAGCTGCCAACAGAGGAGGCGGTGTCCCCAACTGAAGTCGCTCAGATGCAGCAGCACCATGTTCACGAGAGTACATGGGCTGTCCTACAGAGGAAAGAATAGGAGGGCAGCTGGGAATGAGAGTCACAAGCTTCTCAGGTAATGCCTTATTTCCTGAGACTTCAGCCAAGAACAGAGAAAAGTACACCAATGGGAATGTCAGTCGAGAAAGGTATTACTGAGATTCTTCCTAACTCCAGAAACAGACATACAACTAGTTAGGATGCACTGAGGTATAAAGAAAGAGTAAGAATTAGGTAGTATGACCTGTATAATCTCCATCTTTCATAATCTGAAGTGAATAACTATGCGTTAACTGTACACAAAACTGAACAGTCAAGCATATCACACTATCAGACAAAGGTGCCCTAAGCTATTATTCGTGTAGAAACTTGTATCCAATAAAACATGCAGTTTTGAAGACTGTCATACCCATTAAAAACAAAAATTCTTCTCCTAAAACTCACACAATTTCAGGTTCACACAAAACATACTCCCATATCTGAGGGCAGAAAAAAGAAGAAATTAAAAAAAAACACACACACATACACACACACATACACACCCCCACAAGGATACCCTCACAGAGAATAAGAAACGTTCAAAAGAAAAAAACTAAACAAGATAGTGAAAACTTGCTACCCCTTAGCAGGTGGATAACAAGTACAAACAAAGAAAAAAAGGACAAAACCCCAGACACACAGACCAACCACTGTACATATGAAATTACCTCAGATATTAGGAACCACTTTTTGAAAGAAAGGACATTTAGTGCTCACATTTACTAATGGAAGAATGTCTGACACAATGAAGTCAAATTTGGTAGAAGAGGATTTAAAAAGAAGTATCAAGGAGCAGTTTTTTTCTTTCACTGGTCACTTACTAGTATCTGTTTTACTGACTACCCCCATGAGACCTATTTATAATATTTACTCAATATTTTATACCTAAAGTCAGACATTCACTATGTGGCTCAAGACAAAGTGAATTTAGAATTATTTTTTATACCCAATGAATGTCCTTAAAAGTTATAAATTTCCAAAAGATTTTTAATACACTTTAACAGAACAAGCCATAAAGCAACCACCTGATTTCATAGGAAATATAGAAGGGAAACAGATGTACTAAATTTTACTATCTTTCTCTTCCTATGTATGAAGCAAAGAGACAAGTGACAAATCATACTGTACAGCAGACCACAAAACTGTGCGCTTAGCATCAATTCTTTCAATATTTACATTTAAAAAGTCTCTTTCAACCATTATATTACAAAAACAATCTAACATATCAACAATCTAAAAATAGTTGTAAGAACGACCTACTGTGCAGAATTTCCTGCAGAATGAAGGAGTGTACTAAAGAGAAAAATGGGGAAGTGCATTCTCAGTCCATATGACTGGTTTAATTTTTGTTTTTGTTTTTTTTTAAAGATTTTATTTATTTATTTGACAGAGAGAGACAGCGAGAGCAGGAACACAAGCAGGGGGAGTGGGAGAGGGAGAAGCAGGCTTCCCGCTGAGCAGGGAGCCCGATGTGGGACTCGATCCCAGGACCCTGGGATCATGACCTGAGCCGAAGGCAGACGCTTAACGACTGAGCCACCCAGGCGCCCTGGTTTAAGTTTTTGATGTACCCAGTATATTTAACTAATAACTGTCTCAAAGTGAACTGGAAAGTTAAAGGCTAATTTGCACAATGTCCCTTCAACATGAGTGACAAAGAACATGCATTTAATTTATTCAAATGAAGCCTGATGTTCTTCAACAACACCTACTCTCTCAGTATTATTTAAAAACAAAAAGCTTCCTTAGACAAAAGGCTGATTCTAGGTCTGGGCAGAAAATTAAGATGAACCTGGTATACCGTCATATATATATATATATATATATATACACACACATACACACACACACACATATATATACACCATCATATATATATATATATATATATACACACATACACACACACATATATATATATACCGTTTTATATATATATATATACACACATACATACACACACACACACATATATATATATATATACAACTTGTGTTTCCAGAAGCAAGACAACTATGGAACATTAGGTGTATCAAAAACAAAACAATCTGCAGGAGCCAACACGAAGAGGCTCCCATGGTCAAAGATGAAACAATGTGAACACCAAAAAGGATGTAATGGGGTGAAACGTATCAAACATGTTAAAAATCCATGAGTTCATAATGATCCCCTTTGGAAGACACAAGGAAAGCAGTAATTCATTATTCTGAAAACTGACAAATGAAAGGAAACAAGTATTTATCCTGTCTTTTATAAAAACTGCATTTCAAGTTAACCAAATGGTTAACACTACTGAGTTTCACTTCGTAGAATGCCTGTCAATAAACGTAGAAGAAATTACAGAATTAGAATCACACTATTATAACCCCTAATGAAACAACAGATCTAAGCAGTGATCACAAATGGCTGCTGAAACCATGAGCAACTTTTAAAATGGATGAATCAGAATGAAAACAACTGTACACACTGATCAATGTTTACAACGAAGGAAAAAACCCAACATTATGTACATCATGAAATACTGCAGTAGGAAGTACATCAATAAAATATTCATGACCAAAAAAAACAAAAAAACAAAAAAACAACCACACCAACCTGAATCTAAAGTCTCCAAATTTAGCCCCTAATTTACAGGAAATATAGAGGACTGAAGAATGTGTTAAATGACACAAGTGGAAGCAATATGCCAAGTCCAGAATGTGAAAAAATTCTTCAGGACAATGATCTGTTTCTTAAATAAATGTCAAGGAAAAACCAAAAACCAAGGAAAAACCAAAAAAGAGGTAAGGGAAATCGTTATAGATTTAAAGACTTAAGAAAGGTCTCTTCTAAATGTAATATATAACCTTGGTTGGATGCAGCTTCAAAGAACCAGCTGTGAAAGGACACCTATGATACAATTTGGAAATATGAACACTGATTGGATATTTGACAACAGTAAATATTTTGGGAGTGTGATAAAGTATTATAATAGTGTGTTTAATCCTTATCTTTTAAAGATATATATTTAAGTTCTTACTGATGAAATGTTATGTTTGGGGGTGGCTCTAAAATAATCAAGTCAGAGGTGAGTTACAGATGAAGCAAGATTAATCATATATGTTGAGGAGCGTTGAAGCCTCTGAGTACCTGAAGATTCCTGCAGTATTTGTTTTCCTTCTGTGTATATCTGAAATTTTCCAAAATAAGTTTTTCTTAAATCAAATAGGTTACAATAATGGTGAAGGTGAGCTGGTCACAATTTAATTCATTCAGTTTAGTTCTGATGGGCATAAAGAGTGACTAGATAATTCCAAACTACAAACATCCCAAGTTCATGCTCCTCTCTTGTTTTTCGTATTTCTTACATGCTGGAGAGCAAAATTTTCACATTCTTAATCTTAACTCTAGTCAGGTGAAGACAGTCTTTATGCAAACTGAAATTTTAGCTACTCTGTAATTTCCTGATTTTGTCATTAAGAGTATTCCCAGGAAAAAAATCTTAACTTTTAAACTAAAAGCTCAATTAGGAAACAAAAAAGCTACACCTTCCAATTATTGGCCATATTTATCATGTATCTTCTGTATTAGAATCTAAGGTACCTGGCACACCATCCGAAGCTCCAGGGCCTAAATGGTGCCTGGTGCATAGTAGGAACTCAATAAAGAGTCACTTAACTAAAAGATGAAAGCTTATTTATTAAAAGTATCCCAATGACAAGTATTTTGGATGGAACTCTGTATGTTGAAATGGGCAGTAAGATATTGAATGTAAGACAAACCAAAGTAAAACACAAAGGGAGAGAAACCCAACAATATTCAGTGACTCTACGGGATATCAATATGCTTCTCTAGACATCAAAATCCATGATTCTGCACTGAGAAATGTTCCACAGGATTAAACGAGGAATCTCAAGTTTAATAGGAATATAGTGTTTCACTAATTTTACATAGTTGATAACAGGAGATATATCTTCAGAAAGATAAAGATAATTTACATAAATTCATTTGAAGACTACAACTTCCTTCAACCTAAAAATCAATTGGTAGAATACAGAATATTATATTCTATTACTTTTTCACACACTCATTAGAGTGAGCTTAGCAATCATAAAATAGTCCTACCATGTCTTCTTCAAATAAACTTAAACAGGTTGAATTTAAGGGAAAAAAAGGGAATATACTTGAAAATGGTACTGTGAAAACCAAAAACGTATATAGTGAGTTGGTTAATTCAAATTTGTGTAAAATATTTTAAGTACTTCAGAGGAAATAGTTGATTTTAATAGGTGTTACGATATTGCTCTCTTTCCATAAAATTTCAATTACATCTATTATTTAAGTCCTTTTCAGAGTATCTGTGACATTTTTAATTCAAGAAACAACAAAATTTCAGAGTTTTTTCCAAACTATATCCATTTGACATCAAGTTTTAAATACCATTACTATGAGCCACCGATATCCTACCCAGTTATATGATGTGGATAATTTCTTTTCTTCTGTTAATATTCAATTGCCTTTTCCAAAACAAGTAATAACCACAGCCAAAATGAGTTTTATTTTTGACAGTTAGTTCCTTTGTCACCTCTATTTCTGAGCCACTCTGCTCATCCAGTCCTAACAGCAAAATACACTGTACTTGTTTTTTTAAAACATATTTCTTTTCCACTATTAAGGTTTTTGCTTCTTAGAAGAATCATTTCTTAATTCATCTGTATATTCCCAGTACCTAGCATTGAGTAGACTCCTATTTTTACCTCTAAAAATCCAGATTTCATTTTTCTCTGTATATTCCAGATCTCTACTGACATAATTTTCATAACTAAATACCATCTGATACACTCTATCCCACTTATAAACAATCTATGTAATGAAATTTAAAGATAATTTTGACAATGAAATATCCGTAATTTAAACTTTCCCAACTTACTAAACTTTGAGAGCTAACATTGTAAACATAGTTTTTTACTTCATTTGAAGTGAAGTTCTAATTTTTTTGGAAATTACTGATTATACTATTGAGGAAAGCATACCTGAACAATTTGAAAGATTCAACTTACCTGCCTAGAATGAAATTAAAAAAAAAAAAACTTTTTAAGTCAAGTGAATAGAAAGATACAAAAAAATGTATAACAAACTACATTAACACCAAAAATAAAATGTTGTACTGTTTACACTGAGATCAGAAACTATCTCCTACATTTTCAAATTTCTCTATAAATTTTAGAATCAAAATTTAACTTTTAAAAAAGGAAGAGAGGGGCTCCTGGGTGGCTCAGTTGGTTAAGCATCTGACTCTTGATTTCAGCTCAGGTACTGATTTCATGTGTCATGAGATCAAGCCCTATATCAGGCTTCAAGCTCAGTGGGGAGTCTGCTTGAGATTCTTTCCCTCTCCCTTTGCCCCTCCTCCCACTCACGTGTGTGAGCTCTCTCGCTCTAAAATAAGTAAATCTTTAAAATAAATAAATAAGGAAGAGAGTAGTTTGCATAGTACAAAGTTTTAAATTGTCTGATACAAATAATTCTGTAACTTTCAAAATATTCAGTTGACAACCAACTAAATCTCTTTAAACCGCTGATGCAATATATGAGACTATCCTCCTCTAAATCAGTAATTCACAAATGCCAAAAGGATGTTACCACCTTTTACTGGTCTGAGACAAAAAAGAGGGAAAAAATGTAATTAGTATTTAAGAAAACCAAATGTAAAAGGATAGTCTTTTAGCCTGTATTTTAATGTAAAAATTTATTTTTTAAATTGAAATGACCCTAGATATTGTCACATACAATTCTACAACGTGGCAAATAAAAAGTTGCTAACTGCACTGCTCCCCCAAATTTTCTTAAAAATGTTACCAGCATCTGAAACAGAAGTTTGGAACTTATATGTTTTAAAAGGCCTTTACACAAATATTTTTGCTTTTAAAAAGAGAAAAATGGTGTTCAAGTAACATGAAGTTTACCTTTTTTCATGTTGGCTCTCAAGCATGTAGCACAATGCCTGGCACATAGAAGGCATTCAATAAATACTTGCTCCATTAATGAATATGAAGCTAAGTCATAATGGTAACTGCCAGATTTTTATAAATTAAAATCAAAACGGAATTTTTACAGGGTGAGTCACGATGTTAAATTTACCAATATTAAAATAAATGGTAATTGCCAGACTTTTTAAAAAATTCAAAACAAAACAGAATTTTTATCGTGAGTCACAATGCTAAATTTAACAGTAAGAAAATGTGCCATCTGCAACAAACTCTCAGATAAATAATCCATTTTTTGTACTTACAAGTCCAAAGGCATTAAGAAATAATGTTAAGAGATGAACTGGGGAGAATAAATGATACAGGACTGATAAATCTTGAAGCTGAGTAATAAGTATATGAGAACACATTATACTATCTTTACGTTTAAAATTTCTCTAAAAAATGAGAGAAGCAGTAAAACAAACATGCGCTATAAAAAGACACTATAGTAGTTAGAAGACTGTGAGATACTAAGATGTGGTTTCTGTTCTGAGGCTCAGCTGAACATAAAATTAACATACATGAAAGAAATCTAACAGTGGGCCTGTGTACAATTATATGTCATTATGTAATAAATGCTTTTCAGTCCTGTAGGAGTTTACAACAGAGCAATAATGTTCCCCATGTACTTAGAAGATTTAGGCCTTGAAAGAAGAGAAGAGAGAGAGCAGATTACTAGGAGTGAAGACAGGAAAAGAAAGTTGAGTCACGGAGCACCTGGGTGGCTCAGTTGGTTAAGTGTCTGCCTTCGGCTCTGGTCATGATCCCAGGGTCCTGGGATCGAGCCCCACATCGAGCTCCCTGCTTAGCGGGAAGCCTGCTTCTCCCTCTCCCACTCCCCCTGCTTGTGTTCCCTCTCTCGCGGTCTCTCTGTCAAATAAATAAAATCTTTAAAAAAAAGAAAGAAAGAAAGTTGAGTCACAACGGAGGCACAGACTAGGTATAACTGGCCTAACCAGAGAAGATACATGTGGGAGTATAGTGAAAAAAAGAGATTACCAAGAAGGGCGGGGTAGATTATAGAAAGAGAAACTATAGGGAAGGGTTCATCGGTAGTCTGGGAAGAGGGGCACCTGGGTAGCTCTGTGGCTGAGCTTCAGACTCTTGATCTCAGCCCAGGTCTGGATCTCATGGTCTTGAGTTCAAGTCCTGTGTTGGCCTCCACGCTGGGCATGGAGACTACTTATAAAAAAATATATATGTGTAATTTAGGGGGAAATTGTGGCCACTGCAGAGTTCTCATGAGGTACTGTTCTGATTCATTTTCTCAGGAAAATTAGCTTAGCAACATTACATGGTGTGACTGAGGAGGACTGAAATATAATGGAGTCAAGATTATAGCAATAACCCAAATGTGAGGTGATTCAAGTGTGAATGAAGGCAGAAGCCACAGCAGGAATAGAAAGGGATATTTCAAAGAAAAAGAGAAAGGATTTTTTGATTAACTAGATATAAATAAAGCAAAGCAGTGAGTCAATCATGTCAAGGTTTCAATTCTAGGTGATTAGATGGTGTTATTTCAATTTATAAAGACACACAGGGATAGTGGAGGTAGACACTTCAAGAGAAGATAATTATGTTTGATTTCAGCAAAGTTGCAATTTAAGGAGACAACAGTAACCATAGTATTATAAAACCTAATCTTTATATTTAGCTTACTAGATGCCAAGTTCTATTCCAGATAGATGTATTAACGCATTTATTCCTGAAACATGCTTTTGAGGTGAGTAACGTTATTATTATTCCCATTTTACAGAAGAGAAAACTGAGATTCAGTGAAGTTACTTGCCTACGATCACAATGACAGTTAAGTAATGGAACCAGGATTTAAACCTGGGATTCATTGTATTGCTGAATAACCTTACCATGACATGATAAAGATGAAGAAATGTTTATGATAAATACCCTGCACAAAAGATGAATTTATTCATTAAGCTACATAGCTGTGTAAAAAAAAAAAAAAATCCCGGGGCGCCTGAGTGGCTCAGTGGGTTAAATGTCTGCTTTCAGCTCAGGTCATGATTCCAGACTCAAGCCCACATTGGGCTCCCTGCTCAGCGGGGAGTCTGCTTCTCCCTCTGACCCTTCTTCCCCTCATTCTCTCTTTCTCAAATAAAATCTTAAAAAAAAAAAAAAAATCTCACAATTTGACATTTTTAACAACCAATTACCTTATTTTTATGTTTCTGGAGAAAGGAATATTTTAAAAAGCTTTAAATAAACTAAAAATAATGACAAAAACACCTAAGAAATCAGAGAGAACAAAGATTTAAGAATTATTATAGTTAAACATAAATGTTATAAATAGCATTGCCACTAAATATTACAGTTTAAATGATGCTCTCTATCGTCACTCCAACATACAAGTTAAATAATTATTTGGTGTATTTTATCCGACCTTTTGTATACTCTTAAAAGATAAGCCTTATGTTTTTGAAATTCAATCAGAGGAACAATTTTTCAACAGAAGCTTCAAAATAAATTTCCTTTAGAAGAGACTAAAGCTTCAAAACACATGTCCTTCAGAAGATACTAAATGTTGCTACTTCCTTTATAGCAGAAGGCCTTGCCCTGTTCTTCCATTAACACACAAGATAAAATACAGCCATACAGTATAATCACACAGTAAATTGCCTTGTGAATACAAATATAATTTTTATATGGTACAGTCCATAAGAAGAAAAACTATTCTTCTTTAGAAGTATGACACTGAAACTTAGCTTTTCTATACCCTAGCAATTTTAAGTCAAGCAATATTTACTCACGTTCTGATACTGTATAAAGGAGGTTCTGGGGTAAAGGAGGAGGTAGTCTTGCTCCCACTGGTGCAAGATTGGGCACTGCACTTGTCCCAGGCTGGTCACGGTTGTTTATCAAGCTTGACTGTGTTATGGGTGGTCCTAAGAATTTAAAAAAAAAAAGAAAAGAAGAAGAAGAAGAAAGGTGGAGCATTAATGTTTCCTAACTAATAAAAATATTCACTATACTAAAACTAATTTGGATAGTCATAATTAAAGTACCTACTTTCGCATAGAACAGAACTAAGGAATTTGATAAATGCAGGCTTCAGCACTCTAAGTTGCATAATTAATTAAGATGACGTTTTAGCTCTAGAACAGACAAAACAATTCCAGGGTGGAAAAAAAAGGACAGTTACCTCCGGGGAGTGGGAGTGAAAAATGGCTGAGAAAGCACTTGAACAATCTTTCTGGGATAAAGGTAAGCTCCTTTTTTTAAAAAAAGATTTACTGGGGCGCCTGGGTGGCTCAGTTGGTTGGGCGACTGCCTTCGGCTCAGGTCATGATCTTGGAGTCCCGGGATCGAGTCCCACATCGGGCTCCCTGCTCAGCAGGGAGTCTGCTTCTCCCTCTGACCCTCTTCCCTCTCATGCTCTCTATCTCTCATTCTCTCTCTCTCAAATAAATAAATAAAATCTTTAAAAAAAAATAAATAAATAAAAATAAAAAAAGATTTATTGGGGTGCCTGGGTGGCTCAGTCGTTAAGCGTCTGCCTTCGGCTCAGGTCATGATCCCAGGGTCCTGGGATCGAGCCCCACATCGGGCACCCTGCTCAGCAGGAAGCCTGCTTCTCCCTCTCCCACTGCTTGTGTTCCCTCTCTCGCTGTGTCTCTCTCTGTCAAATAAATAAATAAAATCTTTAAAAAAATAAAAATTTAAAAAAAATTTTTTAAATATTTATTGATTTATTTGAGAGAGAGAGAAAACTTGAGCAGGGGGAGGGGCAGAGGGAGTGGAAAAAAGAATCATCAAGCAAACTCCGCACTGAGCATGGAGCCCAATGCAGCGCTCCATCCCAGCACCCTGAGATCATGACCTGACCCAAAATCAAGAGTCAGACGCTTAAGATTGAGCCACCCAGGCACCCCTGGGATAATGGTAGAATTCTATAGAACTCTTAAGTTCTACAACATTAGGAACATGTTTAAATGTACTGATGTCTGCAACATACTAGGAAATGCATCAAAAATAATAATGGGAGAGATAGAAAGATACGTGATAATAGAAATATAGTAAAATATTAATCACAGAACCTTGATGATGAGTATATGGGTGTTCAGTGTACAATTATTTCAACTTTTCAGTTTGCTTGAAATTTTTCATAGCAAAATGTTGGGGGAAAATGACATTCTTGGGTTTCACTTTTAAACAGAAATATTCCCACCTATCACATCTTTAATTGTGAGAATTTCTATATAAGAAGATGCTTTTTTATCTGGGGAATAAAATCTCAAGTTGAGCTTCACAATTATGTCATTTACATGACAATATTAAATATATGTATCAGGTGCCTGAGTGGCTCAGTCGGTTAAGCATCTGCCTTCGGCTCAGGTCATGATCTGAGGGTCCTGGGATCAAGCCCCGCATGGGGCTCCCTGCCCAGAGGGGAGTCTGCTTGTCCCTCTGCCTGTCCCCGTGGCTTGTGCGCTCGCTCACTCTCTCTCTCAAATAAATAAAAAAAATAAAAAATAAAAAAAGAATCTAATGCATCCAATGTCTCCAAACCTTTATCAACTTTAATGTATTCTATAAAGAACATTAATGCAGGAATGCTAGGTGATAGATAGGTACATGAGTTCGTGCTAAACCATTTTTGTCAACTTCTTATGAGTCTACAATAATTTCAAAAATAAAAAGTTTAGGGGAAACTGCTCTCCCTCTCTCTCAAATAAATAAATCTTTTTATAAGTTCTTCAAGAATATTAAAATAATTTTTAAAGTCTTTTTGGAAATTTTCAAATACACACAGAAGTAGAACAATATGTGTACCATATGGACTGTCATAAAATTTATTTATCTGAGAGAGAGAGAAAGAGAGAGTGGCACATGAGTGGGGGAAGGAGCAAAGAGAGAGAATTTCAAGCAGATTCCCCGCTGAGTTTGGAGCCCACTGCAGGGCTCAATTTCATGACCCTGAGATCATGACCTGAGCCGAAATCAAGAGTCGGAGGCTTAACTGAGTGAGCCATCCAGGAGCCCCAAAAGAGATTTTCTTTAAAAACTAGGAAATTTCATTAAACTACTGGCATGTTCTTTTTTCTGACATCTTCAAAACTGGATTTCTTAAGATATTGTCAACTAGCAAGATTTTGACACCCAAGATTTTTTGAAGGTACTATAATCTAACACAACAATGGATAGAATAAAGAATAACATTTTAATTATAGGAATATATTCCAAATTCTATTAATTTACCTTTCAAAAACTTTAAATCTAGTATCGTTAGTGAAGAGATAGGTTCTTCTAAATACAATTCTTTGCTAAAGGACAAAATATTTAATGAACATGTACTTACTTGGTATGGGAAGCACAACAGAAGGTGGAGGCTGGCCATGTCCCTGGGGGACAGGAAGTCTCATACTGTGGCCAGGACCTGGACCTGGACCTGGGCCTGGGCCTGGGCCAGGACCTGGGCCTGGGCCTGGGCCTGGCATTGGAGGCATTAACATTCCAGGAGGTGGTGGAGGAGGAAGCCCAGGAGGAGGTGGAGGGAAAGGAATCATGCTTGGCAGAGCAACTTCATCAACAACCAGGGGATCATTTCCGTGATCAAACTGACAAAGGTCACCAAGTACACAAAATCCTCTTTCTGTAAGAATATAAGAAGAATCTTATTATGATCTTAGAGTTCAGAAAACAAATAAAACAAGACCCTGAAAAGCCTACCAATCTTATTTACAAAGTAATTTTTCTCCAAGGAATTTAAAAGCCTTAGTGTTACTCTGTTAATCATCACATATCCCTGAGGTAAGGCCAGACAGATGTACTCTCTACTTCCTATGAGACTATGCTTTGTTGAGGTAGCAAGTGACAGGGTCCAAAACAGGCTACTAGCCACTTTAGATTAACCGATTTGCCATTACAGTTTCCTAATAAAAATTCAGATTCAGGGTGCCTGGCTGGCTCAGTCAGAACATGCGACCCTTGATCTTGGGGTCATGAGTTCAAGCCCTACACTGGTCGTAGAGATTACTTTAAGGAAATTAAAAAAACAAAAAAATTCAGATTCATTTTAGCAAAGGCAGGGTATGGGGATAAGGGACTTAACTGGACAATCTAATTTCAATTATCTGTTTTCATGGTAGTATTCTAAATTCTACATTCTTGCTATATCTGCAATTTGAAACTTTAAAATATTTAAGTGGGGGTTCAGCTGGTTGGCTCTGTGGCTTAAGCATCCAACTTTTTTATTTATTTATTTGAGAGAGAGAGCATGAGCAGGGGCAAGGGACAGAGGGAGAGGGAGAGAGAATCCAAAGCAGACTCCACACTGAGCATGAAGCTGACGCAAGGCTCGATCCCACAACCCTGAGACCACGAAACCAAGAGTTGAGCACTTAACCGACTGCACTACTCAGGCGTCCCAAGCATCCAACTCTTGATTTCGGCTCCAGTCATGATCTCAGGGTTGTGATATTGAGCCCTAGGTCGGGCTCCATGCCCATCTCCCTCTGCCCCTCCCCCCTTAAAAAATAAATAAAATAAAACAAAACATTCAAGTGGGAAAGGGCACCTGGCTGGCTCAGTTGGTGGAATGGGTACCGCCAACTCTCAGGGTTTTAAGTTTAAGCCCCAAATTGGGTATAGAGATTACTTAAAAATAAAATTCAAAAAAAAAAAAAAAAGAAAATATTCAAGTGGGCATTATTTACTAGGTGATTCACAGCAGCACTGTTTATAACAACAAAATATTAGAAACACCCCAAAAGCACATTAAGAAACAATTAAGTTAAACATATTTTTCTACATATAGAATACTTAAGAAACCTAAAAAAGGTATTAAGGAAGCCCTAATGTATTAATACGGGATAACTGCCATAAAATACCACTAAGTGAAAAAAACATGCAGAAGAGTATGAAGAGTGTATTACCGTTTATGTGGAAGAGAAAATAGGGGAGACTATACATATCTGTTTATGTACATATACACAGACTATGTTTGGAAAGAGAGACAAGAAATTAATAACATTAAATTGGCCTTGGGAATGAGAACTCTATGGCCAGGAGACCAGGGTGAGAACGAGATAATGCTTGAGTTATGATTTGATTGTATTTCCTACTTAAAAATAAAATGTAAAAATACATATTCTATATCTATAGAAAAAAACATCACAATGTTTGCGATTTGCTTCAAATGATACAGGTCTGGGAGAAGCAGGAGAGAAGTATCGATGAAAACAAATTTGCCCATGACCTCCTAACTAGTGATGTGAGATCATGGATACACTAGGGTTAATTACATTGTTTTGTCAACTTTTATTAATATTTAAATATTTCCATAATAAAAAATTAAAATACACACATACACACAGGTTCACTCAAGTGGAAAGTCAGCAAATTAAAATTTTAAGTAGGTTATAATGCTTAACAAATTCCCAGCACCAAACACTACACAAAAAAAATTGTGACTCCTAATGTCTACCAAATTTTGTGGTATACTTAGTGTTTGAAGTAACAAGAACAACAAAAAACAAACGAATGGGTCAAATCTGAACATTCTCTTAACCAGAGCCAAACTATTAAATCAAGAAAGTAAATAAGCATATGCCAAAAGAGGCTTTCCTCCTCATTCATCCCTTTTAACAAAATCTGGACTATAATGAAAAGATATGCAATATTAACAACATTTGCTTTACTAGTACTTTTGGGTACAAGGTAAAAGAATTTTTGCCATCCTAAGTTCTGCATACGCTAGCAATATTAGCAATATCTGCTTTACTAGTACTTTTGAGTACAACATAAAAGAGAATTTTTACCATCATAATCTCTGCACCGCCTCTTTGGTGGTGGGTTTCGACCAAAAGAATTGGAAGAGCTATGATTGTTATAGTAATTAGACCAACTCTCCGTTGTGTTTTCAGAGTGGTGCGCAGGTGCGATCACAGTAACAGTGCTGGGAATAGACTGTGCCCCAGAGGAGTACTGCTCAGAAGAGCTCGGAGGTGGTGCAGACACAGGCACATAGGAACTCTCCAAGTCATTCCTTTCACTCTTAAACTTTGATCTTTCCCTGTGCTCTGCTTCAGAGACAAAATAAAAACAAGAAACAAGATTAGACATTTATGTTCTTAACGATGTTTATTTTCTCACAGAACAGGGAAGAAGAGAATATTGCAGTAAACTCACTGAGCTGTCCATATTTCAAAGTGCTCTCATTAACATATCCTAAAACCAGGAACATCAAAAACGTGACATATCTTGACCAGTAATTTGTGTAAAGTCATCTTTTATAACACCAACATCAATACATAATGAAGAAAGCCTGATATTTAAGAAAGGTATCCAAGAACTGACTTCCAAACTGATATCCCGAGAGATCAGTGGTTGGGATCCCAGTTATCTACTTACCTTTTTTTCTTTTTAATTTTATAAACTCTAGACAACCTTAAAGCAAAACAATTGTTTTTAGTGACGGGGTGAGGGACAGAGCAGGTAGTCCTCGTCCTTCAATGATAGCTTTGTTGATTAAAAGACGGGGGTGGGGGATGGGTCAGCCCGGGGATGGGTGTTAAGGAGGGCACGTTCTGCGTGGAGCACTGGGTGTTATGCACAAACAGTGAATCGTGAAGCACTACATCAAGAACTAATGATGTACTGTGTGGTGATGAACATAATAAAATAAAATAAAGACATCACTTGCAATTATACGAAATGACTTTAAGTCCAGACATGTGCTATGATATCCTTACAACAGCTTTTTAGTCCAACTCCTGTCAGTCTGTCCTTACAAGAGAGCCCTATCTTTGTCGCAAAATTAGCATTAGGTTTCTGAGACAATTCTAGATCTTACGTTGCTCAGACATGTTAAAGGTACATGTGAGTTTAAGGGGAGCTCTAGTACCCTTATGACAGAGGAAGATAGGCAATACAGACTTTTTAGGAGGAGGCCTCCTCTACTCACCAACATTCCTGTTTGGATCCCGGTCTTTGCTGCGCCCTCTACTTCGGCTTCGACTTCGACTCAGGCCTCGGCTCTTACTCCGACTCTTACTCCTGCCTCTTCTCCAGTCGTATTTCTCACGGTACAGTTCATTCCGCTCATAGTACCGGTCATAGTCTCTCCATTTGCCATCTTCTCTTTTTTTCTCACGTGTCCTGTAATACACAGATATAAAAGCCATATGTATACTATAGGAACCAAGTATGCCAACAAATCAGGAGTACGAAATACCCTCCTTGATTCATCAAAATTCATAATCTCTGTGCTTTTTCAGAAAGCCATAAAACCACAACATAATTCCTCTGATCCATTATATAAAAGGAAAAAACATTCCCTCAATTACACTGGGTGGGGAGAAATGAAAAAAAGAGATGAAACCAAAGTATGGGGAGGGGTAGGGGAAAAATGGAAATTCAAAACTAGAAAAGAAAAAAAGGCAGAAACAAAGTTTTCCTAAACAAAAGACTAATTTTAATGACAGGCTGATGAATCAACATATAAACTAACTATTTATAGTATAAAATACTATGGATGATTTTAATAGCGAGCACCCCTAACCAAATGGAACATTTCCTTCATTAACATCCTCTAAGGAGACTACTCCCACCCCTGTGCTCTTGGGGAAAGCACATAATGATGACTGTTTATAAAAGGAAGAGAAAGTACGACAAAGACAAAAAAATACAGAATGGAGGGAAGGAAGATAACCTCTCTATCAGTTTAGAGAAAGGCGTCGGTACATATGTTAAAAATCCCATTAATGCCCTTATGGTAACTAAAAAGAGAGTTATCAGTGTCTCCCTAACTAAATATAAACACACACCTTCGTTCGCTAGATTCTGAGCGCGTCTTCTGGGGGCTAGGATACTTCTTTTTTCTACCATCTCGTTCTTCCTCTGCTGGCTCCTGAAATACCTATATGAAAGCATTCAATGGGAACAAGATCAGTCCTTCTACTAATTACAAACACATCTATCCGATAATCTTTCTAGTGTAAGAGAGGGCACGAATACAATGAAATACTGAAGTCAAATTATATCCAAAAAAGTTAGACAAGAGAGAGGAGTAAAAAAGATGCTGAAATTACTTTAACAGTAATACACTAAATTTTAAATGTTAATTTCTCTTTAAGATTTATTTATTTGACAGAGAGAAAGAGAGAACACAAGAGCAGGAGGTGCAGAGGGAGAGAATCTCAAGTAGACTCCAGGGCTGAGCATGGAGCCTGACACAGGACTCCACCTCACGACCCTGAGATCACGACTGAGCCAAAACCAAGAGTTGGACCCTCAGCGGACTGCGCCACCCAGGCACCTCAAATGTTAACTTAAGGTAAGAAGAGCAGTACAGGAGGAAAACAGCAATTCATCCCTTATAATGAAATCATAGAAAGAGCAAGTCTTCATCTCCAAGTATCATATAGTAAAATGGGTTTATGTTTTCCTAATTATAAAATATACTCATAATTTGAGAACTGTACATTTATTCCACAGAAAAGGTTTCAAGAATAAATGGTGAAGTTAATAAGTGCCACAAAACTACACATTTTACAAGATTTACAGAAAATGGTATTGGAATTCATGGAAATACTGTCTTCATTTAAAGCCTAACAGTTAAGACTGACTAGAAATAATCTGTGATTTTATTATTTTTTTAAAAAAGTTAATTTCAAAACAAATATATAGCCTCTACTAGAGAAAGGTGAAATAAAGTCATTTGCAAGAGCTAAACAAATGCCCACCTAATGGAGAAGCTCACTTAACAAACAGAAGTCAGTGAATGGAACAGATGATAACAATTTAGTAAAACTCAGGCAACATAAAATGGTAGCCACAATATGGCAACCATATGGCACTGGTTAAAACAGGATTCATTTGTTTAGACTATATTTAAAAATCATTCTACCTATTTACAGGAAATACAGAGTATATATTATTCCCCTTGGATGTGATCTGCAAATACAGACAGTAAAAACTACAGGACAAAAGACTGAGTTCCTTCAACAAAATAAAATTTAAGGAAAAAAAAAGGGGCGTGAGGAAAAGAAGAGAGAAAAATATTGGCAGATTTATAAGGGGATTTAAAGATTAAAAGAGGGCGCCTGGGTGGCTCAGTTGGTTAAGCGACTGCCTTCGGCTCAGGTCATGATCTGGAGTGCCGGGATCGAGTCCCACATCGGGCTCCCTGCTCAGCAGGGAGTCTGCTTCTCCCTCTGACCCTCTTCCCTCTCGTGCTCTCTCTCTCTCTCTCATTCTCTCTCTCTCAAATAAATAAAATCTTTAAAAAAATAAATAAATAAAAATAAAGATTAAGAGAAACTTAAAAGACATCAAGTTGGAAATCATTTTCCTTTTCTGTATTTTGCAAGGATTTTTTTGATGGACATGTATTAATCTCTAACGGAGAAAAACTTTTCTTAAAAAGTTAAAGGAGCCAGGGAGCCAGGGTGACTCCGTTGAGTGTCCGACTCTCGATTTCAGTTCAGGTCATGATCTCAGGGTCATGGGATCAAGCCCTGCATCGGGCTCTGTGCTCAGCACGGACTCTGCTTGTCCCTTTCCCTCTGCTCCTCCCCCGGCTCATGCTCTCTTTCTCTCTCTCCAAAATAAATAAATAAAATCTTCAAAAAAAAAAAAAGTTAAAGGATTGAAGAGAAATAAAAACATAACATCATCTAAAAACTTGGGCATAGGGGCATCTGGGCGACTCAGCTGGTTAAGCGTCTGCCTTCAGCTCAGGTCATGATCCCAGGGTCCTGGGATTGAGGCCCACATCGGGCTCCCTGCTCACTAGGGAGCCTGCTTCTCCCTCTCCTCTCCACTCATGTGCTCTCTCTTGCTATCTCTGTCTCTCTCTCAAATAAATAAATAAATAATAAAAAAATAAAAACTTGGGCATAAATGTTCACAGCAGCATTATTTCTAAAAGCAAAAAAAGAATTAATCACCTGCCTATCAACCCAAATATGCATGAACTGATGACCTAATAAAGAAAATGTGATATATCCACAAAATGGAATATTATTCAGCCATTAAAAAAATGAATACATGATACAACCAAATGAACCTTGAAAGCATTATGCTAAGTGAAAGAAAGAAACCAGTCACAAAAGACTACAAATGGTATCACTCTATTTACATGAAATATTCAGAATAGGCAAATCCATAAGGAAATAAAGTAGATTAGTGGTTGCCTAAGAGAGGGTTAGGGGGCTGGAGGAGAAGGGTTGGAAGGTGATAGATTAATGGGTACACTGTTTCTTTTTTGGATGATGAAAATGATCTAAAATGGATCATAGTGATGGTTGCACAACTCTGAATACAATAAAAAACCACCACATTTGTACACTGTAAATAGGGGAATGGTATGGAAGGGGAGTAGTATTTCAATAATGCTATTAAAAAGTCAGAGGGCATGCACAGTATGGATGAACCTCACATAATAAGATAATGGGATATGTGACCAGCTCAATTGGTGGAGCAGGCTACTCTTGATCTCGGGGTTGTAAGAAGTTCGAGCCCCACGTTGGGTGTAGAGATTACTTAAAAATAAAATCTTAAAAAAAAAAAAAGAACTAAGGGGCGCCTGGGTGGCTCAGCCGTTAAGCGTCTGCCTTCAGCTCAGGTCATGATCCCAGGGTCCTGGGATGGAGCCCCGCATCAGGCTCCCTGCTCAGCAGGGAGTCTGCTTCTCCTTCTCCCTCTCCCCCTGCTCGTGTTCCCTCTCTTGCTGTGTCTCTCTGTCAAATAAATAAAATCTTAAAAAAAAAAAAAGAACTAAAAAAGGCAAAAACTGTATGATTCCTTTTACATAAAATGGAAAAAACAGAAAAAACTAGTACATGGCATTAGAGGAAAGAATAGTGGTTACCCTGGAAAGAGGGAAATGAGAAGGAATAAGGAGAAGGAAATTTAAAAAAAAATTTTTTTTCAGGGGCGCCTGGGTGGCTCAGCCGATTAAGCAGTTAAGCGTCTGACTCTTGGTTTTGGCTCAGGACAAGAACCCAGGGTCCTGGGATGGAGCCTGACGCAGGCTCTGCACTCAGTGCAGAGTCAGCTTGTCCCTCTCCTTCCCTTTGTGCTCCTCCCCCCTCCTGCATTTGTGTGTACGCACGCGCGCGCGCGCGTTCTCGCTCTAACAAAATCTTTAAAAAAGGAAATTTCAACCAACCTGGTTATTTAGATCTTGATTAAAACATATGGGGAAAAATGGACATTTATGAACAAATAGAAATTTAAACACTAGGTATCTGTTAATATTTTAAGGAGTTACTGCTATTTTTATTTAAGATAAAATATTTTAAAAGACTACTTTTAAAATATAACCTTTTAGAGATGCATAATTAAGTATTTATAGATAAAATGATATATCTGGGACTTGTTTCGAAATAATTTAAGAGGATGAAAACTGGCTGAAGTATAGTAAAAGACCACTGCTCATTGATCTGTAAGTATTGAAGGTGAATGATTGGTGTATCAAGGCTCATTTTATTATTCTGGCTTCTTTCAAATACTTTCTTTTTTTTTTTAAGATTTTATTTATTTATTTGACAGAGACACAGTGAGAGAGGGAACACAAGCAGGGGGAGTGGGAGAGGGAGAAGCAGGCCACCTGCCGAGCTGGGAGTCCGATGCGGGACTCAATCCCAGGACATTGTTAGGTCAAGTGATAAAACTGAAATACAGATAGATTAAATTATTTTATTAAAATTAAATTTATTGAAACTAATAATGATACTATAGCTATCTAAGAGAACATCCTTGGGGTGCCTGTGTGGCTCAGTCGGTTAAGCATCTGATTCTTGATCTCAGCTGAGGTCTTGATCTCACACTAGTGAGTTCAAACCCCACAATGGAATCCACACTGGGTGTGGAGCCTAGTTAAAAAAAAAAAAAAAAAGTAATAAAACATCCTTATTCTTATGATATGCAGAGTATCATAAGATCATGATGTATCTAACTTCTAGATTCAGAACATGAAGATAGTCTTGGGTGTGAATATATAGAGAAAAGCAAATGGGGCAAATTTTCAATAGGTGAATAAAGATAGTGCATGAAGTTTTAGGTAGGATTCCTGTCATTTTTATGTAAGCTTAAATTTATTCCCAAATAAAAATCTTATTAATCATAATAAATAAAAATAAAAGTTAATAAATATTTCTGTATAATAACCAACTTTTATGTGCCAGGCAGCTGATTAGGATATGTATGTATATAAAATCTCATTTAAACCTCAATGAAGTAAGTACTACTATGATCATCATTTTTCCCGATGTGAAAATGAAGCAAATAAGTAACTTACTTTACAGCAACAATTTTAATTCACGCAGCCTGATTTTAGAACCCATATTCTTATCATACAACACTGTTTTGTCTATACATAAAAAGGATTACAAATGAACTCTAAAATTTTCCCCTTGGTTCAAACAATTAGATTACCATAAATAATCATGTTTTTGTACTTCAACATTGTAAAAAACATTTTTTTTTCTTCACTCATTCACAATGATATTTATAACTACATTAACTATAAAAAATACTCTCCGGTAAAAAAAGAGAAAATGATTTGTCTATTATATGGAAATGTGTTACTTAAAAATGTCTCTTAAGGTTTCATCAATACTTTACTTCCAGTCAAATCTCTACATTTAACCAAGTTTTCTTTTTCTAAAGTCCCTGAATAAGATTTCTCTGAATTCCTCAATATTCTAAAATTTTTCTTGGAACACTAAACAAGCTATCTGAAATTCTTCCAACATTTCAAGTCCAAAGAAATTAGAAGCCCTGATAAAGAATCTGTATCATGTACCAAACACAGAAGCTTCAATCAACAGATAATTACTTTTAAAGAGGTCAACTTCCAACTGAAAATGATACTAGCAAAAATAGGATCTAAGAAGCCCCCAAAAGCAAAAGAAAACTTTGCATTACCTCTTCTTTAATTTCCTCTTTTTCTTGGACTGGTGGTTTTGGCTCAGGCTTAACCGGTTCCAGAGGTGGAAGGTAGTTCTTAGTATAGAGACTTTCGAACAGTTTATCCACAAAACCTGAAGTTTCTAAGGAGAAGAAATAGTATTTAAGTGTTGCACAAACAAAAACAGATGTTTGAAAACACTCTACAGCAAAGCTGAGGAGAACAGGACATCTCAAATACTGGTGGCGGAACTAAAAATGAGTCTAACCCTTATGAGGAAGAATCCCATTCTTGGGTTTTAAAACTACTGTAAACTAAATAGTAGGAATTAATACGTTCGGAAAGAAAATATTCATCTAATACTGGAGAAAATATCAGATTTTTTATGTGTAAAAAAAAAAAAAGCCTTATAATTCACCAAAAACTATGTAATCTTATCTTTTCAAATAAGAAGCCATATTTACTATCTTTCCTTTCTCAGGAGATATTTGAATTAAAGGATATCTTCTCATACCAACTGTTAGATCAACCAGTAAGTGTGCATTATCCACATTCCTTTCATCTATTCAACAATATTTACTGAATACATTTTATGTGCCAAGCACCGTAGGTTCCAAGTCACCACTCTCAGAGGAAAGACAAACAGGAGGGGGAGAGGGGAGCGATACACAAAGATAAAAAGGCAAATAAACATATAACATGGCAGGAAGTGACAAGTGCCATGAAAAACAAAATGAACCAAGACTGGGAAGAGGAGAGGATGATTAGGGGCATGAAGCACTCAGGGGAAACTACTCTGAGAAGGTAACATTTGAGAAGTGACCAGAAAACGTAAGAGAAGAAACCGTTTCAAGCAAGAGTAAAATGAGTTCAAAAGCCCTGAGCTGGGAACATGTTCGCCATGCTGAAAAAAAGGCAAGGGGGACAAGGTGGCTAGAATGGGGGAAGTGGTAGGAGATGAGGTCAGAGAATTAGCCGGGGAGGCCCTCAGGAAGCTCTGCAGGTATGGAAAGGACTTTGGTAAGCAGATGGGAAGTTAAAGGCACAAAGAGAAGAGGATCATGCCCATCTCTTCCTGGACAGCAAGAAGCTCCAGCCAAGAGGGAAAATAAAGAAAGTAGCTTCAGTCCTAATATTGCAGTAAGCATTAGCAGCTACATTATCCACAAGTTGTCACCCCCCAACCACCAATTAGATTTTGCCACAAGCTACAGAGGACCCATTCCCCTAAAAAGCATTAAAGTTACAAATGCTTCAACAAAGGAAAGAAGCAGAGAAGAAAAGGAAAGGGGAAAAAAAGTCTTCCCAAATACATAATAAATAATTAATAGGAATGGATATATTCAAATGTTAAAGGATGCTGACTGATTTCTTTCCTTCCAAACTTTTATTTCCAAGATTTTATACAGAGTTTTAAATTTAAAATCTTAACTATGCGGCTGAAGGCACATAATAATTACCTTTTTGTAAAAAGACGTCAAGTTGATCAGCACAAAAGGCTTTCAATTCTTTCTCAGGTTTGTCCTTCTTGACCAGTGCTACAACATAGTTGGCTAAGGCTGAAGGGTCAGCATCACATCTAGTTAGACAAAGAGAAAACAAAAATTTTCAAACTTTTTTTCAAATAGCAATGTCATTAATAAAGTCATCCCTATTTTAGAAAGATAAAGGTCTTTAAAATAAAGTGACTGCAAACAAAGGTGACTTGTATAACAGATATACATAGTACAAGCAAGACTGTCCTTTTCTGCTTATTTTTATAAAATTATTTGTCTATGTTCCATGTTCTAATTATACCCAGGATTTTGGACCATATGTACATTTATTTGCTCTCTCAATGGTAACAGGGAAAGGGTGGCAATTGACCCCTGAGTTGCAGGGCTGTAGAAGCACTGTTGATATCCTCAGGAACTATCTGTTGTTCCATGTGACCAACGATGAAGAACCAAGGCAAGTGGGACACCTTTCCCCCATACCTTATAACCCCAGGCACCAGCATCTAAAAATAGCGATCAAGTTCACTGATAACCTTCTCAGTATCTTAAGGATCTCTTTAAAAAATAAGAACACAAGAAGGTTGACACCTTAAATATTACTGGCAAACACTCTAGCAGTTATAAGCAGGAAAGAAAAAATCTGGCACCTACAAGAGAAAGAAGACAAGTGGCAGAAGGGCAGCAGGGTCAACCTCTATCTACTTCTCTTTTCTTTCTAGTCAGTAGTAACCTGTCTTTTGGTGGTGGTTGTTGTTTTTTAAGATTTTATTTGTTTATTTATCTGAGAGTGAGCAAGAGCAAAGAAGCACACGCAGGAGCAGCAGCAGAGGGAGAGATAGAAGCAGGCTCCTCGCTGAGCAGGGAGCCCAATGCGGGGCTCGATCCCAGGACTCCGGGATCATAGACTGAGCCAAAGGCAGACCACCCAAGCGCCCCAGTCACCTGTCTTTCGACATTCAAAATCATCTATGCCAGGGCAGCACATGTCAACTCCTGACATGCAGCAATCTTCAGGCCCAATATTTTATCTACACTACAAGAAACAGAAAGCTTTTGTACACTAAATATACATACATATATATATGGGAAAAATATATTTTTTAAGTAAATAAATCAAATTTTATAAAAAAAATGAAGCATCAGCACCTTTACTTCCTTCTAGTCTATATTTTTAAAGTTTATAATTCAATAAAATATAATTTTTTTATTGCCAATATTGCTGTGGGAAAGGCTAATTCTTTGAACATCAATGCACATTTATGGACCAAATCCAAGGGAGCAAATTTCAGTGACTGTCAATCTTACAAAACTCAGAGCTAATAGGGCGCCTAGGTGGCTCAGTCGTTAAGCATCTGCCTTCAGCTCAGGTTATGATCCCAGGGTCCTGGGATCAAGTCCCGCATCGAGAAGTCCTGCTCAGCAGGAAGCCTGCTTCTCCCTCTCCCGCTCCCCTTGCTTGTGTTCCCTCTCTTGCTGTGTCTCTCTGTCAAATAAATAAACAAAACATTTAAAAACAAAACAAAACAAAACTCAAGAGCTAATAAAATAAGTTGTACTTAAGTTAGGGTCAAAATGCACTAGGAAAGAGTATAAGTCGGCAAGATGAGAAACTACATATTAATAAAAACATGCAATTCAAAAGAAAGCCAGGATTTTTCTTAGGTAAAAAAAATGTAAATTACATTTTCGAACAGATTACCTTGGTAAACCCAATTGCTAAATTTTAAAATGGATATACAGATCAATATAAGAAAAACAATCTGACCAAAAAATGAGTAGAGGGCCTAAAAAACAAAACCTGTCAACTATACTTCAATTAAACAAAGAAAAAATTTAAAAAGAAGAAAAAAAGAAAAAATTGGCAGAGGACCTGAATAGATATTTTTCCAAAAAAGACATACAAATGGCCAACAGGCATTTAAAAAGACGATCGACATTACTAGCCACCAGGAAAATGCAAATCAAAAACACAATGAGATCTCACCTCATACCTGTCAAAATGGCTATTCTCAAAAAGACAAGAGGGGCACCTGGCGGGCTCAGTGGGTACAGCATGTGACTCTTAATCTCGGGATTTTGAGTTCAAGCCCCATGTTGGGTGTAGAAATTACTTAAAAATAAAATCTCAAAAAAAAAAAAAGACAAGAAATAACAACTGTTGGGGAGGATGTAGGGAAAAGGGAACCCTCATGCACTGCTATGGAGAACAGTATAGAGGTTCTTCAAAAAATTAAAAAATAGAACTATCACATGATACAGTAATTCCACTTCTAGGTATTTACCTGAAGAAAATGAAAACACTAATTCAGAAAAACATATGCACCCTATGTTCATCATAGCATAATTTACAATAGCCAAGATATGGAAGCAACCAAAAAATCCACTGATAGATAAAGGAATTAAGAAGATAAAGACGACATGGTATATATAATGTATTATTACTCAGCCATAAAAAAGAATGAAATCTTGCCATTTACAGCAGCATGGATGGACCTATAAGGTATATGCTAAGTGTGCTAAATCAGGGAAAGACAAATACTGTATGATTTCACTTAAATGTAGAATCTAAAAAACAAAACAAAACAGAAATGCTCATAGATACAGAAAGCAAACTGATGGCTGCCAGAAGGAAAGGGAGTTGGGGGGGGATGGATGAAATAGGTGAGGGGAATTAAGAGATACAATCTTCCAGTTATAAAATAGGCAAGACATGGGGATGTAATGTATAGCATAGGGAATACAGTCAATAATATTCTAATAACTTTGTATGGTGACAGATTGTAATTTGACTTATTGTGGTGACCACCATACAATGTATAAATCAAATCACTGTTGTATATGTGAAACTAACACTGTATGTCAACTACTCAATCTAAAAAATACTAATAATAAGTAATAAAATGAATATATATAGTAGGTTCAAAAATGTTACACAGGCCATGCCCACTTTGGCTAATCCATAAATCCCTTAAAACAGAAATGTGTACAGAGATTTAATCTCACTCCTGAAAACAGTAAGGTATTTAATCAGTATAGTTCTAATGGATGTAACATTCAAATGGAAGAGGGTAAAAAAAAAAAATCTATCACATTTCTATCTTTATGTAGAAAAGTTCAGATCCTGGATAAGGAAGATATATATTTTTTTAATTTTATTTTTTTTAAAGATTTTATTTCAGAGAGAGAGAGCACGAGAGGGAAGAGGGTCAGACGGAGAAGCAGACCCCCCGCTGAGCAGGGAGGCCGATGCGGGACTCCATCCCGGGACTCCAGGATCATGACCTGAGCCGAAGGCAGTCGCTTAACCAACTGAGCCACCCAGGCGCCCCAAGGAAGATATTTTAAACAGAGAAAGAAAAGGATTTTTAAAAAATAAGAATGGCAGGGGTGCCTGGGTGGCTGAGTTGGTTAAGCATCTGCCTTTGGCTCAGGTCACATGATCCCCTGGTCCTGGGAATGGGCCCCTCATTGGGCTCCCTGCTCAGTGGGGAACCTGCTTCTTCCTCTCTTTGCCCTTTCCCCCACTGATGCTCACTCGCACTCTCTCTCTCATGCTCTAATAAATGAATAACATCTTTAAAAATAAAAATAAATAAGAATGGTAGAAAGAGGCAATCTCATTTTTTCTGCTGTTAGGAGAACCTTTAAGGAGTCTCATGACCCAATAGGTAGAAAGCTGGGTAATATGAGGTTTCTAGTGTGAAGGAAGCACAACATTCAGATTACTGGATAAATGAGGGGAGTTAAGCAAACCCAGCTACCTTATACATGTACTTAGTATTCAGACTCTGAAAAACAAATGCAGAGTAAGGTTGCTCCTGACGAAACATATTTTGATGTGATGTGTTAAGCCTCATGATGGATAGTTACAAGAAGGTAAAAGAGCAAAAAAAAAAACTAGACACCAAGAAAAGAGAGTGGTCACAGATTTTAAAAAATTTGTGCAGTATGAGTGAACTGATTGTTAATAACTGATGTTTAGAATTCTGTACCAAATACAAAAAGCATGTTTACAGCCAAAGGAATGGGACCATTTACATTTAAGCACACTATGAAGGAAACTGCCAGTCTGAAATAATAAGTCACACCAATTGAATGGTGAAACTTAAATACACTGGGGAGTTTTATGCTATAATTTTCTATACCTTTATGATTGTTCTTATTTATTCTTTCATCACCCCCTACTATATAATCTTTAAAAACTGACAATTCTAATACTGCAATAGCTATGGCACCAATGCGAACGGTAGCCCAACCAAACTTCCAGAAGTTTGTCCCAAAAATCTGAGCGTGAGTAAGATCCTTGATAATTTACAAGACAAATACAGGACCACTTCTTACTTCTCTTACCCCAGAGTATTTAAAGTCTTTTAGCTATTTATTTGTGACCAAAGCTTATGGAAATTCATCTTACATAACTGTAGGAATAAGAGTATTTGGGAATGAAAAAGATTTTAAGATTTTGGATCCACGACTATGGTAAATACACACATTTCTAGACAGAAAGGGGCTTCTATTATAACAAAAAGATTAGAAAACATAGTAATAATCATCTAAAATTACTATTCTCATATAGTCTTTAAAAGGCCTTAACAGCACAATCAGTGAGTTATTATTCATTTTATAGATAACTAAATTTGTAAATATGTAAAGACAAATGAAGTGATCCACTCAAGATCAGGCAGAAAGCACACCTGTGGAATTAAAACTCAGCTACAATTCCACAGAGTAAAATCTATTTTATACCACATACACTTTCCTACTGTAAATCCACATGACAATGCATTCCATGGCTCAACCAGTAGTTACCTTCCAATGAAAAGAAAGAACAAACAAAAGAAATTTCCATAAGTTTAGTGGAAATTAGAAATATGAGGACTCCTTAAAATTCACATCTTGCATAATAATGTCCTAAGAACATCTTTCAATTATCTATATTTTATTTAAAAAATAAAAATCAACTAGAATGAATTTTCATCAGGGGACGTTAATAGAAATATTGCCTTAAAAATGTCTTATCTGTAAAACCTCAAATTTGTCTTTTTCCTCCTTAATGAAATCTCCACTGCAGGTATATGACACATCTGCTATGCTGCTATATCAGCTTTACAGATTTCAGACATATACCCAATCCCAAGACCAAACAGTAAATAAAGGTCTTTCCTTACCTTAGGCCCCAAGCCAAGAAACACTACTTAAAAATTATCAAAGTCTACCTGTTTTAGGAAAAAACCAACACTACTTAAACCTTTTCCACTTTCAGAAAAATCTACATGTTCTTGAATATGGGCTCAATTTTAAGTTCTACCTTGGTGTAATGTGTTCCCTCTCTCACTGTGTCTCTCTCTGTCAAATAAATAAATAAAATCTTAAAAAAGATTTTACTTACTTGAGAGAAAGTGAGAGACAGCATGCGCCTGAGTGGGGGGAGGGGCGGCAGAGGGAGAAGCAGACTCCCCGCTGAGCAAGGAGCCGGTAGGGCTCAATCCCAGGACCCTGGGGATCATGACCTGAGCAGAAGGCAGACACTTAACTGACTAGCCACCCAGGCACCCCTGAAAACAGCATTATTTTTAGCAGAAAAGAAAAAAAAGTCAACATAACCATTCTCATTGTTAAATGTTTATGAAATATTAGGCACCCAAAGTGATGGTTATAAAAACAATATATAAATATGAAAAATGTTTCTGATGTAAGGTCAAATGGAGAATTACAGATAAAAAATTTAAATCTGATTCTGATTATAGCTACATGGAAGTTCATATACACAAGAGAAACTAGAAATAAACAAACACAAGTAATTTTATTATTTTTTCTTTCTGCATTTTCTGTAATAGTATTTTTATTTTTACTTTATAAGACAAAAAGTAAATATAAAAACAAAAAGTCAGCCTCTGAGATCTGGGTTCAGATTATTCCTTTGATAAAACAATATTGGAAAAACAAGTAAAGGGAGGTGGGGGGTGCCCAGCTGGCTCAGTTGGTAGAGCAACTCTCGATCTCGGAGTTTTAAGTTGAAGCCCCATGTTGGGTGTTGGCATTACTTAAAACAAAATCTTAAAAAAAGAAAAAAGAAATAAAAGAAAAATAAGTAATATTGGAGTTGACGTTTTCAAATTGTTAATGTGAATAACTATTAAGTTCTAAGAACCTGTTAACAGATATTAAAGAGAGAGAAATAATGGCACTTCTACTTTTCAAACAAAAGCTTTCATCTTCCCCTTAATTAGAGGCTTTCATGAACAGATGAAAATACTCCCAGATTTATTTGGGGTAAAAAACATATACACACATACATCTATCATATGCAAACACCATTTTGACACTTGGACTATGGCTCACAGAGCAGTAGTCACCACCTAAGTATAACCTAAAAATCAGACTAGTAAAAAAGAAAAATCTAGGGGTGCCTGGGTGGCTCAGTCGGTTAAGCGTCTGCCTTCAGCCCAAGTCCTGATGGGATCTAGCCTGCGGCAGGCTCCCTGCTCAGCGGGAAGCCTGCTTCTCCCACTGCCTGCCGCTCCCCCTGCTCCTGCTCTCTCTCTGTCAAATAAATAAAGTCTTAAAAAAAAAACTTACGTTTCAAATTGTCAACTAACCTACATATACATATAAGGACACTGATTCATTTAAACGTTTACTGACTGTTCACTAAATGCCAAGCATCTTGCTTGGTAATGGAATTACTCTGAGCAAGACAGACCTTGCCCTGCAGTCTAGTGGCCAAGGGATGAAAATGAAAACAAATAATTATAGTACAAAATAACAAATGGTTAAAAAAAATTTAACAACAAAGTAAGTAATAACCCTGTGAGAAGATCAGACAAAGCAGTGATAGGAAACATAGAGCTATAAAAGCAACTTCTGGCTTCTAGCCTATAGCAGTTGGGCCAGGAAGAATGAAGTCAGACGTATTTAGGAGGTAGACCCAAGGACATAAGAACAAATATGTCCTTAACTTAGTATACTAAAACTTGCCAAGAAGTCTTCTGGTCAAAATAAGTCCTTTCTGTGAAACAGTTAACAGTCTCCTTAAACAAGTCCCACAGCAGTTTAGAGGCATACTAAGTCTTTGAAGCCACTAACCACATTATCAGAACTTCTCAGTCTTAAGAACACACCTCCAAAATACTCATTTCACCTTTGTAGTTTATTTATCTGAGAGGTCAGGTCTCATAGCTGCTAGGTGACAACTTTTCCTCCCATTTGAGCAGCCCCAGACATTACTAATCAGAATTTAATGTGATAAGGATTGTAAAGCTATGGTAGCATGTAAACTCTAGAGTTCAACCTAAGTATAACCCCTCCATGACCAACTGAGTCAATAAAATGATCTCAGTCTGTGAAGCTTATTGCTGCCTTATCCACCATACTCAGAGATAAAAACATATTCAATCTCCTAGTGCACTTAAAAAGACTTTGATATGGACTGAATTCATAGAAGTGCACATAATGGCCATGGCTTTCCCTAGCAATTCCCAGTCCTACCTACAGGGCCAGCAGTGAGACTCTAGCTCTGGCATGCATTAGATTATTATTTTGTAAGTGACAGTAGAGCTTAACATTAGTAAGTAAAATTTTTTGCAAAAACAGTTTAATACATTTTCATATTTCAAAAACCATAAAATTTCATTTATATTTAATGATTCTAAGGTACACAGGCCCTTTTTATAGTCTGCACATTAATATTCATATCATATCTGTGAGGTAGGTAGAAGGCTAATATGATTAACTGTTCAGAGAAAATTTAGAGAATTTCTCCGAAGTCACACAGCAAATCAGACATAGAGACAAAACTGGAAACTAAATGCCCGATTCACATAATGATGTTTTACTACAATAGACAGATGCAAGTGTCCAAAAAGTATTACAAACCCATCACTCTTTTTAAAACATATGCCAAGACAAATTTTTATAGTAAACCAAACGAACAGCCTTGAATTATATATGTTTATATATATTTAATATATCTAGTATAAATAACTTAAAACATTTCCCATTAAAGAACGTTTTTGGGTAGAAATGCATGTTTGTTATTGAAAAGTGCTTGCCTGAACTTTTTCTAAACTTTTAATTTCTTCAGTGATAAATATATCCCCTAGATTTACTTAGACTTTACTCTTAAAGGGCTCACATACTGAAAAATGAGAAGTTATTTCTGATAGAAAGAAACCATGACATCTCCCAATTGCGCATAATCCCTACATAGTTTCTATGACTAAGATATCTAGGATATTTTGGAAGTGAAGGAAGATAAAGACCTCAAACAAGGCTTGTGAGTTCAGTCTGTTCATGTAGCAGTAAGAAAAGAGATATAAACTTCTTGACTACGACAGTTTCTCTCCCTTAACTGCACTGCCAACAAAAATGGTACTAGGTTTTTCCCAACCAGTTAAAGGAGTCATTTCCTCCAGGAACCCTCCTTCTGTCTTTCCTCTAGTAAAAATGATAGGTCCCACATCTACAAAAGAAGTGGAATGGAAAGTAACAGATAAGCTCTACCAGCATATATTTCTAATTTGTCTACAGGGAGTAATTACATGTAAACTGGCTTGGTTCAGAAATAACCCCGCATGCCTTTGTTTCACCACTGACAAGATGCAACATGCTTAAAAATCTTTTATAAATTTAGTTAACTGTAAATTAAGCTAAATAAAACACGCATCAGTGGATCACACGCAGGGATAGGATGAATCCAACATATCCACTGCAACTCCATTATCTGAAAACCTAACAACTGCTCTGAAATGCTATGTTGTAACAACATGCCAATCTGCCATGAAAATTTTCTTCAATCTGGAATATGCAAAAAGTAAATTTACAAATACAATCCATTTTAGTATATCATCTATTACATTTTAGGGTATCTAAACAAACAAAAAATAATCTCCCATGACAACATACTAAGAATGAAAATATGTGGGCGCCTGGGTGGCTCAGTCAGTTAAACGTCTGCCTTCAGCTCGGGTCCTGATCCCAGGGTCCTGGGATCGAGTCCCACACCGCTGAGCAGGGAGTGTGCTTCTCCCTCTGCCCCTCCTTCTACTCATTCTCTCAATCTTGCTCTCTCTCTCAAATAATAAATAAAATCTTAAAAAAAAAAAGAATGAAAATATGTATGATATTGGCATCTGCTATTTTCCTTTTTTTTGCATTTGTTACTTATTACCACTTCCATCCAAAACCATTAGTTATATGAGTTGAAAATTAGTACTTTTATTTTGTACTTCTAGGAAAGCCACCTATATTATTAAAGTTTAAAGTGATTTTTTTGCTTTTTTTAACCCTAAAAAGGTAACGAATTTTTTTTTAAAGCATGATGTGTGCTTTCAGTTGAACATGTAACTCAAAACAAATGGGGAAACCAAATTCAATCACTTTAAAGATACTTTTTACCCATGAAAATTACAGAATATCTACAAACTTATCAGTATAAATAGCCAAAAAAAGCCAAGAGAAAACACTATTAGGAGGTTTAGTAAGTTCCTACCCAAACTAAATTTCCACATTAAGAAAAAAACCAGCGGTGCCTGGGTGGCTCAGCCGGTTAGCAGCTCCCTTCAGCTCAGGTCATGATCCCAGGGTCCAGGGACAGAGCCTGTAATCAGGCTCCCTACTCAGCGGGGAGTCTGCTTCTCCCTCACCCTCTGCCCCTCACCTCACTCGTGCGCACGCTCTCTCTCAAATAAATAAAATCTTAAAAAAAAAAAGAAAAAAGAAAAGGGGCGCCTGGGTGGCTCAGTCATTAAACGTCTGCCTCCCAGGGTCCTGGGATCAAGCCCTGCATGGGGCTCTCTGCTCAGTGGGAAGCCTGCTTCTCCTTCTCTCACTCCCCGTGCTTGTGTTCTCTCTCTCACTGTATCTCTCTGTCAAATAAATAAATAAAATCTCTAAAAAGCAAAGAAAAAAACAAAAACCACTACCCAGAATAAAACATTTTAGGGAGCTTACAAAAGAAGGGCAATTAACTATAAGGTTACAACTTGTCACCTTCTATCAAAGACACACATATTTAACTCTTTTAGAAGGATCTCTACCAATAAACAAACTCAGAGCCTGTATGCAAAATTGTTGCGCACACACACATAAGGGTTTATGTTAAATAACATGAAGGTAAAGAATTTTTAAACATTGACCTTTTTCTTTTTTTTAGCCTGTTCCATATACGATCATTTTCACTAAATCTATTTCTTTTATTTCCCACTTTTGTCACAATCCATCTCCATTGCTGTGTTCCAAAACTATACTGTAGAAAAAGTATGATGCACACTCGAGAGACCCATATTCTTCTACAAAACTTTCAAGTAGATCATCACCAATACAAAACGCAAAGTCCTAGTGTACTTTCATTCATACCTGTATTCTACTCACATACTCCTCATCCTCGGAATGTAAATAGCACTTCAGACATCAAAACTCCCCTAATGCTGTCTCCTTTAACCGACCTACCTTCAAAAGGCTGACACATCGGACTACAGGTGACTCTCTTCCTAGGTGTTAACATCCAAGAAATCAAGTAGCAGAACAACAACAAAAAGATTTAGTTAACAAGATTTCTCAGGAGAACCAGGAAATAGATAATCGGGGAAGTACCTGTCTCCCAAGAGCCCCAACTTTACCATACCTCCATGCCTTCCAAACTATCCCTTATTTCCACCTCTGAAAAACTCAGTTTTTTTCACTAAAACGATCTAATCTAATGAAGCATAGCCTGCCCACCTCTTCCTCTTCTACCCCGTTTCCTTCAGTCCGTAAGTCCTCACCTCTAATAGAATAACTAAGCAGTAGAAATGAGGAGAGGGCAGGAAATGATCCCTTCCCTTCCCTTTCCATGCCTTCTTTCCCAGGAGAGTTAGATATCATCTCTCTCCCAATCCTCCGTTCACCATTCCCTCTCTTCCCTGTATGGGAGATCTCAGAAACTACACACCCCAGTATCCCAAATAAACACAAAACAATCCTACCCTCTTAAAATGGTTTATAAAACAAGCAAACAAAGCTGGTACCTCTGCTATCCCTTTGAAGCATCCCAATATTTCTACAGCTAATACTACCGAAATATTTTTAAAAAACAAGCCCTTCTCATTTTTTTTTAGCTCAACAAAAATCCTACACCTCAATATCCTCAGTTGCCCTCACAATCCTTCAACAATATTTACAAAACTCTTATTCTTTCTGCTACCCTTTTATTCTTCCAACAGCTATAACTAAAAATGCTTACATGCTTCAGTTATACAACACTTTCAAATACCCTCCAATAATACTAAATACCAGGGTAGCCCTTTCAACCCTTAAAATTTTAAACCCCTATTTTTTCCAACCCTTAATGGTATTTAGAAGTTATTAGTCCTCCTAGCACTAACTCCTGGATAATATTTTAAAATCCCTTCATATCCTTATCATATTTAACAGCTTTCCAGTAATTCCCAAAAACACTTCAATGCCCACATATCCCTTTCAACTACCCCATGTTTCTCAAATCCTTCAAAATTCTTGAACCCTTAGAGCTCATCAATAATCGCTATAAAGCCCTCAATGTCCCAACTATTCTTTTCTGCCCTCACGTTTTTAAAAGGCCCTCGATACTCCGCTTCTGGATCTTTTAGTCCCGTACTAATATTGGTTAATAAAGCCCTCGACATCCTGCTACACCCTTCGAGATCCCAATATTCACATTTAAAAATCCCTCGATAGCCTTGCGATCTCTCGCAGTTCTCAAATACCAAAATTTTAAATTCCCTCACTATTCCTACTACCCCTTCCAGCACCCCAATATTTATATTTAAAAAGCCCTCGCTGTCCTTGCCGCCCCCCACCCCCCACTCCGGTCCCACAGCCACACCGCCTCTACGCCCCTGGCTCTCGCTCCCCCCCGCCACCGCCCCCCCCACAATGGTGATAGTACTACAGAGAAGACGGCGCCGGGACCTCCCGACCGCGGCCCCTCCGCTCCGCCCTCCCCCAGGCTGCCTCCCCTCCCCCCACGCCCCCGCGGGCCCCCAACGCCCACGTTCGCCGGCCCTGGCCCAGCCTGGCTCACTCACATCGGCTCTAGTAACTTGGCCAGCCAGGACTTGAGGGCATCCACATCCTCTATGAGCATGGTGCAGGGAAGGCGGGCTCGGCCGCCGCTCCTGTTCAGGCCTGCCGCGGATCTCCCCTCGCCGCCTCCTCACGACCTCTTCACAGCTCCCGGTGCCCCAGCCCACCGGGCATCTTAGGAGACTTCAACCTACTCCCCCGGCCGGGGCCTAACAGGAACTAACCCAAGAGCCCTCACTCAACCTAGCCCGACGGCTCAGGTGGGCGGGAGATAGCACCGAGTGGCGGGCGCAAGAACCAGTAGAAGTAAGAGGGCCGTGCGCGCAAAGCCAATGAAAAGGCTCGCTCGCCCCGCCGGCCGGCCGTACCCAGTTAAGGAGGAGGGATATAGCAAGGTAGGTGGAGAGCTTACGTGAACTCCTGGTGCAAGATGGTATCTTGGAGAAGGTGCTGTGCCTCTTAAAGGGGCCGCGGCTCCTTTTTTGACCACGCCGCCGCCCGCCGCGGAGTACCGGTGTCTGCTGCTGGGAGTGCCTGGGGGAACCCGGCGAGCCCCTCATCCTGGTTCCTTCCCCTCGTTTTTTTCTTGGAAACACACTTGTGTCCCGAAATGACTCAGCTGTAGTAAATCTGCAACACAACGTGCAATACGTTCACGTTCGACACATTACACAGAATGCAAAATTTTACTTTTTTTCCTTACACAATCATTTTGCTCAGCACACATGCTTGTATTTCTTGCCGCTATGCTTAAGTTACGTAGAATGTTTCTGACAACCATGCCTTGGACTCCAATAATCGTCATTTTTAAAACGTGGCGCACAGTTGTAGAAGGCTGAGGCCATTCCGGTTTTAGCAATATTTTTAATATATGCTTTATTTAGGAAGAAGAACGATTCTAGTATTTTTTTAAAATTCTCTTTTCACTAGATATCTAAAATTCAGCAGGGTTTTGTTTTTGTTTTTCAGGAAGAATTTTGGTCAGCAAAAACAGTTTTTAAAAATAAGTTTTTTCATAGGAATTACCAAAATAGGCAACTTAGTTTGTACTGCATGCGAAATTCCTTTTGAAGTTTTGAAATTACTAGCTTGGCACTGGTCTTACAATGCTTATTCAACACTGAGCACCTGCTATATGCCAGCACTATGTAAGGCACTAGCACTTGGATTCCAAAGGTGAGGAAAACAGTCTCTCCTCTTAGAAAGCTGAACAGTTTATGGGATTATGCTTTACAATAATAACATTTTTAAAAATACCTGATGAGCACACCCCTCCTGTAATAGAGATGGGTCAGCCTAAAATAAGCAGGTATGCTATCTACACATAGAGCAGGAAAAAGCAAACTTTTTCTTAAAAGGGCTAAATAGTAAATATCTTTGGTTTTGTGGGCAGGGAGGTCTCTGGCACTCATCCAACTCTGCCCTCTTGGCATGAAACTGGCCATAGGTAATATGTAAACAAATGATTAAGACTGTGCATAAAACTTACATAAGATTTTCAATTTTAGATACTTTTCAAATCTCACAACATATTTTCTTGATTTTCTAAAAAAACATTTAAAAGTGCAAAAGCCATTGTTACCTTGCGGATAAACAGAAGCAGGTGCCAACCAGGGTTGGCTTCCCGGCTGCAGTTTGTGGACCCCTTACACGGAGTAATAAAAGCAAAATGCACTTAGAAATCATCTAATGAACTCCCTTCACTGACACCTTCTCCCCAACATTGCAAATGAGGGAAAAAGGCCAGAGACTGAGTGGTTTACCCAGAATGACACATATCTGCAGATGGAGCAGAATTTGTAATTTGCAATCTTAGCAAGCCCAGAGCTTTCCCATATCCAACTGTTGCCTCTTCCTTCTCTCCTCCTCCCTTTCTTTATGCTTATCCACGTTTCCTTCATTTCTTCCTACTACATAGATGAGGTGTTACCCAAAAATGACAAATTAAAAAAAGAGAAATGTAAGTGATGTGATTAGGCCTAAGGCTCGGAAAGAAGTTAATAGTAGTGTGATAGAAATGGAACAGGAATTGCTTTTATCGCAAAAGTTTGAAAAGTTATATCCATTTATATCGATCCAGCCTTTTGGGAGTTCAGATTCCGGGAGCCTAAGAGTCAGGCATTGTAAATAATAATCCTAGCCACAGTTGTTGAGTACATACTCTGTGCTGGCCCTGTGCTAAATATTTCAATGTATTGTTGCTTCTCATCATCACAGTCCCCCTGTATAGTAAACAATGTTCACAGATGAGAAAATTGCATCCCAGAGAGATCATGAAACTAATGAGTGGAAAGGCCCAGCCTTGATGCGTGTGTGTTTGACCACGAAGTCCACAACTATAACCTTCACTTAAATATCTCGCTAGCAAACACTGAAATATTAACCATGTGGTTCATTCAAAATTCATCCAACAAATATGTATTGAGCCCATTACCATCTATTAGATACTGTTCTTGGGATAGTAGAGAATAAGGCTAATAATATTAAATAGTTAACCTTAGTTAAGGTGGATGTTAAAATGGATACTTCACAAAGATTGGCTTTTCTCTCAGTTTTATCTTCACAGGAGGAGAAAGAGATGTCAATTTATCTAAGAGAGGTTATTGATATAAAGCACTGGAAAGAGAGAGTGACTACAAGAAGAATATACATCTAAACCATCCTTACTCAAACCACGTTCCTTTTCTTGGCTTCAGGGTAACTGGGCCTCAACCAGGAAGAACTGTTAACTGTGCAATTTCACACACGTTGATAGAAATGGATAGGCGTTCCATAATCAGAGTGGATTTGCCCACAAATTTTTTTTTTGCCCACAAATTTTTTTTTTTTGTCCTGTTCTCTAACCTGTGGCCAAGAGCTGTCCCAGATGTATGATAAGGGAGGTTAAGAGTAATTTTTCAGATTTAAATTTCTGTGTAATTTACAATCACAATCTGTCTCCCTGAAGTGCAGTTAGACAAAGCTTTGGTAGAATTTCAAACCAGGAAATTCATAGCTACAAACAGACCCTCTCATGCCTCTACGTTTATAGATGATCATTTAATTAAACACACATCCAGGGGCGCCTGGGTGGCTCAGTCGTTAAGCGTCTGCCTTCAGCTCAGGTCATGATCCCAGGGTCCTGGGATCAAGCCCTGTGTCGGGCTCCCTGCTCCGCGGGAAGCCTGCTTCTCCCTCTCCCACTCCCCCTGCTTGGGTTCCCTTTTGTGCTGTGTCTCTCTCTGTCAAATAAATAAATAAACTCTTTTAAAAAAATAAATAAATAAACACACATCCATCAAAATATCAGTCTCTGCTGAGTCTGGATCACCAGTAGCAGCCCTTCTGACTCAGAGAAAAGTCACTTGGGGGCACCAGCTGGCTCAGTCAGTGCAGCATGAGACTCTTGATCTTGCGGTCATGAGTTCAATTCCCACATTGGGCGTAGAGCTTACTTAAAAAAAAATAAAAAATAAATAAAAGTCACTTGAATCTTGGCTATGCAAAGGCAAGGTGAGTTAGCAGACAAATAGCAAGTCAATTGGAATTGTCTCTCTTCATTATGGAAATGTAGATTTGTTTTCTAGGAGAACTATGTTACAAGGGTTTTTTTTTTAAAGGTTTTATGTATTTATTTGATAGAGAGGGACAGCGAAAGAGGGAACAGAAGCAGGGGGAATGGGAGGGGGAGAAGCAGGCTTCCCACTGAGCAGGGAGCATGATGCCAGCTCCATCCCTCATGATTTGAGCCTAAGGCAGACGCTTAATGACTGAGCCATCCAGGTGCCCCCATTATAAGGGTTTTTTTTAAAAGGTTCTGTCACACTACATAACTATAAGAATGGCTAATATAAATGGTAAAATGGTGCAGCCACTCTGAAATGCATTTTGATATTTCTCTAAAAACGAATGCAGCTACCATATGAACCAACAATTACACTCCTGAGAATTTATCCCAGAGAAATGAAAGCATGTTCATGGGCGAAAACCTGCATACAAGTATTTATAGCAGCTTTGTTTAAAATAGCCCCAAACTGGAATCAGCCCAGATGACCTTAAACACGTGAGTGGTTAAACAAAGTGTGAGACATAGATACCATCATATGGTGGAATGCTACTCAGCAACAGAAAGGAAGAAACTAGTGATACATGCGAAAATTTGGATGAATTAGTCTGAGTGAGGAAAGAAGCCAATATCCTCAAAGGTTACATATTGTATGGTTCTATTTACATAAAATTTTGAAAATGACACAATTTTAGGAATAGAGGACAGAAGTGGGGGTATGGAGGGAAAGTTGGTGTGGTTATTAATGGCAGCATGAGGGATCCCTGTAGTATTTGGAAGTGTTCTTTTTTTTTTTTAGATTTTATTTATTTATTTGAGAGAGAGATAGAGAGAGTAAGCAAGCATGAGTGGTGGGGAGGGGTAGAGGGAGAGGAAGAAGCAGACTGCCCCCTGAGCAGGGAGCCAACACAGTGCTCCATCTCAGGACCCTAGGATCATGACCTGAGCTGGAGGCAGACCTTAACCAACTGAGCCACCCAGGTGCCCTGGAAGTGTTCTGTATCTTGACCATGGGGGTAGACACAGGAACTACAGAGATGATAACATTGCATAGAATCTAATTTATACATGTATACACACACATGCAAACATGTATAATGAATAAGTATAAAACTAAACTCATTGATGTCAATATTCTGACTGTGATATTATACTATGGTTTTGTAAATATTACTACTGGGGAAAACTGAGAAGTGTGCAAAAGTTCTCCCTGCATTATTTCTTACAGTTACACGTGACTCTACAAGTATCTCGATTAAAAAAAGTTACTTCCCACACCGAAACCAGTGTCAAAACGAGAAAAAGTTGAAAGTAGCATATCTGGGTATACACGTACCAGAAATAGTTTTTGCCCCATTCTCTGACTGCTTCATGGGTTCCCACTGGACCTGTGTTAAGGACCCAGGTCTAACATCCTTGCAGATTAGAAGGCTATCTAGAAGAGCTGTTCAAAGCGCTACTGCCATAGTGACTTTTTTTTTTTTTTTAAAGCAGGAAACAGCAACAATGAACTGACTGGACTTTGGTTCCCTCTGGCTATTCCTCTGATATTAGAAGTGAACTGCTCTCTCCTCTTTAGATAAAATAAGCCTCTTGGGATTTGGACACATCAAATAATAATACCTCATACTCTTGTGCTGGGGACTCTGCCAAGCAACTTTTCATGGATTAGCTTCTTTCAGTTCCTGCATTTTTAAATTTATTTACTTATTTATTTATTTAAGGGGGGAGGGGCAGAGGGAGAGGGAGAGGGAGAGAGAAAATCTCAAGCAGGCTCCGTGCATAATGCAGAGCTTGAGTCGGGGCTCAATCTCACAACCCTGAGATCAGGACCCGAGCCAAAATCAAGAGTTGGATGCTTAACCAACTGAGCCATCCAGGTGCCCTCAGTTCTTGCATTTAGCCTTTCTTTTCTTTTCTTTATTTAAGTTTATTTACTTAGTTTTTAGTTATCTTTATACCAATCATGGGGCTTAAACTCACAACCCCAGGATCAAGAGGTACATGCTTTTCCCAACTGAGCCAGCCAGGCAACCCTAGCCTTTCTTTCAACAAATACTGGGGGTACCTAGCTGGCTCAGTTGGTAGACCATGCGACTCTTGATCTCAGGATGGTGAGTTCAAGCACCTCTGGGCATGAAGCCTACTTAAAAAAATACTTATTGAAAACCTATAATATGCAAAGCACCGTTATAAGCCTTGGGGATATAGCAGTGAAGAAAATAGGTGTTCTCTTGGAGATCTATTTTAGCAGGAGGAGAATGATGCCAAATGAACAGCCATATAATATGTCAGGTGAGATACATTCTATAAAGAAAAAAAAGTAAGTGTAGGGATAGAGAGTGATGGAGAACTTAAAAGCACTCTCTGAGCAGTGGTTGGGAAGCAGGAAGAGTGTTAATCACATGGATATCTAGGAGAAGAGCTTTCCAGAGACATGCAAAGACCATGAGGCAGGAACCAGTTTGGCACATTTGAGGAAAGTAGGGAGCAATGGGGCTGGAGTGGAGTGAGGCAGGAAGAAAGTGATGGTAAAAGAGGTTACAGAAGTCGTTAGAGACCAGGTCATAAGGGACTCTGTTGGTCATGGTAACGACTTTGGGTTTTTACTCTGAATGAGACTGGAAGACACTGAAGGTTTTAAGCAGATGAATAAAATTATCTGATCTAGTTTTTAATTTTTTAAAACAGGATCACAATGGCTCCCTTATGGTAATCAGGCTGGAAGGGATAAAAGTGGAGGTAGGGAAACCAGTTAGGAAATAATAATCCAAGCATAGGATGATGGTGGTTTGGACTAGAATAGCAGTGAAAGAGATGGTAAGAAGTTGGATTCTGGATATATTTTGAAAGTAGAGTCAATGAGTTTTACTGAGAGATTAATTGTTGGTATGAAACACAAAAAGGAATCAAGGATGACACCAAAGGGTTTGGCCTGAGTAACTGGCCTGAGGTGGGGAAAACAAATGGGATGCATATTTAGAGAATGGTTGGTAGATCATGGATTCAGTATTGGACATAAAGTAGACATTACATATTTTCCTAGGCATTACACATTGTGGTAGCCAGCCTCCAAGATGGCCCCCAATGATCATCACCTTCTAGTATTCACACCCATGTGTACTTTCTTCCCACATTGGATCAGGGCTTATCTGTGTAAACAACAGAATGGTCTAGAAGGAACAGCCATTGACTTCCAAGTCTAGCTTATAAAGAGCATTGTAGCTTCTACTGTGGATCTCTTGTTCTAGGGAAAGTCAGTTGCCCTGTTGCATGACAATCAATCCTGTGAACAAGCCCAAACCTTGAGGAACTGAGACCTCTTACCAATAGCCACAACTAACTTTCTAGCCTTGTGAGTAAGCCATGTTAAAAGTAGATCTTCCAGCCCCAGTCAAACCTTCGGATGACTGCAGCCCTGGCCAACATTTGACTGTAATCTCATGACCCCTCAAGCCAGAACCACCTGGTCAAGTTGTTCCCAAACATCTGACCCACGGAAACTGTGAGGGATAATAAAGGGTTATTGTTTGAGGCCACTAAGTTTGGGGGTAGTTTGTTAGGCATAATTGATAAATAACATAAAAATCCAAGTGGAGATGTCAAGTAGACAGTCTGATCTGTGAGTCTGGAGTTCATAAGAAAGATTGGGCCTGGTGTTAAAAATTGAGGATTCATCAGCATGTAAATTGTGTTTAAAACCATAGGCCTGGATAAGATCATCTAGGAAGTGACTATATCTAGAAAGGCCATTAGGGCATTCCCCTATTTGGAAAGTAAGCTGAGAAGGCATGGCCATGAGGCAGCAGAACAGAGAGAAAAGAAATATGTCTTAGGAAAGATGGAGTTTTCAACTGTGTCATATATATAGTTCTTGGATCAAGTAAAATGAAGATAAGGAATTGACCACTGATTTTGGCAGCGTGGAAATCACTAATGACCTGGATAGTTCCATGGAGTGGAAGGAATGAACCCCGGACTGGAACAGGTTCAGGAGAGGAATTAGAGATAGGAAGACAGTTCTTGTGAAGACGTTTACCGTAAAAGGGAATAGAGCAATGACGGTGCTAGAAGGCACTGTGGGATAGAAAGATAGGGTTAGCTTGCATTTTTGTTCTGTTTTTCTTTCACTTCTTTGTCTGCTTGCTTGCATTAGGTGAGATGATATGTTTGGATTCAGATGAGTATGATGTAATGAAGAAAGGAAATCTGATGATGTGAGCGGCAGGATGAGCAACTGCAATAATAAAATCTCTTAGTAGGAACAAAGAATGGGATTTAGTGTACAAATGTTGTGCAGGTCTTAATTGGGGTTCTGATTGTTCATGATATGTAGAGAAAAGAGCACCTGTTGATAGAGGTAAGGCATGTAACTCAAGGGTATTCTTTACTGATTGCTTCTCTGTTTTTGGTGAATCAAGAAGAAATCATCAGTTGAGTGTGAGGAGGGTGTGCTGGATGTTTGGGGAGAGAGGAGTGAGGACAAAGCATCTTTGGTTTCTTAACCATTTCAAGGTCCTTCCCACCTCAGGGCCTTTCTGGTCTTTTTGCCTGGAACTCTTTTCCATATATATTTGCATGGTTAACTTTTTCTTGCCAGCTCAAATACCACCTCCTTAGGAAGGCCTTCCCAGACCATCGCATCCCACTTCCCTCCTCTGGTTATTTTCTATCACATAATTCTGTTTTATCTTCCTCAGAGCATTTTTCATGGTCTGAAATTTTTTATTTATTTGTTTTCTCTACCTCATCCTAACTAGAATATAAATTTTCATGGAGTCAAGAATTTTGTCCTCCTTTTTCCTTAGCACTGAAACAACAAAACCTGGTAGATAATAGATGGTCAGTAAATATTTGTTTAAAGATTTCTAAAATTTACTTGTCAGAGAGAGAGAGCATGCACAAGCACAGGGAGCAGCAGGCAGAGGGAGAAGCAGGCTCCCCACTGAGCAGGAGCCTGATGTGGGACTCGATCTCAGGACCCTGGGATCATGACCTGAACCAAAGGCAGACGCTTAACCAAATGAGCCACCCAGGTGTCCCGATCCTCAGTAAATATTAATGGATGACTAATATAACATTACAGCACTATTACCAAATAAGTACCAGGTACTATTATCACCATGTTACTGTCCTAGAGGGGTCAAGTGATTTGCCCAGGGTCACACAACAAGTTTGCAAGAGAGGGGGTGGAGGGTATCCATGATTCAAAGCCAGGCAATCAAACACTAGAGTCTGCATTTTCAGACACTATATGGAAGAACATCTAGAAAAAGATACTGACTTCTGGCTGCTAAGATGTTGAGAGCGTGACCAAAAAAAAAAAAAAGAAAAGAAAAAAAGCAGGGCTATGGTTGTGCCCCCAATTTAGATATTTTAGAGCAGTATTTCATTGATACTGTAAAAATAGGAATCTTAAATGTCATAAATGTACAAAATAGATTTTAAAAATAAAGTCCTTGAGAGGCACCTGGGTGGTTCAGTCGGTTAACCATCTGACTCTGGATTTCCATGTGGTTCATGATCTCCCGGTCATGAGATGAAGCCCCACATCAGCCTACTGCTGGGCAGAGAGCCTGCTTGAGATTCTCTCCCTCTGTCTCCCCCTGCCCCTCTCCCCTCCCCCAACTCACTCATGTGCTCTCTTGCTCTCTCCAAAAAGAAATATATATGTATATATATATAAATATATATGGTCTTCAAAATTGGAATCTCATTAATAAATAATTGTTTGTCTTTAGCTGATCCTTTGCTTTTTCTCCTCCCTTTCTTTATTCCTTTCCTCCTTCCTTCCTTTCATTCCCTGGGGAGCCCTAGGACTCTGCTCCACGATGGTGATGGTAATGGTGGTGACAATTTGGATAGGTAGGCTATTTAGGAATAACAAGCAGTGTTTTGATGACTCAGGTGTCACGTTTCCCATATGAGCCCATGACATGGTTGGCAATGATTTGTGGAATGTTGACAAGATGGCAGGCTGAAGCTTGTGGTTCCTGAGTCTGGAGTGTCATAGCATGAGTGAGTGATTGCTAATTCCTGAGAATTACAAGTATCACTACTTTAGGAGAAATCTAGGCAACAGAGGTTTCTCAAAATTTTAGTACCTATGAAGTGCAACTTCTCTAATTTGGTTACATTTTTCTTAATACCTAAGTCTTCTCAATTAGCATGGCTACTTGTTCCTAACTCATGTCAGTCAGATTTAGAATTTCCATTTATTATTTCCTTTTGGGCTGCTATAACAAAATACCACGGGCTGGGTGTCTTATAAACAATAGCAGTTTATTTCTCATAGTTTTGGAAACTAGAGGTGTGAGATTAGGGTGCCAGCATGGCTGGGTGAGGGCCCTCTTCAGGGTTCCACATTTTTGTTTGTTTACTCACAAAGTGGAAGGGGGTGCTGAGCTTGTGGGTTCTCTTTTTGTTTGTTTTATTTTGTTTGGGTTCTTTTTTTAATAAAGAATTTATTTATTTATTTTAGACAGAGAGTGGGGAGAGGGGCAGAGAAAGAGGGAGAGGGAATCTCAAGCAGATCCCCTGCTGAGCTCGGAGCCCAATGCAGGGCTTGATCCTAGAACCCCGACACCATGACCTGAGCCAAAACCATGAGTCGGATGCTCAACCAATTGAGCCAGCCAGGTGCCCCTGGATTCTCTTTTATAAGAGCACAAATCCCATTCATAAGGGCTCCATCCTCCCGACCTAAGCACTTTCCAAAGGCTCCACCTCTTAATACCTTCAGACTGGGCATTGGGATTTCAACATATAAATTTTTTTTAAAGATTTTATTTATTTGAGAGAGAGAGCATGAGAGAGAGAGAGCACGAGAGGGAAGAGGGTCAGAGGGAGAAGCAGACTCCCTGCTGAACAGGGAGCCCGATGCGGGACTCGATCCTGGGACTCCAGGATCATGACCTGAGCTGAAGGCAGCCGCTTAACCAACTGAGCCACCCAGGCGCCCTCAACATATAAATTTTGACACAAACATTCAGACCATGGCACTAATCAAACTGGCTTCCAGTAGTCTCCACTTCTCTTTCTTCCTTCCTTCCTTCTCTTTAGCTTAATATTTCTTGAACATTCACTTACTATGAACCAGGCATTGGGCAATTGCCTTGCTTCGTGTACCTCATTTTATTCTCACAGCAAGCTCAAGAGATGGGTATTATCATTATCCACATTTTACACATGAGGATCCAGAGTCCCAAGGTTGAAGGAACAGAGAGCTAGCATAGGACAGAGCGTCAGTTTAGACCCAGGCATCTTACTCCAAAGCCTTTGAGCACAACCACCACATACTCTTCCTCAGCTGCCAATTCACTGTCAAAGGCTGCACACAGAGCAACTCCAGGATCAGCTAAGCCCAGAAGTCCTAGAAGGATTCTTCCTTCTTCTCTTCATACTCATTCCTTGTATCATTACAAAAAAAAAAAAAAAATCCATTCACCATTCAGAAAGTGTAAGAGATAGAATACTAATGTAGGAAAAAAAAACAATTTATTATTTTTTTAAAGATTATTTATTTATTTATTTATTTGACAGAGAGAGACACAGCAAGAGAGGGAACACAAGCAGGGGGGAGTGGGAGAGGGAGAGGCAGGCTTCCCGCGGAGCAGGGAGCCCGATGCGGGGCTCGATCCCAGGACCCTGGGATCATGACCTGAGCCGAAGGCAGATGCTTAACGACTGAGCCACCCAGGCGCGCCCCTCCAAAAACAATTTAAAAACAAAAGATGTCTAACTGTGTAGGGAAGTAACAGTATTCATAGAGTGCTGCATACCTGTGGAACAGAAGTATTAAAAGAAGTGCCCACAATTCCTTCCTCTGACTCTGTCATCTAAAGATAGGGAAGTTAGGTAAATATGCATGAAAAACAAACACAAAGAGACTCAGAGACGAACTAAAGCTAATCATAGCTTTATGGATCTAAATTGAGATGTGGTGATTCAGTAGAAGTTAGTAGAGTGACTGGTGGGGTGAGTTTGGACCAAAAAAAAACCCAAACCAAAAAACCAAGAGGAAGTGAGTTCTGTTGTGGAGTTTTGAAGAATGAGCAGTATGGTCTGACAGTTGGAGAAGGTGTATCATACAATTATATGGTGATAAATAGCTCAGTTAGGTTAGGAAAGAGATTAATGTGGGGCACAGGTAAACTTCTATTTTTTAATCAGACTAGTGTTTATAGACCAATTTTCCTAAAATAATAATAAAATAGCTGACATCTTAAAGTTCTTACTATATGCCAGGTGTATACATATATATGTGTATATGGTTTATACACATATTATTATATGTATACATATTATTTCTTTAATCCTCATAGGGATCCTATGAGGTACTTATTTTTATGACCCTTATTTTACAAAGTGGTTAATTGAATTGCCTGAGGTCACCCAGCTAGTAAAATGATGAACTTGGTCTGTCTGATTCAGAGCCTGAATTCTTATCCACTATGCTACCTTTCTAATTTCATTTATCTGGAAAGGGTATTCCACACGGCATAGTAAAGAACTGACAATTCTCAACTAAAAATTCATAATACTAAGGTGTAATAAATTTCATTCTCTAAATATCTCTTGAATCTGTGTACCTTTCTCTACCTTGATTGCCATCACCGTCATCTAAAACATCCTCACCTCTTACCTGGACAATTGCAGTAGCCTCCTTCTTCCACTTTTGCTTTCTTCCAATCCTTCTTCAGGATGAACTTTATAATACACAAATAGGGCTATGCCCCTTCCTCGCTTAAATCACTTTCATGGGTTTCCATCTCTCCATTTGCTTCAGTGTTTGCCTCTTCCACTAGACTGCAATCGCTATGAAGGAGGCGACTGCCTAGTTCAAGTGTTGTATCTCCAGGGGTGCCTGACTGGTGCATTCGGAGGAGCAAGCAACTCCTGATTTCAGGGTAGTGGGTTCAAGCCCCATGTTGGGTGTAGAGATTACTTAATAAACTTTAAAAAAAGTGGTGCATCTCCAGCACCTAGCATAGTGCCTTGTACATAGTAGAAGCTACATAAATTTTTGTTGAATGAATGGAATCCAAATGATCCTTAAAAAAAAGAATATTACTCATTTACATAAGAAATGGGTTAATAGGGGATAGGGGATGGGGATAGATTTATTAAATAGGGGATTATTTAAAAATAAAAATAAATAAATAAAATAAATAAAATAAAATTTGTTTCTTCCCCTTAGTCCTTTAGGAAGGCACACTTCTGGGCTGGGCATCTACACGCCCCCCCCGAAAGTGCTTTGTAGGTGCTTTATAAATGTTTACTGAATTAATAAATAAATGCAGGTGAGAGTACCTAATCTGACCTCAGAGAGTCAAAACCTTGGATCGTCGCTTGTCAATACATCTTTCTTCCTATGATGTAAATGTTCTACATCTGCGCTGTCCGATGATACCTTAACCACTAGACACGCGGACCATCGAGCCACATGTGACTCGTGACTACCGGATCGGACAGCTTAGCCTTAGTACAGTTCAATAGTGTGAGCTTGGCACTGGAGCCCGGTAGGTTTCAAGCCTCCACGTTTAAAAAGAGAGATTGTTAATAAATGGTTATAAAATGTCTGGATTCCGGGCTGTTGAATGCCATCGACAGTAGTAAATATCTGTGCACAGTGGCAAGCCATAATTAGCACCTCAGTAACTGAAGACTAATAAACCTTGCATCCTGGCATCCTGACAGACACCCAGCCCAGCGCCGCAGGGTGAAAAGGTTGAAGGTCGGGGAACTCCACCTTAGCCCGGGTGCACTCCCGGCAGCCTGCGATCCCGAACAGCCTCATGGACTTTGTAGTTCAACATGCCAGTGACATCACTACCTGTGTGTCACCACAGCGTGACCCCTGGGTCAATTTCCGGTAACCTGTTCCTCTCTGGGAATTGTAGTCAATAGGCGCTTACTGGACTTGGGGTCTAGTGGTCTGGAAACTACAATTCCCGGCGGGCTCGGAAATGCGCAACGCAGTAGTTCGCAGTGGGCGGGCGATTGCCTCATCAGGTGTAAAGTGTGTGCTTCAGTGTCGTGGGAGGTCTGTCTGCCCCCCAGACGGAAGGGAAAGGTGGTAATCACTGCTTTGAGAGGATCACCGAGGTCACTGTCGTGGGTTTGCAGAGTTAGCTGGGCGGTGCCATGGCGGTGAGTTCTGGCGGGAAGAGAGTCCGCTTCAGCCCGGCCCTAGAACGTGGCTGATCTGTCGGCTTTTGCCAGAAGCTAGGGGCTCCATGTGGTAGTTGTCCTGAAGGGAAAAATCCTTCTCTAGAGAAAGGGAATGCCTTGACCCCCACGCTAAAGATGTGGATGTTGTGAGGATGTGCCTTTTCTTGCTAGCTGTTGAGCCAGGAGCTGATATCTTCAACTTTACACCCTACTTAATGTTTTGTGTTAATTTCACCGAAGTGTCTGAAACCTATTTGGAGAGAGAGGAGTAGGTAACCTCGTTCCTCCTTTTAACAAAAAATTATTGAGCACTTCCCCGTAAAACAGTCACAGATCTCTACATTCATGGTGTTTACATGTGTGTGTGAGAGTTTCGTACTAAGATACACGATAAAATATGTCAGGTGCCGGTAAGTGCTATAGAAAAAAAAATAGAGCAGGAAGGGGAGACCATTGAGTGTGAGGTGGGGTAGGGCTGCAGTTTTAAAAGGGTGATCAAGAAAGGCTTTGCTAAGAAGGTGGCATTGTGGCAGAAAGGAGGTAAGGGAGCAAGCCAGGCAGCTATATGGAGGAAAAGATTTGTAGGCAGAAGCAACAGTGTGAGTGAAAAGCTTAACGGACTGAGCCACCTAGGCACCCCGAGTATGGACAACTCATGAGGAATTTTATAAAGGAGAGCAGAGGATTGGGGTAATAGGTGAAGGTCAAAGGAGGACTTTTTTTAAAGGTAGAAGAAATTACCCAATGCTTGTATGCTTATGGGAATTACCCTGTAGATAGGAAAAATTAATGTGCTGTTCCTGAATAGAGTAAAGGGGATGAGATCAGGTCATCAGTAGAGGGCTTAAGTGGGACCACACTCATCTATATAATAGGAAAGAAGACAGATTGTATGGGTACACATGCATGTGGGTAAGCAGATGTGATGAGGAAGACTGAACATTTTTTGCTCATTTCTGTTTTCTCATTGAATTAAGAGCCAAGATTACCATCTAAAAAGAAGGATAGGAGAGGAAATGCTGGAGGCTTGAGGAGAGAGGCTTGTTTAGGACATTGCTGTCATTAGAACTTTCTGTGATGAAAATGTTCTATATTTGCACTAATTTGGTAGCCACTAGCCACATGTGGCTATTGAGCACTTGAAATGTGGCTGGTGCAATGGAAGGACTGAATTTTAATATAATTTTAAAATTAAAAGGTTACATGTGGCTAGTGGCTACTGTACTGGACAGTATACACATTAAAGTTTGAGAAGCACTAGTCTAGAAGGAGTAAGTAACTAAGTGGATTTCAGAAATTAGTAGTATTGCTGGGCATCACTTGACGTTAGTGGACATGATTTTAAATTGAGGCCAGTCAGCATGGTTGAATTCTTATCTCCTGCCACTTTCAGCTGTCTGGCTGAGGGAACAGAGCCGGGTGCATAGGAGGGTTGGAGTTTTGCCAGGCAAGAATGGTAAAGAGAATAGTGAAGGAGTGATTATATAGATGGATTTAAGGGATGGCAATAAGGACTTGTGGTGGGAGGGCCCTAAGGATTAGTGAAAAAAGGTCATGATCAATAGATCCTGTTGGGGTTGAAGAATTATTGGAGTTGGAATTCTAGTAGCGTTAAGACCAATAATATCAGTAACTAACAGTTCTTATGTGTCATGCTTTGTGTTTAGGATTTTATTTGAATTGTCTCATTGAGTCTTCACACTAATCTATTTGAGTTAGGCACTCTTATTTGCAGTTTACAAACGAAGAAACCCAGGCTTAGATTGCTTAACTAACAGGTCCAACTTCTCATAACTAGGACATGATGAAAGTGGATTAGAACTCGAAGGGGTTGACTCATTTCTCAGTCACTATGTCATCCTGCTTTCCAGGAAAACACATGCCTTCTGAGTCCTGGTCCAGGGCTTTTTCTTCTGTTCCAGGTTGCTCGATGACTCCCCACCAGCCCCACTCCCCTACGGTGATATCCTTAGCTAATGTGGAATTTGCAGGTCTTTCTCTTTTTTTGGTGTTAATGGGAATGGGCTTTTCAGTTTGAAAGACTTTAATACATTCTTTTCTTCTTTTTAAGTTTTATATAAGGAAACTGGCAACATTCCTGGTACATATGATTGTTTTACTCTATTCACTTCTTGGCCTCTGAAAATATTCATGTTTTACACTGTCATGATACTGGACTGACGTTAAAGTTCGTTTTATTGGAAGAATCCAGTAAGAACTCCCTTATAAAGAATAAGTAACAATAAAAAATAATAAAAAGTACTGATTGCTTATTCTGTGCCATGTATTAGTGTTTTACATATTTTTTCATCAAAACAACCCTGTAAAAGTGGTGCTATTTTTATCCCCATTTTACTGATGTGGAAAATAAGGCATCAAATCTACTCAGAGGAGGAATTAGAATTCATTTGGTCCCATTCTGGAGCCCATTCTCTTAATCATCATGCTACCCCCAGTTGTAAGTTAATTAGGAAATTTCTTTTGCAAACACCTCCCATGAGGAAAATTTTCTCTTTCCAGAGGAAATCTTATCAATACGAAGTGTAAGACAATGAACATGTGATAGCATGGGTAGCATATTAGTTTTTATTTTATAATTGAATATGTAAATACCAAACTATAATTTTCTTCATATCAGAGTAGTATTTATTTTTTGGAGCTTTTGACAGTTAGTAATCTCTTCTAATTATGTATGAGACTTTTAGAGGGGATCTGGGGGTGTGATGATACAAACATAATGGCCAACTTAAAAAAATACTGTTTTTAAATTTTCACTTGGAAAATTTAAATACTGAACAAAACAGAGATAATAATAGTATTAGGCACTTCCATATACCCATCACCCAACTTCAATAATTGGCAGTTCAGGGCCATCTTGTTTCATATATCCCTTCCTGGGACCCTGCCCCTCCGGATTCATTTTAGGCGAGTTCCAGGCATCGTATGTACATGTTTGGCATATTTTAGTATAAGGTTTTTACATCAGTACATAGTTTAGTAAGTTATTTTTATTTTTATTTTTTTAAAGATTTTATTTATTTGTTTGAGAGACAGAGAATGAGAGATAGAGAGCACGAGAGGGAAGAGGGTCAGAGGGAGAAGCAGACTCCCTGCCGAGCAGGGAGCCCGATGTGGGACTCGATCCTGGGACTCCAGGATCATGACCTGAGCCAAAGGCGGTCGCTTAACCAACTGAGCCACCCAGGCACCCTAGTTTAGTAAGTTTTTTTAATGTAATGATAACTTCTCTTAAAGCATAACCCCAATGCCATTTTCATACCTAATAAAAATCACATGATATCTAGATGTCTGTGGTATTGGTTGACATTGTGCATTTACCCTGGGTCCAGTACTATGCTAAGTTCTTCATGCATATTAAGTTTTTTAATCCTCATACTAACACTACAATGTAGGCATAGTTTTTATTCTCATTTTATAGATAGGTAGAAAAATGGAGGCTTAGAGAGTTTAAGGAATTTGCCTAGGGTTCTACAGCTAGTAAGTGGTGGAGCTAGGAGATGGCCAGAGTCCCAAGAGAAAGCAGAAATAGAAGTCAGAAGATGAGGGTTTTTGTCCAACTCGATCAATTGCTGACACGACGATCTCTGAGCTTCAGATTTATCATCTTTGAGAAATGATAGCTGTTAGTCTGCCCAGTTCTTAGGGTTATTGTTAAGATCAAAAAAGTTAATGTTCATAAAAGCTTTAAGCTGCAAGATACTATGAATATATGAAAGAGTTGTTACCTATTTAGAGATTCTTTACTGGGGATGATTTTGTCCCCCTGAGAACATTTGGTCTGGAGACTGGATTATCTGGGGGGTGTGCTGCTGGCATCTAGTGGCTAGAAACCAGGAATGCTTCTAAGCATCTTACAATGCACAGGACAAAAACACAAAAAATTATTTAGCCTAGGGCGCCTGGGTGGCTCAGTCGTTAAGCGTCTGCCTTCAACTCAGGTCATGATCCCAGGGTCCTGGGATCAAGTCCTGTATCAGGCTCCCTGCTCAGCAAGAAGCCTGCTTCTCCCTCTCCCACTCCCCCTGCTTGTGTTCCTGCTCTCACTCTCTCTCTCTCTGTCAAATAAATAAATAAAATCTTTAAAAAAAAAGTATTTAGCCTAAGCTGTCAATAGTGCCAAAGTTTAGAAACTCTGATCTTAGCAAATAACCTAACTAATTATTATAACCAATTGTCTAGTTAAATAGCCAGTGAAGAAATTAAGACTCAGATTGATGGAGTGACTTTCCAAGGTTATATAACAAATTGGTGCTGGGGCCAAAGTCAGATTTCATTACAATTGACTTCGATGTTTTGAGAAGCAAATTTTTTCAGAGAAGCAGAAACCTCAAAGAAGGGGCGCCTGGGTGGCTCAGTTGGTTAGGCGACTGCCTTCGGCTCAGGTCATGATCCTGGAGTCCCGGGATCGAGTCCCGCGTCGGACTCCCTGCTCGGCGGGGAGTCTGCTTCTCCCTCTGACCCTCTTCCCTCTCATGCTCTCTATCTCTCATTCTCTCTCTCTCAAATAAATAAATAAAATCTTAAAAAAAAAAAAAAAGAAACCTCAAAGAAGAGTTTTTGTGTATTTAGTGTGCTCAGTAACAACGAAAAGAAATATATAGTTCTAAGTAATTTGTGAAGACTATTGCTTTCATGTTCTTCTTTAAATGGTTGACATGGTCATTTTTAAGCAAAAAAATATTTGTCCTGTAACTTCTTTGTCTATGGCACTGTACTTGGTGCTGAGGTGACTATAAAAGTTCTGAAAGTTGCTGTCTGCCAGGAGTTCACAGGTCAACTGGGTAAATGTCTTAGGGATCATTTGGTTGCATGCAATGGAAGCCAACTCAAGTTGGTTAAAGAGGAATTTAGTAATGATACAGTGGGATTTCATATCACTCATGACCCTAGGGTAGGAGGTCCAACTAGGCTTCACGAGCTAGGCTTTTGGTATAAAGACAAGTATTAATATTATATTTATAATATTATATGTGTTGCTAAATACATATATTAAATATATTAAAGTTTTATTAATATGTTAATAGTATTAACATATTAATCTGAAATGATAAAATTAATATTAACTAATATTAAATGTACTAGTTTTTCTCTTCAACCTTAAAGTTTGTTCTTTATTTCCGATTTTAAAATAAATTAAAATATTTTTGTGAGCCCCTATAGGTTAGAGAGTTCAAGGAATTGGTCTAGGGTTCTATAGGCAACCTAGGCTTCTGTAGGCATCCTAGGCACTTTGCCTATTCTATTTACAGGTTAAGTCAGCTGTTAGGAGTTGTACAGGCTGTTTTTTATTTATTTTTTATTTTAAGATTTTATTTTTAAGTAATCTCTACACCCAGTATAGGGCTTGAACTCCCAACCCTGAGATCAAGAGTCACATGCTCTAACGGCTGAGCCAGCCCGCCACCCTGGAGTTGTGCAGGCTGTTGTAAGGGCTAGGTGGAATCTTCTGCCCAAAACTCCTTTGCTGGAACATAGATCCAGTCTAACTGGGAATTCATCTGGAAACATAGAAGAGTACATTTAACCACCTCTAATGCACTGCCTTAAATAAGACTGGGCTTTTGTTGTTGAAGAAAGAGAAGGAACAGGTATTGGGTAGGTGATTTGCTGTCCCTGCCATAGCTTATTTTCAAATGATAGTCTTTGTATATTACTACTGAAAACCGGTTTGCATGTATAGAAATAGAGAGACTTGTAACTTATAGGTTACTTGTTAGGAGGAGGGTTTTGTAGTAAGAAGGAGCAAAGGAGCTGAGGGTCTGAAAGAAGGTGGTTAGCAGCATAAATGGAAGGGAGTGAATAGATGAAGGCCCTTATTCTTTCCTGGAAAAGGAAATAACCTTATGCAACCACACTTACTTTTATGGAAATTCTTGGGAAGGAGTCCAAATTGCTTAGTACCTTGATGCACATATGCACCTAGTTCCTAGTCTGTTATTTTTTTATGGCCACAATATGCAAAGGCGGGCAATGCATTGTTCATTTCTCTCTCTCTCTCTTTTTTTTTTTTTTAAAGATTGTATTTATTTATTTGACAGAGAGAGACACAGCAAGAGAGGGAACACAAGCAGGGGGAGTGGGAGAGGGAGAAGCAGGCTTCCCGTGGAGCAGGGAGCCCAATGCGGGGCTCTATCCCAGGACCCTGGGATCATGACCTGAGCCGAAGGCAGATGTTTAACGACTGAGCCACCCAGGCGCCCCATGTTCACTTCTCTTTTAAAATCTTTAAATATTGAACAGTTATTTGTTGAGAACCTGCTATAAGCTAGACCTTGAGGTTATAATGAGATACAAGTTACCAGTCCCCACCATGAACAGGCTTCAGTAGTCCTGTGAGGAAGACAGATGTATACCGATACCACTGTGTGATTAGTGCTGGCATGGGGGAAATATTGGTAGGTAGGAACATATTAAGAATGGCATATCATAACCTCCTGGTGACCAGTGCAGGTGATTAGCTGAGACCTGAAGGATGAGAGAGCAAGGCAAAGAGATTGATGAGGCATGAGGGCAGAGAAAGTACTTGGAACAGCGGCTCAGGTGAGAGAGGGAGCTTGGCACATTTGGGAAAATGCAGATGCCTTGATGGGCCTGCAGTGGGGGGATGAAAGAAAGGGGCGGAGAGAGGGATCTGGCAGAAATTAGACAAGAAGGGCCTGGAGTGCCAGGTTTTACAGAATAGACTTTATCCTGACAGCTACAGAGAATCTCTGAAAGGGAATTGACTTGATCAGATTGGTGTTTTGATACCATTTCCACTCACAGCAGTTATGATCTGGTCAGGGTTTATAGAAACAAAAAATTTCCTTGTCACTTTCATTTTCCTTTGGTTACTGGAGAAACTTGTTATGTCCCTGATTTTTTTTTTTTTTAAGTAATCTTTACACCCAGCGGAGGGCTTGAAATCACAACTCCAAGATCAAGAGTTGCATGCTCCACTGACTGAGCCAGACAGGCATCCCCATGACTTTTCAAATTATGGAATTCTTTCTCATTTCCTCTCTGCCTTTGTAGCAGGGTTCTTCCTTTAATCCAGTATTTCACCTCCTCATAAGCTGACTTGTTCTTGTCTTCTTTCTTAAACATGCTTCACCTCCTCCTTGTAAGCTGACTTGTCTTCTATCTTAAACATACTTAAAAAGTGGTAAACCATTCTTTGGTTTAAAATGCAGGGAGCTGGGGCGCCTGGGTGGTTAAGTGTCTGCCTTTGGCTCAGGTCATGATTCCAGGGTCCTGCTCAGCGCGGAGCCTGCTTCTCCCTCTCCCTCTGCTGCTCCCCCTGCTTGTGCGTGAGCTCTCTTTCTCTCTGTCAAATAAATAAGTAAAATATTAAAAAAAAATTCAATAGCTTAAAAAAAATGTAGGGAACTGAAAGTAATAAAACAGAGCTGACAACTTTATAGTAGATTTGTACTAAATCTTTTTTTTAAAATTTATTTATTTATTTGACAGAGAGCACAAGCAGGGGAGGCGGCAGGCAGAGGGAGAGGGAGAGGGAGAAGCAGGCTCCCCTCAGAGCAGGTGGAGCCCAATGCGGGGCTCGATCCCAGGACCCTGGGATATGACCTGAGCCAAAGGCAGTCGCTTAACCAGCGGAGCCACCCAGGCATCCCTTGTACTAAATCTTAATTTTAATACTGTTAGTTATTTTTATTACATAATACACAAAGTATATTTAAGATAGTTATTGGAGAAATAGTGTTAAGGTTGGGGTTCTTTTGACTGCACAGAATTCCTCTTTGCAAAGTGCTCAAATTTGTGTAACCATTTAGAAAACAGTTAAGAATCCAGTATATCTGTGATATGACTAGAAAGCATTTTGTTTTTTAAGTAAACTATGTCCAGTGTGGGGCTTGAACTCACGACCCTGAGATCAAGAGTCACATGCTCTACTGACTGAGCCAGCCAGACGCCCCACCTTTTTTTTAAGTAATATAAAATATATATATAAATAATATATTTAAGTAAGCTTTGTGTCCACTGTGGGGCTTGAACTCACAACTCCAAGATCAAGAGTTGCATGCTCTACTGATTGAGCCGGCCAGGTGCCCAATTGGGAAGCATTTTTTAAATTGTTGGTTGAAAGGAGAGAGGGAGGCATGATTAAAGGAGACTGAGTTGCAGGTGTTAGATGACTTGGCAAGGTCACCTGTTTAGTAGGTTGTAAAAGTGTGAGTAGAGCCCGGGGCTGCCTGGCTGGCCCAGTGAGTGGAGCATGGGACTCATATCTCGGGGTTGTGAGTTTGAGCTCCATGTTGGGTATAGAGATTTCTTAAAAAAAAAAAAATCTTAAAAAAAAGTATGAGTAGAACCCAACCCAAATATTTGGGTTGAAAATGCTGCAGAATCTGGAAATGTTAGCATATAAGAAGGGGAAGAAAATCTAATTTCAATTCAGATAACTTTATACCAGAGAATAAAATTTTAGAAACTAAAAGTAAGTTTCAAAACAGAATTAGATTTGTGGATGGTCCATTGGTATCCAGCTTTCACACTTTTCTGTAAGTGTTCATTCCACTCCAGCTTCAGCACACTTGCTTTTAGCAGCTAATTTTTTTTTTCCCCCACGGAATCAGAAACTGAGAAAGAAGCTCTAACCTTTCTTTTTTTCAGAAATAGGATGATGATGTGTGTGCTTTGCTTTCGGTTTCAGCCAAAACCAGGATGATGATGGCAATGTTGCCATGTAGATCTGATATTACTAGAGACATGCTTGCTGTTCTCTGTTTCCTTTTAACTTCATATTAATAGTCTGTTAACCATTTGAAGAGAAGTTCTTCATCACTTTCCATGAAAAAAAAAAAAAACAGTTGACTAATCTTCCCTCAGCGGCTTCCCACTGGGTCTCAGCATCGTTCTTTGGTGGGCATAATTGCAGCTTGGCCAGCAGGTACTACTCCATCCTGTACTTTTCTAAGTATTTATACATTTTAACTAAATAGGAACAGTATCTATTTGACAACAGTATCTGTTTTAGTGTCTGATTAAAAAAAAGTGTTTCAGACCTTTTATATATTTAAGTAATTCATTAACCATCCCTTTGAGGTTTAAAGTGGACAGATCGTGATCATCATAATTTTTAATCGTTTTTCAAATTCAAGATAACCATGGAAAAATTGCCTCTCAGTAAACAGCTCAGTTCTGTGTGAACCCACTTTTTTTAAAGCAAGCCTGTCAGAGTACAGAGTGGATTATTCTATCTCTTTTGTGTCCAATAGGAAAGAAAAGGAACAGCCAAAGTAGACTTTTTGAAGAAGATCGAAAAAGAAATCCAACAGAAATGGGATACTGAAAAAGTGTTTGAGGTCGATGCATCTAATGTAGAGAACCAGACTCGGTGAGTAATACCTTGTGAAGTTCTATACCTTGTGTTTCTAAAACCATTGACTACAGAAACCAGTTTGTGGAAAGGATAAGGCAGAGTGTATTTATAATGTCTGAAACAGGCTGAAGGAGGTAACTTCTACTTTCTGCATTTGAAATTAGGATCCTCTTTCCTTTGGAATTCTTTTTTTTTTTTTTTTTTTTAAGTGAGCATGGGGTGCCTCGGTGGCTCAGTTGGTTAAGTGTCCAACTCTTGATTTTGATTCAGGCCATGATCTCAGGGTTGTGAGCATGTGCTGCACATTGGTCTCTGTTCTCAGCCCAGAGTCGGCTTGAGATTCTCCCTTTCCCTTTCCTCCTGCTCCTCCCTCCGTGCTTGTGCTATCACTCTCTCTCAAATAAATAAATAAAATCTTTAGGGAAAAAAATAAAAATAAAGTGAGCTCTATGCCCATTGTGGGGCTTGAGTTACATGCTCTACCAACTGAGCCAGCCAGGTGCCCCTCCTATAGAATTCTTAAAGGACTTTTTCTACATAAAGGTTTTTTTTTTTTTAATAATGTTTTTCATATTTAGACAAAGGAGAATGTTTTGAAGTTTTGTCTTTGCTGACTGATGAAATCATTCTATTAGAGATTCCTAATTAGTGATAATTATCTCCAGAGACACAAAGTATAAATTTTAAAGGTTTCTGTATTTGAAGGTCTTATTTCATAAATACTGTATTGCCTTGATATTAAGCATGAGTTGTAAGACAGTCCACAGATAATGATTATGATATTGGGAAAAACAAAAACAAAATAACTGCCCCAAAACAGTACTGTAATAAATGTATGCATCTATTATAAGATGCATCTCAATTTCAGATATGTTGAAATATAGAAAAATGTCCTCTTATAATGAGGAAATACATTGACAACAATTTAGGAATAGCTAATCTTGAAAAATTATTGTTCAGTATGCAAAGGAATTAGGAAATACGCCATTTTTAATGTGCATATTATCATTTAATCTTCTTAACCCTTTAAGATTAGCAGTACTTTTATCCCTATGTTGTAGATAAGGAGATTGAGGTACAGGGAGCCTAAGTAACCAGTTCAAGGTTGCATAGCTAGGCATTATCAGGGTCTGGACTACTTTTTAGGACTTTCTGATTTTAAAGTGTATCCTCCTTGCTACTCAGCAACAGTCTAATGGATTTTTTCTTTTTCTTTTCTTTTTTTTTTAAAGAAATTAAGAGTGTTGTAATGTAAAATCTCTGATGTTATTTAAACTATTGTTTGAAGGTTTTGTTGGTTTTAGAATTTTGGGCAATTTTAGGTAATTTTAAGTTATCGAGAATGAACTGAAAAAGCTGCATTATTTAGTGAAAGAAAACGAACTGAAGAAACCTTAGAAATGTAACATTGAGTGAGAATTTTTTGTTTCTAAGTAATTTCTACACCCATTGTGGGGCTCATAATCATGACCCTAGGATCAAGAGTTGTTTGCTCTACTGACCAAGCCAGCCAGGCACCCCAGTATATAATTTTTTAATGAAGCTCACAAGTGAGCAAAACTAAATGATACATTGTTTAAGGGCACAGACATATATATAAGTTTTTCAAAATCAAGGAAATGACAAAAGTCACTTTCAAGATAGTGGTTATATCTGGTGGGAGAGGGGTGAGGAGCACACAGTATAGCTATAGTGGGCTCATCAGTTGGATAGTGTGCCTACAGGTATTCATTTTATTGTGCTTTGTAACATGTATGTATGTTATACATTTGATTCATGAGAAGAGGATATAACATAATAAATTAAGCAGCTTTAAAAAGGTGCTTTTTAACTTAATTTACCATGTATCTTGTACTGAAGACATTTTATTTTACCTGACAGACTTTGAATTGCTTTATATATATCTAATGAAGGCAAATCTGGTTTAGTTACTAAAGCATTAAATTAATCCAGTTTCCTAAGAGTATTAAAATTATCTTTAGTAAATTGTCTTTACTCAGCATTTTAGCTTAAGTTAAACCTCCAGTATTTGCTACAAGGATATTTATTTCTTTAATATCTACCTATAAATATCTTATTCTTTCTAAATCAAAAGTAAGTTTCAATTTCAGAGGGCTTTTAATTTCCAGACTTATAAATTTAACTTAATTTAACTTTTAATTTATTTTTAAAGATTGTATTTATTTGAGAGAGAGAGAAAGAGAGAGCACGAGCAGGGGGGAGGGGCAGAGGGAGAGGGAGAACCAATTTTAGTATATGTGCTGCCGAAGCGAGCACAAGGGAGAGGGAGAACCAGACTCCCCACTGAGCAGGGGGCCCCATGAGGGGCTGGATCCCAGGACCCTAGGGTCATGACCAGAGCCGAAGGCAGATATATAACTGACTGAGCCACCCAGGTGCCTCTTAAATAATAAAATTTAAACAAGTTGTTTGTAGTTCGCATTCCCTTCACCCCATCCCCTCATTGTAAAAGGAACTTAACATTTTCTTCTCTGTACTTTGTTTTTTACATGATTGTTTTGCAGCAAGGGCAAGTACTTTGTAACCTTCCCATATCCGTATATGAATGGGCGCCTTCATTTGGGACACACATTTTCTTTATCCAAATGTGAGGTAAAGTTTCCTCTGTGTATAATAAAATGGGGTGGAGGGTCTTTGATAAATACTATTTTGAAGAAAATGGCATATATCGAATTTATTTCCTGTTAAGGGAACTTAGAATTCCTTAATTTTAAACATAATTTTAATATTTTACTTCTATTAAATATTCTTATATTTAACTTGCATATGTGGTATGTAATAAGTAATTCCTAGGATGGTAAAAAGACAGAACAAAGGAATAGTGGACAGAATTTTGGAATGATTTCCTTCTAAAAGAAGAGAGGAAAAGGAAAACTAAATTGATAATCTTTGTGAAAAGTCAATATTTTGTATTTGTCTAGCATTTGAATTTGTAATTTAAATTTAGTTTGCTTTCTGTAGTTTGCAGTAGGATACCAGAGACTGAAAGGAAAAACTTGTCTGTTTCCCTTTGGTTTACACTGTACTGGAATGCCCATCAAGGTAAGATTGCTTTTGGGATTGGTTTCTACTCTTTAACTTAAAACAAATGTAATGTCCAATTTAAGAGCTTGAAATAGGATTTTCAGATACTTATATATTATATTGCAGTGTTTTGTTTTTTTTTTTTTTAATTTTACCTGTTTCTTTCTCCTTTTTTTTTTTTTTTTTTTAAAGATTTTATTTATTTAATTGACAGAGAGAGAGAGACAGCAAGAGAGGGAACACAAGCCGGGGAAGTGGGAGAGGGAGAAGCAGGCTTCCCGCGGAACGGGGAGCTCGACGCGGGGCTCGATCCCAGGACCCTGGGATCCTGACCTGAGCCGAAGGCAGTCGCTTAACCAACTGAGCCACCCAGGCGCCCCTGCAGTGTTTTTTGAAATGAGTTGAATTTATTGTGAAAATTAATTTTTAGAAGATACTTGAAGAAGTGCATAAAGGGCACACATTAAGGTCTAAGTGATCTCTAAGTAATTTTGATATCTCTGTTGGTGACCTTACATATTGATATTTCAACTTAGATTATAACTATTAACAAGTAAAATAGCGTGATATTTTGTGTACCCATGAGGTATAGGAAGTCAGCATCAAGTAATAAAGTTTTTTTATGTGTATCAGCTCTTTTTTTTTTTAGTTGTATTATATTTTCATCATGTTTGCAAAGGTCTTCATCATAAATGTGTATTAGAAATAATTCTAAGTAAAGAAGGGGCCAGACAATTAGAGTTGAAAGGATTTCCTAAATGCAAGAGGGTTGGGAAATTTAATTCTCATTTCTTTTGCTTCTCCAACCTTTTATTTTGAAAAATGTCAAACCTGCAGAAAAGGTAAAAGGTTAGGAGAATGAACACCCATATACCTTTCACATATAGTTACCAAGTATTAACATTTGCCATAACTGTTTTAGTTCACACACATGTAATACATGCACACTTTTTTCTCTCTTTTTCTATGAACTCATGGAAAGTAAGTTGCACCCATCATGTTGTGCCACCTCCAAGTACTTTAGTGTGTATTTTTTGAGAACAAGGGCATTCTGCATCATCACAGTCTCATTGTCCCCTCCAAGAAGTTTAACATTGATGTAATATTATCTTCATCTAATCTCTAGTCAGATGTTTCTAGTTGTTCCAAAATGTCCTTTCTGGCAGTTTTTTACTGTGTGTGCTGTGGATCACACATTGGATTTTGTTATCAGTTCTTCTTGGTTTCTTTTAGTTTGTCATGACATTGAATGTCATTTGAGAGTTTAGGCCAGTTATTTTGTAGAATGCCTCATCATCTGAGTTTTCTGATTGTTTCTTCATGATTAGATTTGAGTGAAATATTCTGACAAGAATACTATATTGAGGTAAACCTCCTGCTGTATCATATCAAAAGGCATATATTGGTAGTTTGTATAACCTCAGATAAACCCCTTCATCTCTAGTGTGTGTTTTATAATTTATTATTTTTTTTATTTTTTAAAAGATTTTATTTGTCAGCGAGAGAGAGAGAAAGGGAACATTAGCAGGGGGAAGGGCAGAGGGAGAGGGAGAAGCAGGCTCCCTTCTGAGCAGGGAGCCTGATGCGGGGCTTGATCCCAGCTCCCTGGAATCATGACCTGAGCCAAAGGTAGAGGCTTAACCAACTGATCCACCCAGGCATTCCATGTGTTTTCTAGTTTAATGCTTGTTCTGTCTACCTTGCAGGCTTGAGATGACGATAGAAGATATGACAGTAATCTTTAAATTGAGAGATACTGCTATTCATGTTGTTATTCAAAATGATAACACTATATCTTAGGTATCTTGGTACTTCTAATACCTAACATATAGTAGACTACATTGAGTATTTTGAATGTTGAATAAATGCTTGCTGAATAAATGAAGTAAAATACTAATTTATAAATTAGTGAATTTTGACGTACATGAATTATATCATATGGATTTTCTATAATGATTCACATGTGTATAGATGTATTGTAGAAAATCTCAATTTTAGTTGGCCATAGAAATACCAAAAAAATTCAGATTGTTTCTGACTTGAATTTTGAACTTCACTCTAATGTTGTATTTGTTATAGGCATGTGCTGATAAGTTGAAAAGAGAAATAGAGCTTTATGGTTGCCCCCCTGATTTTCCAGATGAAGAAGAGGAAGAGGAAGATACCAATGTTAAAACAGAAGATGTAATAATTAAGGATAAAGCTAAAGGAAAAAAGGTTTGGGGTTAATACTATTTATTTTGGTTGAAATTTTGTATTTTTGTCTAATTTATATTTGTATTCCCAGTACCTGGCACATAAAAAGTACTCAGTAATTTTGAAAAAGTAACAAAGCCAAAAATTATCTTTCTGACTTTTTGATGGCCTTTTTCCCCTTTTTACTTTATTTTGAAATAATTTAGATATAGAGAAGGATTGCAAGGTAGAGCAGAGTTCCCTTATAATCTTCACCCAGTTCCCCTTATATAACTGTGTACAGTCCTCAAAACTAAGAAATTAACATTTGAACAATACTATTCACTAAACTACAAACTTCATTTGACCTTCATTGGTTTTCTCGTTGACATCATTATTCTGTTTGCAGGTCCAATCCAAGATCCCACATTGCATTTACTTGTCATGTCTCCTTCGTATGTCTCCTTAGTCTCTTCCATCTTTGTCTTCCATGACTTTGACACTTTTGGAGAGTACTGGTCAGATCATTTATAGAATGTCCCTCAATTTGGGTTTGTTTAATGCTTTCTCATGAGTAGAATGAGAGGGATGTGTCCTCCTCAGTGCATCATATCAGTGAGTATATGATGTTGATATTTTACTACGGTTGATGTTAACCTTGATCATTTGGCTTTGGTGGTGTCTGCCACATTTTTCTACTGTAAGGATTCCATTTTTCCCTTTGATTCATAAATATTTTGAGAGAGATACTTTGGGGCTATGGAAATAATATCTCCTTTTTAAAAAATACTTTATTTATTTTAGACAGAGAATGATTGAGCAAGGGTGGGGGTCAGTGGGGGGTAAGGAGCAGAGGGAAAGGGAGAGAGAGAATCCCAAGCAGACTCCCTGCTGAGCACAGAGCCCAATGTGGGGCTCAATCTCATGACCCTGAGATCATGACCTGAGCCAAAATCAAGAGTCAGACATTTAAGTGACTGAGCCAGCCAGGTGCCCTGGAGATAAAATCTTTTTAAATATGTTCTCACTAATTTTAGCATTTGGCGGTGGATCTTGCCTGCAACAGTTGTAACTGTATTGCTCTAATGGTGATTTTCCATTTCCTTCATTCCTTCTACATTTATTACCTGGAATTCTTCTGAAAAGGAATAGTTGTCCTTTCTCCCCCATTTACTTATTTATTCAGGCTTTTTTTTTTATATCTGTGTGGGTTCATGCATATTTATTTTATTCTTTGAGTTATACTTCAGTACTATCTGGTGTTTTGGGGTGGTTGTTACTGTTATTGTTCAACTTGCTCTGGTTTTGGCCATTGAGAGTCTTTTCGGTTGGCTCCTATGTCTGTCTGATGTGCCTCCACCTTTTTTTTCTTTTTTAAGCACTTTATTATTTTCTAGTGCCCAACATACTCCAGGTTCATCTTTTCCCTGTTGCAGCCTGGAATCAACCACTTCTCTCAGGAATCCTGTTTCCTTTTATTGAGAAACTGTATTTAGAAACTTAAGTTCTGAATGCTAGGTACACTCATTGTTTATAGCCCTTCTCAGTAGAAAGAGCAAGGAAATATATATAATAACCCTGGTAACCCACATATATGTACCTGTCTACATTTCTTTACCTATCTCTGTATACATTCAAAAAGTTCATCCTATGGGGCACCTGGCTGGCTCATTTGGTAGGACATGTGACTCTTGATGTTGGGGTCATGAATATGAGCCCCACATTTGGGGTAGAGTTTACTTTAAAAAAAAAGTTCATAGTGATACTGCTGGCTCCATGTTATAACCACGGGCCTCATTCTAGCATTCTCCCTTTACTTATTTGTGACTTCTTTTTCCAAACAGTGAGAAACCTGGCTCTCATTATTTATAGTATATAATTTTTTCAGTCCTGGTGTACTAGTAGTTCAAGAATTGCTAACCCATACCCCTGGGAGAAACAGTTTTACCAATGAAAGTACAGTGTTTGTATATGCTTTTTGTCTACTTTTGTCCTTAGAATCTAGTCAACACATTCTTTTCCAAAGTTACTTTTTTTTTTTTTTTTGAGTAAGCTCTACACCCAACATGTGGCCCAAAGTCATGGTCTCTGAGATCAAGAGTTGCATGTTCTACCAACTAAGCCAGCCAGGCACCCCCGGAGTTACTTCTAAAGTTCCTTTCTTTTTAACCCACTTCAAAGTGTGGTTGTATCATGTATTTATAATACTGTTAGATACATTTGTCATAGTCTACATTTCATCTTCCATTCCTCCAACATCCTGGTGGATTTTTTAAACAAATGTATATACAGTAAAATTCACTCTTTGTAGTAGATAGTTTTGTTGGCTTGACAAATACGTGGAATTATGTTCCTGACACCATAGTACCATACAGAGCAGTTCTGTCACCTCCAAAACTCCTTGCCCTGCCTTTTTAGTTCTTTTTTTTTTTAAGATGTATTTATTTTAGAGAGAGAGAGGGAGAGAGAGTACGTATGTGCACACTCATGCACGTATAAGTTGAGGTGGAGGGGGAGGGAGGGGGAATCTTAAGCAGACTCCCTGCTGAGCATGGAGCCTGATGCAGGGCTTGATCCCATGACTCTGAGACCATGACCTGAGCTGAAATCAAGAGTCTGACGCTTTACTGACTGGGCCCCCAGGCGCCCCTCCCTTTTTTTTTTTTTTTTTTTTTTTACGATTTATCTGTTTGTTTTAGAGAAAGCGAGCGAGTGAGCAGGGGGAGGAGTAGAGGGAGAGGGACAAGCAGAGTCTGCGCTGAATGTGAAGCCAGACGTGGAGCTTGATCACATGACCCCAAGATCACTACCCGAGCCAAAACCAAGAGTCGGTTGCTTAACCGACTGAGCCACCCATTTTTATAGTTTGATCATTTTTTTTATAGTTTTTATAGTTTAACTTCTTTACCCACCTCCAACCCCTGACATTTGGTTGCCTTTTTGATATTGGTAAATATTAGAAAAAGACAAAACTCTTGTTAATAGCTTATTCATAACTAAAAAAAGATACATGTGGTATTAGAAAAAAGGGAATAGAGATTGGTGCTGACATCCTATCTTTAATGATAATTCTTTATGGTTCCAATGATTTAGTTATTTCTCGTATCAGAGTCTTAGTATTGGACTGTAAAATTTGGCAGACAAAATAGTATGTCAAAATCCATTAGTATTCTGACATACCAACAGCATGTTTTGGAATATAAAAAAATTATCAAATCGAATTATTCACTTAAAATTATTGCTGTCCTGGAATTTGCTAACCATTTGTTGGTTGGTCCTTGATGGAGTTTGTTTTTATTGTTTTTTTTCAGAGTAAAGCTGCTGCTAAAGCTGGATCTTCTAAATATCAGTGGGGCATTATGAAATCCCTTGGTCTCTCTGATGAAGAGATAGTCAAATTTTCTGAAGCAGAATATTGGCTTGATTATTTCCCACCACTGGCTATTCAGGATCTGAAGAGAATGGGTTTGAAGGTATGTCCATCACTCCCATAGTTTAAGAAAATATGAAGAACAAATTGTGTTTATGATTATATGATATTTGGACCACTCTTAATTTAGAATAATATATTCCACCTGTATTGCACTAATGAATTAGTACTGTTATTGTTATGGGTCTTGATATAAGCAGTGAAGTACTTTAATATTTGTTGTATTGGAATATTTTTTTTTAAGATTTTATTTATATATTTGACAGAGAGCGAGAGAGCACAAGCAGGGGGTACAGCAGAGGGAGAGGGAGAGGCAGGCTCCCCACCAAGCAGGGAGCCCAATGCGGGGCTCGATCCCAGGACCCTGTGATCATGACCTGAGCCGAACGCAGATGCTTAACCATCTGAGCCACCCAGGCACCCCTGGAATATGTTTTAATAGCAATTAGTAGAAGGGAATTCTGTCAAAGAATATGAAGAAGCCAAAGTTTAGCTTATATATTTAGGAATACTTAAAGGTATTATTTAAGTGTTCTTTCTTAATTTATTATAATTCCTATATGCTTGTTATATGAATATGCGTGTTTCAAAATTGACCAATTAAACACAAGTTAATATAATTAATATATTTAATAGATAGAACCTGAAAATGTTTTCTTTCAATGTTTGATATAATTATAGGTTGGAAAATAAAGAGTAGAAGAGTGAGTAATAGATTCATGGGAATTCTTATTCATAGAGACTCTACAGATTTCTCAAAAATTACTTTTTCTTTTCTCTTCTATAGGTAGACTGGCGTCGTTCCTTCATCACCACTGATGTTAATCCTTACTATGATTCATTTGTCAGGTGGCAGTTTTTAACATTAAGAGAAAGAAGCAAAATAAAATTTGGGAAGCGGTGAGTTTGTTGTCCTTCAGTATAATAAAACAAGAATCATAATTCTTGCATTGTAATTCACTGCTTGATAGATAGCCTTCTTTTTCCCATTATCCTTTCTCATTTTGTAAATTTTTTCTTTTTGTCTCATGTCTCATTTGTTTCCCTTTTTAGTCTTAACAGTATTTTAATGCCTCTGAGCTGCTTAGTGTTCATGACAAATAAAAACAGGGAGACTAGCAGTGTTGGCTTTTTTTTTTAAATATAATACCCAGTGCTCATTACATCACATGCCTTCCTTAATGTCTATCACCCAGTTACCCCATCCACACACGCCCCTCCCCTCCTGCAACCCTCAATTTGTTTCCTATGATTAAGAGTCTCTTATGGTTTGTCTCCCTCTTGGAGTGTTGGCTTTTATGATCTCCCTAAAGATTCTGTTTAGTATTTCCAGCCAAGCACAAAAAAATTTTATTTATGTGTTAGTTTATCCTTTTTTTCTATAAATTGTTTAAGATTCTTCCTTGATTCTGTGGATTAATTAAAAGCTACTTGTATTTCGTAACTGAAATTATACTTCATAATCTTTTGTTTCATACTACAAAGCCAAGATCAGTGCATATTTTTCAGGGTATTACCTTTGATGAAGGCAGAAAGGTTTCATTAAATAACTAGGCTGACAACTACTCATAAAAGCATAAATAATTGATGTAGACATTTGCTCAGTTAGAAGTTTTAGTTAGAAGAAATATTGTTAGATACTAGCAACAGAAGCAAATATGTTAGGATGAAACTTGTATATTACAATAATATTTGTCACTTATTGTTTATTTTTTAGGTATACCATTTATTCTCCAAAAGACGGACAGCCCTGCATGGATCATGACAGGCAAACTGGAGAGGTAATTATTTGTGACATAGAGTAGCTATTATAATATTTTGTAATATGGCCATAGAGTTTACAGAATATATCAGAAACCTAAAAATAATTTTATTCCAGTGCTGAGGTATATTCCGGTGACTCTGAAGAGGAAGGCACAGTGGCACTGTAGGTGTCTGTGTCTTGTCTAGGACCTTGTTACTCCAAGAGTGGTGCTAGGATCAGCTGCATATGCATGTGATACAAAAGCACATTCTTTTTTTTTTTTTTTTTTTGGACAGAGACACAACAAGAGAGGGAACACAAGCAGGGGGAGTGGGAGAGGGAGAAGCAGGCTTCCTGCCGAGCAGGGAGCCTGATGCAGGGCTCGATCCCAGGACCCTGGGACCATGACCGGAGCTGAAGGCAGACGCCTAACGACTGACCCACCCAGGCGCCCACAAAAGCACATTCTTGGGCCTTAGCCCAGAATTGCTGAATCAGAAGCTCTGGGGGTAGAGCCCAGAAATCTGTCTCTAATAAGCTCTTGATAGGATTCACATGTAGGCTAATGTTTGAGAAGCACTGCTTGGAGAATACACTGTTCTAAAAAGCATGGGGCAAGGTGATGAGATATGTGGCTAACTGATGTACACAGATTCCATTTATACTTGTTTTGATCATGTGCCTACTTGCTTATTTCCAAAGTGCTTCTAGCCATGCATGACATCAGTTCACTCTACATTCCTGTAAGACACATTAGTAGCATTATTCCTTATAATACTTGAGTGAAACCAAGGTGATTTGCCTAAAGCCATAGCACAGTCGTTCAGTAACAATGACAGAATCTGACCTTAGGATTCCCTGTGTTGTATCTTCCTTTGTTACCATCTCTGAATGCATTTGTAGTTTAGTGATTACTTTTCAAAGTCAGCTTTCAATTATGATGTAACTTATCTAATAGAAGTGAGAGTTGATCAAAAATTTGAATTTGGAAGACTGAATTTACTGACTGTTAAGTTTTAATGTAGTCAACACCACAGCAATATCCTAAATTCCAATAGTATGTCATAGTTTTTCAAAGCATTTTCTTGTTCATTGTCTTACCTGCTCCGCAGGACAATCCCATGTGAGTCACAGTACAGTTATTTTACAGATGAAGAAATGAAGGCTCAAAGAGACTGTGACTCCCTTGGGTCAAGCCATTAGTAATGGGCTCGGCTAGGTTTTGAATGCACATCATTTGACCCCAGGTCCAGAGTATTTCTTTGATGCCTGCTCTGTGGGATTGTTCGATTACATATTCTGACTCCCATTTTGGTAAACACCGTTTTGGGTGATTATTCTAATTTTTTTCCTCGTGTCCTCCACTCAAGTGAGCTCTTAGTCAACTGTTTTTACTTAGTAGTGTCTGGGCTTCATTTATGGGTTCTGATCTGGTGTGGGGTGGGAAGGTGGCCTTTCAAGTCACTCTTCTTTCTTTTTTCCCCCAAAGATTTTATTTATTTATTTGAGAGAGAGAGAGGAAGAGAGCACGAGCTGGAGGGGGTGTGCAGTGCAAAGTGAGAGGGAGAAGCAAAGGGATCATGACCTGAGCCGAAGGCAGTCGCTTAACTGGCTGAGCCACCTACCCCTTTCAAGTCACTTCTTACACATTAGACCTTTATTTTTTTTTAATTTATTTTTTAAAGATTTTATTTATTCATTTGAGAGAGAGAGAGAGAGAGAGAGCACAAGCAAGGGGGAGAGGCAGAGGGTGAGGGAGAGTCCCCACTGAGCTGGGAGCCTGATGTGGGGCTCAGTCCCAGGACCCGGAGATCATGACCTGAGGCGAAGGCAGACGCTTAACCATCTGAACCACCCAGGCGCCCTCACATTAGACTTTTATGTGAATGTAGTCATCTCCTTACTTGCCGTCTCCTCATTGGAAGAAAATTATTCTAACAATGCAAGAATCCATCTAAAAAATTTGACTCAGATCTCTCACATAGATGGTGGGTTTAATCCAGGAAGCTTTTTTATCCTCTCAAATTTTTGTTTTGTTTATTTGTTTAGGGCGTGGGACCTCAGGAATATACTTTAATCAAGTTGAAAGTACTTGAGCCATACCCATCCAAATTAAGGTGGGTTGCCAAAGAGTTATTGCTTTATCTTTTCGAAATAATAGATGTGATAGAATCCACAACATTTTTTTTGCATGAACATATATTTTTTTCTTCTTAGTGGCCTGAAAGGTAAAAATATCTTCTTGGTAGCTGCTACTCTCAGACCTGAGACCATGTTTGGACAGACCAACTGTTGGGTTCGCCCTGATATGAAGTACATTGGGTTTGAGATGGTGAATGGTGATATATTCATCTGCACCCAAAGAGCTGCCAGAAATATGTCATACCAAGGCTTTACCAAACACAATGGAGTGGTGCCTGTTGTTAAGGAATTAATGGGAGAGGTGAGTTGGGTAGCAGATTTCTTATTTTAATGCTTAAATTTAGAGGAGAATTTCAACGATGACACTTGAGGAAAGAACATTGAAAAAAATCTTTTTAATTGTATCCATACAATGCAATGTGTAAATCCTAAATTTTGTATTTTGGTGCATTTTTATACGTGTGTACACTCAGGCAAGCGCCACCTAAATCAAAATATAGAACAGTTCCAGTAGTCCAGAAAGTGCTGTCTTGTCCATCTTGCAGTCAGTACTTACCCCTCTTCTGCAAAGGTAACCACTGCTCTGATTTAAGTCACCGAAGATTAGTTGCTGTTCTTGAACTTTTCATTCAGAATTATATAATCTGTACTTTTTTGTGTCTGGCTTCTTTTGCTCAAATTATGTCTTTGAGATTCATACATGTGTGTAGGAGTGGTTTTGTTCTTTCTTATTGCTGTGGAGAATTCATTGTGTACCATAGCATTTTTGAGTCTTGTTTCAGTTCGGTAAGTATCTGGTCAAAAAAAATAGACAGTCCTCCCTAAGAGATTTAATAGCTGCCGTAGATGATTACCAGCATTCCTGGTATAGAATTGCAGCCATTTTTTTTCCCTGAAGAATCTTGGATGATGGTAACTAAATAATGGTAACTAAATCTGGATGATTATGTAGCTTTTATCCTTACATTTTATTTACTTATCAGTATTTCAGAGTATGTTTTACTCCCTTTGGTAAATGCTGATCTTAGGTATCTTAATAAATAACATTTATTTATTTATTTTTTAAAAAGATATTTATTTGAGAGAGAGAGAGAGAGAGCATGAGCAGGAGAGGCAGAGGGAAAAGGAGAGAGAGAATTCCAAGCATACTCTGTGCTGAGCAGAGCCTGATGCGGGACTCGATCTCATAACCCTGCGACCATGACCTGAACCAAAACCAAGAGTCAGACGCTTAACCAACTGAGCCACCCAGGTGCCCCAATAAGTAACATTTTAAAAGAAAAAGATGAGTAGAATATTATCTCAGTTTTTTTGAATTGAGCTTTTATTTCTTGCTTATTTTGGAAACTTACTTTTGGACTAGATTGTTACACATTAGTAGAACTCAAAATTTGAAAGACAAAAAGATAGAAAATTTGTCCCTAGTCACTCAGTTTCCCCTTCCATAGGCATTCACTAAAATCACTGTTTTAAATATCCTTCCAGAAGTATTTCATGTATCTATAAGCAAATGCCTGTGTATACTTTCTCCCTCTTATTATTATTTATCTACTTTTTTAAAAGATATTATTTATTCACTTGAGAGAGAAAGAGCATGCATGTATAAGCAGGGGCAGAGGCAGAGGGAGAGAGAGAGAATCTCAGGCAGATACCCCACTGAGTGCAGAGCCTGACTCGGGGCTCAATCTCACTACGCTGACATCATGATCTGAGCCAAAATCAAGAGTCAGATGCTTAACCAATTGAGCCACTCAGGCGCCCCTCCCACTTTTTAATATACCAGTGGCAGTATACTTAATCACATTGTTCTCGGTCTTGCTTTCTTTTTTACTTAATTATGACTTGGTATGTGCCTTATCAGCGCAGAGCTTCCTTGTATCTTCTGTTTTACAGCCATATAGTATTCCATTGTTTGGCTCTACCACAGCTTATTTAACCATTCTCTATAATGGATATTGGAATAGTTTGTCTTTTTCTGTGATAAGCAGTGCTGCCGCATCTCATTAGTTCCTGATGTCTGAGTTCTGAGACGTTTTTAGGACTTGTGTGAATAACACAAATATTTTCTGTTCCTAATGCAGTTTCTTTCCATTTGAGCAGATTCTGGAGTGTGTGATATAAATAAAATATAAATAAAAAAATAGCTTGCAGCCCTTATTAAGACTGTCATGATATTTAGCCTTCACCCATGTGACCATAAGTAGCTTCTTCCTGAGTAAAGTGGATGGGTGGGAACTGTGTGGAATTGAAACGTGCATTCCTTGGCTCAAAAAGCAGCTGCAAGCGCTTTTGTTCCCATTCTAAGGGTATGGGTTCAATATTGTTGAATCTTCGGATTTTGTTGTTTTTTTTTAAGAGAAACTGGTTATATCCTTTTCGTTCAGTTTGTCTTCGTAATCATTGTTTTAATTTAAATGGATATACAGTATTTTATTTTGTTGATATCTCATTTTGTTAAATGATTTTCTATTCTGTAAAGTTTTAGCTGTCTCCAGGTTTTGCTGTTGTAGTTAACACAGCATTGGGTAGACTTCTCAAAGAAAAAAAGTTACTTTTTCCTTTGAGGTTAATTCCTAGGATTGGATTGCTGGGTCCAGGTTGTGTGAACATTTTTGTGTCTCTTGCTATGGTTCCTATATTGTTTTCCTCAAGGAGTACACTGTCACAAGCAATGTATTAGTGTACTAATTGCCTCACAACCTTACCACATTACATTTGGGTATCATAATTATTCACAACTATTTGTAGTCTGGTACGTATAAAAAAATGTATTTTGTTTTACTTCATTTATTTTTAAATACTATCTTCTCAGGGCTTAAAAATATTAACACTGTTTTAAATTTTAATGGTTAAAATAAGTTTTTTCACCTTTATGCTGATCTTTTTGTTGCACAGGAAATTCTTGGTGCATCACTTTCTGCTCCTTTAACATCTAATAAGGTCATCTATGTTCTTCCAATGCTCACCATTAAGGAGGAAAAAGGTAGAGTTTCTTTCTTTCTTTCTTTCTAGAAATACTTTGGTAATTGCATTCTGGTTGTATTAATTAATTCCACACTTTCTTTTATAAGGCACTGGTGTGGTCACAAGTGTTCCTTCTGACTCCCCCGATGATTTTGCTGCCCTCAGAGATCTGAAGAAAAAGCAAGTTAGTGTCTCAGTTTCATGTTCTTATTTCTTCTTAATCATCTAATTAGGTACTGCTGAACTATGAGATTAGGCTAAAAAGGTATCATGTATCTTTATCTCTGCCTTCTTTCTTGATGTTTATGTATTTTCCTTTGTTTTGTATTTTAAGTATAATATTTCATAGAATCTTTTTTAAAAAGACTTTCAGAGCAGTTTTAGGTTTATAGTAAAATTGAGAGGAAGGTATAGAGATTTCCCATTTACTCCCTGCCCCCACATGTGCACAGCCTTCTCTTACTATCAAAATCCCACCAGAGGGGTGCATTTGTTACCATGATGAACCTGCATTGACACATCATAATCCACCAAAGTCCGTAGTTTACTTTAGGGTTCGCTCTTGGTGGTGTATATTCTTTGGGTTTGGACAACTGTATAATGACACAGATTCATCATTGTAATATCATAGAGTATTTTCATTGCCCTAAGAATCCCGTGTGGTCTTTCTGTCATCTCTCTCCCCTGTGACCCCTGGCATTCACTGATCTTGTTATGGTCTCCACAGTTTTACCTTTTCTGGAATGACATGTAGTTGGAATCATACCGTGTGTAGCTTTCTCAGATTGGCTTCTTTCAACTACTCATATGCATCTAAGGTTTCTCTATGTCTTTTCATAGCTTGATTGCTCATTTTCTTTCTACCTGGATGTACCATAGTTTATCCATTCACTTCCTGAAGGACCTCTTGGTTGCTAATAAGCACTGGTAATTATGAATAAAGCTGCTATATACATCCATTTGCAGGTTTTTGTGTAGACATAAGTTTTCAGCTCCTTTGGGTAAATACGAAGTTGTGTGATTGCTGGGTCCTATGGTAAGAATATATTTAGCCCCCCAGCTGTGTTCCAAAGTGGCTGTACTGTTTTGCATTCCCACCAGCAGTGTATAAGAGTTCTTGTTGCTCCACATCCTCACTAGCATCTGGTGTTGTCATTGTACCAGATTTTGTCCATTGTAATGGGTGTGTAGTGATATCTCTTTGTTGTTTTAATTTGCATTTTCCTGATGATATGATGTGGTCTTTTCATATGCTTATTTGCCAGCTATGTATCTTCTTTTGTTGAGGTGTGTCCGTTAAAGTCTTTGGCACATTAAAAAATCAGATTGTTTCCTTTTTTTTTAAGATTTTATTTATTTCTTAGAGAAAGTGCATGAGTGCGTGCACACATGAGTGTGTGTGGGGGGAGGGGCAGAGGGTGAGGGAGAAGCAGATTTTCCACTGAGCAGGGAGCCTGATGTGGGGCTCAATCCCAGGACCCTGAGATCATGACCTGAGCCAAAGGCAGACACTTAATCAACTGAGCCACCTAGGCGACCTGGATTGTTTGTTTTCTTAAGATTCAGTTTTGAGAATTCCGTGTGTATTTTGGATAATAGTCCTTTATCAGATGTGTCTTTTGCAAATATTTTTTCCTGATCTTTGGCTCGTCTTTTATTTTAATTCCTGATCCTGTCTTTTGTAGAGCAGTTTTTAATTTTAATGATGTTCAGTTTATTATTTCTTTCATGGATTGTGTCTTTGATGTTGTATCTAAAAAGGCACCCCCGTACCCGTGGTCATTTAAGTTTTCACCTACATTTTCTTCTAGGAATTTCATAGTTTTGTGTTTTACATCTCTGTGATCCATTTTGAGTTATTTTTTATGACAATATAAGGTCTGTGTCTAGATTCATTTTTTTTTTTTTGCATGTGAATGTCCAGTTGTTCCAATAACATTTGTTGAAAAGACTGTCTTTGAATTACTGTATTGCCTTCGCTCTTTTATCAAAGATCAGTTGACTATATTTTTGGGGTCTATTTCTGGCCTCTCTGTGTTGTTCCGCTGAACTATTTGTCTCTTCCTTTCTTAGTACCACACTGTGTTGATTACTGTAACTTTATAGGAAGTCTTGAAGCCAGAAGCCAATTTTGTTCTTCAATATTGAGTTGACTATTTTGGGTGTTTTGCCTCTCTGTATAAACTTTGCAATCAGTTTGTTGATATTCATAAAATAACTTGATGGGATTTCAGTTGACATTGCATTAAATCTGTAGGTAAGTTGGGAAGAATTGACTTCTTGACAATACTGACTCTTCCAGTCCATGAACATGAAGTATCTGTTCATTTATTTAGGTTGTTTTTTTTTTTTTTAAGATTTTATTTATTTATTTGACAGAGAGAGAGAGGCAGCGAGAGAGGGAATAGAAGCAGGGGGAGTGGGAGAGGGAGAAGCAGGCCCCTTGCTGAGCAGGGAGTCTGTTACAAGGCTCGATCCCAGGACCCTGGGATCATGACCTGAGCCGAAGGCAGATGCTTAATGACTGAACCACCCAGGCACCCCTTATTTAGTTTTCTGATTCTGTTCACAGGGTTTTTTGTTTTTCTGGTATAGATCTTATGTACGTATTGTTACTTTTGTACCTAAGTATTTGATTTTGGGCGGTGCTAATATAAATGGTACTTTGTTTTTAATTTTGAATTCCACTTGTTCATTCTTAGTACATTGGAATGCAGTTAACTTTTGTATAGTTAACTGTGTATCTTGCAACCTTGCTATAATTGTTTATTAGTTCCAGGAGTTTTTTTCCTTGATTCTTTTGGATTTTCTATATAGATGTTCCTTCCATTTGTGAACAAAGACAGCTTTATGTCTCCCTTCCCAATCTGTATACCTCTTATTTTGTTTTCTTCCCTTATTGCTTTAGCAAGGACATTCAGAACAATATTGAAAAGCGGTAAGAGGGGACATCCTTGCCTCCTACCTGATCTTAAGGAAAGCTTTGAGTTTCTCATGATTAAGTATGATGGTAGTTGTAGATTTTTTGCAGATAGTCTTTATCAAGTTTAGAAGGCCTGCATGTATTCCTGTTTATTAGGAGTTTTTATCATGAATGGGTGTTGGATTTTTGTCACATGCTTTTCTTGCATCTGTTGATAGGATCTTTTTTAATCTGTTTTGATGGGTTTCATGAAACTTTAAAAAAAGTTTTCTGATATTCACATTTTCATTGCAACCTAGGATATGAACCTCATTTTCATTGGGGGGGGTGTGTGTGTGTGTGTGAATTTTTGCTTTTGGCATACTATTTTTCATCATTTAAGCCATTCACTCTAACTTAAACAGTTGAGTTTTTAAAAGTCATAGTTCCCTTCTTGAGATATTTAGTGAAATTTAAAAAAAAATCTCTGGAGAGGAGAACAAAGAATTTAAAAAAGTTTTGGTGTTGGTTCTCTCAATGATTATGCCGGTAAAGTGCTAATCATGAGTGTTAATTTACAAAATATTTTTGCAGGCCTTACGAGCAAAGTATGGAATTAGAGATGACATGGTCTTGCCATTTGAGCCGGTGAGTACATAGGTGACTCAATATTCATACCCATCTCTTTATCAGTGAAAAAAAAGAGCTAACATTTTCCTTGTAACAAAATTAAATAATTGGTGAATATAAAAATGAGAGGGAGTTTGCATAAGAGTTTACTTACTTTAATTTGGTATGTGCTGGCTGTTAAGAGTGAGAGAAAAGACCAACAATAAGCATTTTCTTAGCGCCCGGCACCTGTAATTCTGGAACAAATGACTTTCTTAGCATCACCAATTTTATAGATGCTTATTTTGCTACTATGGCTGGCCTGTTTCCAAGCTTCTAAAGACAAAATTTTCCATATAAGTCATGAATGGTTATGTTTTCATATTAATGCCTGGAGAAGAAAAATATTTTAATCACTAGCAGATACCTTTCATGAAGAATCTAGAAGACTTATCATAAACCAGAAATAAGACCATCCATAAATTTGTTTACATCATTTTCCTAGTTTCACAATTTATTATTTAGTTAATTATATGCCAGTGTGGGGTTGTGAGCTAGAGAAGGTGTGTTCTGTAGTGAGGGAGGGACAATTTGGGGGTTGGTGCAAAGAATTTGGATAGTTCCTGTAGAGGAGAAGAGGAAGACAAATTCACATCTGGATGTTAGTCACTGTGATTGCCTGATGTGTGGTGCTTCTGTAATGATATATAAAATCTGAAATGGCTTCACTGGACAGTAAAGGCGATAGGATTATGCCCCATGGGGCTGTTTTTATGTTCATTCAGTGTGAATAAGTTCCCAACATTGCTGTTCTTTGCAGGTGCCAATCATTGAAATCCCAGGTTTTGGAAATCTTTCTGCTGTAACCATTTGTGATGATTTGAAAGTTCAAAGCCAGAATGACCGAGAAAAACTTGCAGAAGCAAAGGAGAAGTTATATCTAAAAGGGTTTTATGATGGTGTAAGTAATGATTTTTTAGTTGCTCTGTAATTTTTTCAGCGATTTAGAAAAAAATAGAAAAATTCAATATAGTTTCAATTGTATACTGATTTGAGATTAATATGAGACTGTGTTCTTCTGTTTCCAGATTTCTTTTTTTATTATTTATTTATTTTAAAGATCTTTATTTAATTGAGAGAGAGAGAGAGGAGAGACAGAGCATAAGCAGGGGGAGGGGCAGAGGGAGAGGGAGAAGCAGGCCCCCCTCTGAGCAGGGAGCCCAACTTGGGGCTCCATCCCAGGACCCCATGATCATGACCTGGGCCAAAGGCAGACACGTAACGACTGAGCCACCCAGGTACCCTTCCAGATTTCTTTTTTTAATCTATTTTTTAAATGATAGCATTTACAGAATTTATATTTTTGTGCCCTCTAGGAATCTCTAAGAAATGAGTTTACTGAGAAGATTATTTAAAGTTCATGTTATTTTACAGTAAATTCCATAGATTTATTGCATGGACAATACCTGGTTCCTTCTTTTGCTCTTTTAATTGAGGAATTCATATTTCAAATTAGCAATTTTATTCAGTTCATTAGTTTACTTATTAACGCATACTAAATGTCAGGTGGGCACAAAAACATGTTTTAAACCTCTTTTCTCCTTAGTTATGCATATGTTAATGTGGCTTACATTTCCATGGAAAGAAGACTTAAGCTAGAGAAAGTAAAAATCCAGCCAAGCTGCTATGACTTGAGGTTGAAATGAAGATTTTTTTAAGGCCATGAATGAGAATTCTTTATTTTTACCTTCACTTTCATTTTTCTAGATAATCAACAATTGGTTATGTATCTTTTTTTAAGTGACTTACACATTTTGGGTGATAATAAAAGCCACCACTTATATAGCACTTACATGTTAACTTATTTAAATCTCAAAATAACCTTGTGAAGTAGGAAGTATTCCATTTTATAGATGAGGAAATAGAAGTACTAAGATATTAAGTAATTTACCCAAGATCAGCCAGATAGGTAGCCAGTGGCAGGACTGGTACTCACACTGGGCAGCTTGGCTCTAGGATTTGTGCCTGCCTGCTTATTTATTTATTTATTTATTTGAGAGGGAATGAGTGCGGGCGTGTGCAAGTGGGGTGGGGGCAGGAGCAGAGTGAGAGGGAGAGAGAGAATCTGAAGCAGGCTCCACGCGCAACACAGAGCCTGACGTGGGGCTCAGTCTCACAACCCTGAGAGCAGGACCTGAGCCGAAATCAAGAATCAAACACTCAACCGACTGAGTCACCCAGGTGCCCCTAGGATTTGTGCTCTTAACCACTGTACTTTGATGATCACTAAGTATAATTTCATAATGATGAATTAAATAGATATAAAGCATTTTGGCAGGTTGGAGGGTTTGGAGGGTCAAAAAAGAACTTGTGTCTTTTCCATTTAAGACAGAAGCTATTTCAGAGAGAAACAGGAGTCACATAGCTGAAGATCAGAACGTCAGCTAGAAGGGATTGTGTGGCTTAGATCTGTGACAACAATGGGCAAGCTAATACTTAGCCCTAGAATTAAATTTCCTCACTACATAAAAGGCAGAGTTGTAAAACAGGCCTTCCTGTAAGGGCTAGGTTTATCACATGGCCAAGCAAAGGAAAATGCTCGCTGGCAACAGGTAGAGTTGGAAACAGAAGTCTAAATGGGAATGAGCGGCATGCACTCAGTTCATTTTTCCAAAGCCTTCAGGAATGAGGTGAGTGAGCATATTGAAATTCTCTCTACATGGAAATCTGAGAAGTGGGAAGTGAGGGTTCCTTCCTAATCATGTTCATGGTAGCTATCCTAGTTACACCAAAAGAAAAACAAGTGTGTTGTAAATATTAGTTGTCTAAGCTATGGCAAAATAAAAACTTAAGATTATAAATGTGATAAATTTTAAACTAAAAATATCTTGGTTGCAGATGTAGTAAATTCAGTTAGGAAAAAGTTTGGAGGGAACACAAAGCAAATTTTAATTGTTTTGTCTGTTTTTTTCCCCCCACTTCCCATCCTTTTAGGTAATGTTGGTGGATGGATTTAAGGGACAGAAGGTCCAAGATGTAAAGAAGACTATTCAGAAAAAGATGATTGACACTGTATGTGATAGGCTATCCTCTGAAGGCTGGTTTAGGAGAAAACCTTCTTGTATCTTTTTTTTTTTTTTTAAAGATTTTATTTATTTATTTGACAGAGAGAGACGCAGTGAGAGAGGGACACAAGCAGGGGCAGAGGGTGAGGGAGAAGCAGGCCCCTCTCCGAGCAGGGAGCCTGATACGGGGCTCAGTCCCAGGACCCTGGGATCATGACCTGAGCCGAAGGCAGATGCTTAACGACTAAGCCACCTAGGTGCCCCTGGGAGAAAACCTTTTAGTTAATAGACTTCACAGTGTTAATTAGTAGCGAGTTCTGTAATAAAACCCGGAGCTGAATTAAAGATAAATAATTTTGTGGCAGAAAATAGGAGACTTATTTAGCAATTCATTTAACTTGAACATCCCACCTGTAATGTTGATGAGTGTAGTGCTATAAAGTTGGCATGTGCAAAGCACAAACAGAGAACTTTAATGATGCTTCCTGGCAGTGGCCATTTGAGATACTGGTAGTTACAGTTCTCTTTGTGTAGTGCTTTACTCTTTACTTCATTCTTTTTCTTCCCCCCCCGTCTTCATTTTTGTTGAAACTTTTTTTCTGTTGAGCTGCTTAATTAGTTTTTAAATTAAATTTTGATTTCTGACAGTGGTATATGGCCTTAGTACAGAGAGACAGTGGTCTGTAAAGCTTATTAAAATAAAAAACATCAGTTTCCTCTCCATCCTTCCACATTGTCTTAAGTTTCTCTTCCTTGAACAGGCTTACTTTTAACTGTTTCAGTTGCTTCTTTTAATATTAACCTCTATCTCTCTTACAGATCTATAATCTAAATGCTAGTACAATTTTTGAATTTTGTTTTTCAGTTTTAGGCATTAGCTGTTGACTTCCTACTGTAGAAAATCAAGATTTAACTCTTCCTTATAACTTGTGTCTTTCTTTCTAACCTCACCATTTGTGTATACTTTTCTACTTCCTGTCTTCCTAGCATAGGTGTATTATAACTTTTGTGAGAGCAGTACTACAAAAATGTACATCTTTGAGGCATCACTGATCCAGAATGAAGTGTACAATGAGAACTTTTCTTCCAGCTTTCATTTTCCCCTGGCGTTAGTAATTGTCTTTTTTTTCTTCCTTTAAAATATATCAGTACTCCATCCCCAAACTCTGCCCTGTTTATTTCTTCTCTTAATACTTTCACATATCAATATGCTATTGGTTCCCTCTTGGAGAAAGTTCTCCCAGAGCCTTCTGTCCTGTTTTAGTCTGGACTAGTTGCTTACTGTCCTGGTACACAAATGTCATCTGGGATCTTTCTCCACTATTAATTACTAAGAATTTCCTTTGTTTCTCTTGAGTTGGAGCTGTTGTTTCCTTGATCCCATTGCTGCTGCTTTATTATTTACTCTCTCATTTTGGTGAAGCTCTGCTTCTAATGGCTTTCCTGAAAAAGCGTACCTGGAAGGTAAATTTTTGCGAGCTTCCATGTCTGAAATATCTTTAGTCTGTCTTCATACTTGATAGGTTGGGGACAGAATTCTAGATTGAAAGTAATTTTGCTGTTGAATTTAATGGACATTACCCCTGGTGTTCTGGTTCAGTAATGTTGTTGAGAAGTCCAAAACCATTTTGGTAATAACTGATTTTTTGGGAATGGCCTGTTTTTTCCCTTCCTCTGGAAGCTTCTAGAATCTTCTTTTTCTTCCCAGTATTCTGAAATTTCATGATTTACCTTGGTGTAGTCAATTTTTATTAATTTTTGTGGGTGCTTGGTGGATTCCTTCATTTTAGAGACTTAATTTGCTTTAATTTTGGGAAAATTTCTTGACTCTTTCTTTGATTGTTTCTCTCTTTCTGTTCTTTATTTTCTTTTTCTGAATTCTTATTATTCAGATATTGGTTCTCTTGATTCTGGAAGTCTTTTTCTTTCTGGGAGAATTCCTCAACTTTTTCTCCCTATAAGGTTTTGTTTGTTAACTGTGTGTTTTTTATATCTGCTATTTGTGAGCATGTGGAAAAGTTTTTTTCTTGGTATGGAAAATTTCAGATTTATAAAAAGTGGAGAGAGTAGTATGACGAATTCCTATATACCTATTATCCACCTTTGAAATCACCAACTCAGGGCCAGTTTAAGAGCTTATTCTTGCTATCTGATTGATCCTTTTTTATGGGATGCTATTCCTGTTTCATGGGTGTGAAATCTTAATCTCTTAATTTCTCTGAGAAAGGTTGTTGATATTTAAGAGTGGGTACAAAACGGTGATCAGGACCTTTTAAATGTGAGTAGGGCTTCACTGGGGGAGATCTAGAAGAGCTGTTTGGGGAAAAAAATAGAAGGGCTGTTTGGGTGTTGGGGAAGCCTTTTTTTTTTTTTTTTTAGTTTCTTTTTCTTTTTATTATGTTAGTCACCATACAGTACGTCGTTAGTTTTTGATGTAGTGTTCCATGATTCATTGGTTGCTTATAATACCCAGTGCTCCATGCAATACGTGCCCTCCTTAATACCCATCACCGGGCTAACCCATTCCCCCACCCCACTCCCCTCTAAAACCCTCAGTTTGTTTCTCAGAGTCAATAGTCTCTCATGGTTCATCTCCCCCTCCGATCTACCCCCCTTCATTTTTCCCTTCCTTCTAATGTCCTCCATGCTATTGCTTATGTTTTACAAATAAGTGAAACCGTATGATAATTGACTTTCTCTGCTTGACTTACTTCACTTAGCATGATCTCCTCCAGTCCCATCCATATTGATGTAAAATTTGGGTATTCATCCTTTTTGATGGCTGAGTAGTATTCCATTGTATATATGGACCACATCTTCTTTATCCATTTATCTGTTGAAGGGCGTCTTGGCTCTTTCCACAGTTTGGCTATTGTGGATATTGCTGCTATGAACATTGGTGTGCATGTGCCCCTTCTTTTCACTACATCTGTATATTTGGGGTAAATACCCAGTAGTGCAGTTGCTGGGTCACAGGGTAGCTCTATTTTTAATTTTTTGAGGCACCTCCACAGTGTTTTCCAAAGTGGCTGTACCAACTTGCATTCCCACCAACAGTGTAAGAGGGTTCTCTTGGGGAAGTCTGTGTTAGCCTTGATGTTAGTTAGAGCTTCTTGGATTTGTTAGATTCCTCCCAAAAGATTCTTCCATTTTCTGGCTTAAAAGACCTAAGCTAACTGAGCATTCTGGGAGTTGAAAAGATTGCTAGGGGGAAATACCAATCCTCAGTGTGCTGACTTTCCAGTTAATTCATTTATTCCCACTGTGATACCCATACCCTCAACTTTGTTGGTTGAGTTATTCTCTCATCCTCTCCAAAAAAAATACAGCTTCATTGTTCTGCTGGCATAGGGAGGGGCAGTTGCAAATCTGTATAGTGTGGGATTAGGGTGTCTGGGGTTCTAACCTCTTCTTTAAAAACTTCAGTTAGTCCTCTTACTTTCAGCCTCATATTGCCTCCGTTTCCAGAACTATCTTGTACCACAAATTGTTGAGTTTTTGGAGGTTCTGTAATGCAAATGGGATGGCTTTTCATCTCTGCTGCTGGTTTAGGATTCAGCTAGCTTTCCTCAGCCTGCTAAATATCCTGTATCTTAGTTTTGAAAATTTGATTGATATTTTTTTTTCTTCCATTGTTTTGTCTCTGTAAGTTCATGCTGTCAGAAAAAAGAAAAACCCTCTTTGTTGTCATTTTGTTGAAATTTTGAGAGGCAGTAGAGTTAAATGTCTGTTTTTAATTTACCATCTTTAAACCGAAGTCCTAGCTATTTAACAGTTTGAAGAATTACATTAAAAACACAGAAAAAGGAATCATTTTATGAATAATAATGTTGGATTTATTTTTAAAAATAGCCTGATAAGTTTGGGACCATAACATGTTAAGAGATATTTATAGTTGATAAATAATTAAATTCTTGGTTAGTTTTCTAGTGGGCATTTTTCATGACACTATAAATCTTTAGCAACAGTATTTTCCATGTTTAATTTTTGTGCATCTGTTTTTTTTTAAAAGCAGTGGTTTCATGCATTTAATTTCATAATTTTTTATATTTTTCTTCTAACAAGGATAAAAGGCTTCCATAGGCAGTCTGACCTTCAGACCACAGAATTAGAAACTATTGAACATCGTTTACATTCTACTGAAAAGGAATAATCTAATATAGGAAAGATGATCTGTTGACAAAGATGCTCACCTTTTCAAAAGCAAATGTATAGAAAGAAAGGCAGATAACTTCTACTGGGAAGAGGGAAGACATAACGAACATGTGGGGTTTGGGTTATTGGTGGTGTATCATTTTTTTTTTAAGATTTTTTTAAATTTCTTCATTTGAGACACAGAGATACGGAGGGAGAGAGAACACGAGCAGGGGGAGAAGCAGAGGGATGGGGAGAAGCAGGCCCCCCCACTGAGCAGGGAGCCCGATGTGGGGCTCGATCCTGGGACCCTGGGATCATGACCTGAGCCGAAGGCAGACGCCTAACCATCTGAGCCACCCAGGCACCCCAAAATTTTTTTAAGTTGTTTTTATTATCCCTGAGGAATAGAGATTGACTTAATATCTGGTATATTTTTGTTTGTTTTGTTTAGGGAGATGCATTTATTTACATGGAACCAGAGAAACAAGTTATATCCAGATCTTCAGATGAATGTGTCGTGGCCCTGTGTGATCAGTGGTTAGTATCTCTTACAGAAAGAAATTTCCTTCAGTCGCTTTACTTATCCTTTTGACTTTTTTTTTTTTTTAATCAATCTTTCCGCTCCCAAGGTACTTGGATTATGGAGAAGAGAACTGGAAAAAACAGACATCCCAGTGCTTGAAGGGACTGGAAACGTAAGAAGGGAAAAAGTGATGAGGGAAGGGAGAGGAGATGAGAAGTGCGGAAGATACTGAATATGAAGGAAGACACTTTTATCTTTTACTCTTTCCAGATTCTGTGAGGAGACCAGGAGGAATTTTGAAGCTACCTTAGGTTGGCTACAAGAGCATGCTTGCTCGAGAACTTACGGTTTAGGTAATGCATACTTCAAATTCTTCTGTTTGAATGACTTTGCCAATTACATGGCAAATTAGCACTTTTACCTTTTCTCCCTCTTTTGTATTATTTTTCTGAATTGGAAGTGAGAGGCTTCAGTTAGAGGGTGAAGGGAACTAGGAGGTGATGCCCTACCTGGTCATAGAAGTATGACACACATAACTTTATGGATTTTTTTTTTAATAGAAAGTTTCAAGTGCTTTAGCTATTTGGTTTTTTATTTACCAGTTTATTTTATTAACTATTCAAGCACATTTAAGACCTTCTTAAAATAAGGAGCTTTGTAAATGCTATATGCTTTGAAAACATGGATTCTCTAGGTGAAGTGTCTCTTGAGTTCCTCATGCATTAATTTTTTTCTTTTTATCTTGCAGGTACTCGTCTGCCCTGGGATGAGCAGTGGCTGATCGAATCACTCTCTGATTCCACTATTTACATGGCATTTTACACAGTTGCACACCTGCTGCAGGGGGGGAACTTACGTGGACAGACAGAGTCTCCACTGGGCATCAGGTTGGTAAATGGATGAGGCAAAGGAGTATAGTTTGTTAGCAAGAGAAAATGATCTTTTGATTTACACACTGAAAGTTCTTTTTTTTATTATTTAGTTTTCATAAGAATTCATTTAGCAGAATTTTGTTACAATGTTTTCGTTTTTTTGCTGCTACACTGAGAAAAAGTAATAAATAGTCCCTCTGTTGTTGTTACCATTCTTCATTCTTATCTGAGTCTATTGTCATCATTTGTAAGTGTAACTATATTAAGAGAGAGATTCCTACTTCATGATTAGATGAAAATATTCTCTCAAAGAAATTATCTATATATTTTGTTGTTGTTTGTTTTATTTTTAATACAGACCGCAACAGATGACCAAGGAGGTTTGGGATTATGTTTTCTTCAGAGAGGCTCCATTTCCTAAGACTCAGATCCCAAAGGAAAAATTAGATCAGTTAAAGCAGGAATTTGAGTTCTGGTATCCTGTGGATCTCCGAGTGTCTGGCAAGGATCTTGTTCCAAATCATCTTTCATATTACCTTTATAATCATGTGGCTGTGTGGCCAGAACAAAGGTGAGTGCTAAAAAGGCTGTAGACTAAATTTATGCCTTGTGGCTTTAAATATTTAAGAAGTTACTGTGCAGGGTATAGTGAGGTTTGCCAGTTGCCTTCTTTTTCTTCTGTTAAATGTATACTGAAGCAGAAAGCACACCTTCTCCTATCTGTTACATCTAGAAATCCTCATACTTACTTTGGGCTCACCAAAGCACGTCACATTTCATACCTTGACAGCCTTTCAGTACTTTATTTGACCTTTTTGGTGACTCTTTGACCTCTTAGGTACAGAAATAAAGGTGATTTAAGACATAGCCTAGAACATTAGAATTGGAAGGAAACACCCCTTTAGAGCTGAGAGCCCCAAGGTTGTAGCATTAGTTGGTAGCGGTATTCTTTTTTTTTTCTTCCTTTTCTTTTCTTTTCTTTTCTTTTTTTTTTTTTTTTTGAGAGCGAGAGCATGGAGGGGAGGGGCAGAGGGAGAGGACCTGAAAGAATGTTAAACAGGCTCCACATCCAGCATGGAGCCTGACACGGCGTTTGATCCCTTGAGATCCCTGAGATCATAACCTGAGCCAAAACCAAGAGTTGGACACCTAATTGACTGAGCCACCCAGGTGTCCCTGGTAGTGGTATTTTGACTAGAGTCTGAATCTAAGCAGCATTTTTAATCCTGTGTGCTCAAAAGTAATCCTTCTATCATCTTCCCTCTTGACCCAGATATGTCTCTGTGCCTTTCCTTCCAGTCTCTCAAGTAGACTATGAAATAGACCCCTCCCTCTGTTCAAATTTTATTTCCTATCACCAAAACAATCTCATGTGACTTCCTGTGTTTAGAATGAGATTACATTTCCTTTCTCAAGAATAAAAGGAAGATTTCAAAGTAGAGGAATAAAATAAATCTGATGTGGTTCGTTATCCTATTCTTTTGTCGTTATTGTTTAAAATGTATTTTCGGAGAAATTGGATATCTCAGAAGTACTTGTAGTAATATGGTTGAGTCTTCATCCCTTTGCATCAGGTTTTTGACATGTATTAGATTTTACAAATTATAGGTAAGTAATAACATCAGGTACTTGTAAGTCATAATTATCAGTAACACCAGGCACTGTTCTAATCACTTACAACCCATTGAATTTTTATTACAACTTTTCAAGGAAGGTCTATAATATCCTCGTTTTACAGACAAGGAACCTTACTGAAGCATAGAGAGCTCAAATAATTCACCCTGAGTTACCCAGCAATGGCAGAATAAGGATGCAGTCTGGCTCAGGACTCTTGTTCCCAACCACTATCCTCGCATAATCTCATTGCTAGAATGAATGAGTGGTACATACATAGTTCAAAAATTCGAGCAGGTCGTAAAAGAAAAAAGTAAAAAAGGAACCTTGCCCCCACATCACTCTACTTCCCATAGGTAATCCCTGCTACTGCTTTCTTATGATTTCTTCTGGATGACATGTTTCTGAATAAACCAGCATCAGATTATTTATTTATTTAGGTAATCTCTACACCCATCGTGAGCCTCGAACTCACGACCCCAAGAGCAAGAGTCACGCTCTTCTGACTGAGCCAGCCAGGCACCCCATGCTTATTTATTTTTTAATTATACAAAGATGCCACATTGTAGACACTTTTTTTCCCCATATAATGATGTTTCTAAGATCTATTTATATTCACACATCTAGCCCTGCCTGTATTTTTTACATATTTATTACATAGTATTTCACTGTATGCCTGTGCCATAGCTTATGTAACCAATCCTTTACTAATGGACACTTCTTGTTTTCATTTGTTTCCTGTTTTGAGCAGGACTCGATACATTTGTACATTTGTCTTAGCAGACTGTTACAAGTCTTTCAGCATTTACCTCAACTTTTTAAGCTTAAACTTGAACCTTAAAGTTTTATTTTCTGTCTTTAAACATTTACCTATAAAGTGACAAATGGCCTGCTGCTGTGAGAGCAAATGGACATCTCCTCCTCAACTCTGAGAAGGTAAGGAAGTTTAAAATTCTGCAGAAAATTTTTCAGATGTAGGAAGTTGTACTTTTTTTTTTTTTTTAAAGATTTTATTTATTTATTTGAGAGAGAATGAGAGAGCGAGAGCATGAGATGGGGGAGAGTCAGAGGGAGAAGCAGACTCCCTGATGAGCAGGGAGCCCGATGTGGGACTTGATCCTGGGACTCCAGGATGGTGACCTGAGCCGAAGGCAGTCGCCCAACCAACTGAGCCACCCAGGCGCCCCAGAAGTTGTACTTTTTAAAGAAATAAAGAGTATAAAAATCAGTGTTAATCTTCCATTTAAAATGTTTAAGACTACCAGCATAAATTAGGGAGTGATTGGAGTAAATAGTATTAACTGAGGGGAGGGACTGGGAAAACTTACCTATTTTGACATTTATATTTAGAATGATTGTGACTGGAGGAGAGAGAGAGGGAGAGAGATAAGAAATATAAAAATCCTAGCATTGTGACCCTAGAATATCTTTCTCATTAAGTTGAGAAAATAATTTGGTGGGATTTGTTCTATACTGTGATCAGCCACTGAATTAAAATAATAGAACTTTGGAATTTGTAGGATTCTTAACTGTTATTTAATGCTTCTTCCCAGGCAGTATACTATATATCTCTCTATACTACTACTGCTTCCGGTATTGTTAAAACTATTAATATATATGTGATTTTTCATAGGCTATGTAAGACTTTATCTCATTAATGCCTTCAAACCTCATGACAAAGCCCTTGCTTACCTGATGATGCTTTTGTACACATTTGAAAAGGGTACCCCTCCTCACCTAAACTGAAAATTGCTTTGTTATTTATTTCTTAGTGATAATATTTGTAGCCAGTTGATTTTGTTACAATCAGTGAATTTTGCTACAACTGATGGAATATTAATTGGAAAAGAGTATTCTTTGCTATAAATATCTGTCATAATGAAAATAGGTGTAGATTTAAACAAATAGCAGATGGTATGAATTGCAAAATGAAATATCATTTTTAACTGGTGCCCTAATATTGAAAAGGAATACAAAAGTTCATTTAAAATAACCTCTTTTTTTTTTTTAAGATTTTATTTATTTATTTGACAGAGAGAGACACAGCAAGAGGGAACACAAGCAGGGGGAGTGGGAGAGGGAGAAGCAGGCTTCCCGCTGAGCAGGGAGCCCAATGTGGGGCTCGATCCCAGGACCCTGGGATCATGACCTGAGCTGAAGGCAGACACTTAACAACTGAGCCACCCAGGCGCCCCCATTTAAAATAATCTCTATATTAGACTGAAAAACAGTTGATTAGAAACATGGGCTATTTTATGGATTTTGTTAGATCAACAAGGACTTTTGGTTATCAAACTCATTTTTTACTTTGTAAGGCAAAGTGGCACTATATATATACATTTTCATGTTTGTATATATGTGTATGTGTGTATATAAATATAAATTGTGTTATAACGTGGCATTTTCTTTGGTCTCAACGGTGTTGTACTATACATTGTACTGATTTTATTAGAACTAGATACTTTAGGGCGCCTGGGTGGCTCAGTTGGTTAAGCGACTGCCTTCGGCTCAGGTCATGATCCTGGAGTCCCCGGATCCAGTCCCGCATCGGGCTCCCTGCTCAGCAGGGAGTCTGCTTCTCCTTCTGACCCTCCTCCCCTCATTCTCTCTCTCTATCTCATTCTTTCTAATAAATAAATAAAATCTTAAAAAAAAAAACAACTAGATACTTTATTGCCATGTAGTAGAAGACTGGATTATCACCTCTCTTTGGTATCAGCAAAGTTCTGATAAAGACAACAAATTTTTTTCTTTTTAAAGATTTTATTTATTTATTTGAGAGACAAACCAGGAGAGCAAGCGAGAGAGAGCATGAGAGCACATGCAGGGGGAGAGGCAGAGGGAGAAGGAGAAGCAGATTCCCTGCTGAGCAGGGAGCCCAATGTGGGATTTGGTCCCAGGTCCCTGGGATCATGACCTGAACTGAAGGCAGACCCTTACCCAACTGAGCCACCCAGGCGCCCCAAAGACAACAAATCCTTAAATAGTAAAGATTGGCAGGCCATGCACAGTGCATCCTTAAATGTGGTGCCCTTAGGTAGAGCACAACTTGAAACAACCACTTGCTGTGAAGTCAGTGAAGTTCCCTAAAACCCTAACTCTGATGTCATATGCTAGTCCATTCATTTCTGAATGATTCTAATTGCTCCAAAGCTCTTCTTTATGACCAGCTGTAATGTTCCAGAGATATTGTGGAATCATACATGTCTAAACCGATTCCTAGGGGGCAGTATGGTCTACTGGAAAGATTAGCGCATTGAGTATCGGACTTGAGACCCTGTCCTAGCTCCGTCCCTGCCTAGCTGAGAGACCCAGATAAGTTACCCTATTAACTGGATTTCAGTTTCCACCTCTGTAAAATTAGTGCAAGATATCTTTTGCTTTCCCCCTCTAATTTTTTTTTTTGTCTTTATCTGATTGTGGCTAACTTAATTTGATTTGACTGATTTGATTTATTTTATTTATATATATTCTTCATAATGCCTGATCATTGACTTTCTGTTTCAGATGTCGAAGTCCACAGGCAACTTCCTCACTTTGACCCAAGCGATTGACAAATTTTCAGCCGATGGTGAGTATTATTGCTATTATATAGGGTCTCATTCTTTTCAGATTATAGAAGGCAAGTTAAAATTATTGTTTCAGTTTTACTGCTTTTTTCTTTGCTTTTTCCAGTACTTGAAAATACATTTTCTTTTGTGTATAAACAACGTAAGAATTGCTGTTTAGAAACAAATTCAAGCTAAGATTATTAGAGTCTTTTTTAAAAAGAAACTCACTGTAATTGCTATCTGGCTTGTTTCTAATTTCTTACTACTTCTAAGATTAAAGAGTTGGTTTGTAGAGATGTTGACTATGAAGGTTTTCCAATTTCCTTCATACTTGATATAAATATAGGTGACTTGAACCTGGGACCATTCGTTTTTTTCAAGAAATATTTTCTCCTTGGCCTCAGTCCTGATTTCATCGTTATTTTGTCCAGGGAAGAACTGCACTGTCTGACCTGAAGGAATCCTTCATTGCTTTGGTCCTCATGGCATGTCTTTCCACTGATCTTGGCTTAGCACAGTTTGAGGCCATGCTGAAGATTAGGAAAGAACTAACCTAACTAACTTTGAGAAACAGTGTTTTGACTGGACGCTGTAAGCCAAAAAGAACTGCACACAAATACTGTAATTAGTAAAACTATTTCTTACATGAGGTGTAGGTTAGCAATTCTGAAACTAATTTTGTGTGTGTACTGGGATTGAAAAAATAAATTTATTGTGGATGAAAGCTCACTGTTAAAAAAGATAAAGGGGGAATGCTAGAATGTACCCTGTGGTGTTGGATTGGAATTGGCAATTTCCAATGGTTTTAATTTTATATACAGACAGAATGATGTAAAAATAACGTAGATGTAGGGGCACCTGGGTGGCTCAGATGGTTAAGCGTCTGCCTTTGGCTCAGGTCATGATCCCAGGGTCAGGGTTTCAAGCCCCGCATCGGGCTACCTGCTTGGTGGGGAGCCTGCTTCTCCCTCTCCCTCTACTTTTCCCCCTGCTTGGGCTCTCTTGCTCTCTCTGTCAGATAAATAAATAAAATCTAAAAAATAAAATAAAATAAAGACAGAGTAATAAAAAGATATTATATAACAATAATTAGTTACAAGGTGTAATGAGAAATAACAAAAAGTACTGTGGCTGGGGCCATTGTAGGGGGCAGGGGGACCGAAAAGAATAACACTCATTGAAAGGAGCAAGAAGAAATGCTGCAGACTTTTCAGTTTTTCTATTAAATGACTATTGTGTTGGTGATAACAACAATCTTGACATGGCTCAGAGGATAAAAAAAAAAAAAACGTAGCTGTATATGGTAGGTTAGTATACGTGGATACATTTCCCTCGCCCTGTCTGCTGAGAGGGCTCATGAGCAGTGACACACTAGTAGCAGGGACACACCTGTCATTTAGATCTTGGTTTCTAAATACCTTTCTCCAATAAATGGAACTCGGGTGCCTGGGAGAAGTGATTGATTGGCGGGCTGGAGTAGGAAAAATACAAGATGAGCATGAAGCATCTTAGGGTGCCAGAAAATAAGGAAATGTTTCAATAAGGATGAGGACATTTGCAAGGACACAGATTTATTTAAGACAGAAGATTGTGGCAGAGTAGGAGGAGGACCGTAGGCTTGTCTCGTCCCATGCATACAAGTAGATAATTATCAAATCATCCTAAATACTCCAGAAATCTGTCTGAAGACTAGCAGAACAAACCCCACAACTAAAGACAGAGGAGAGGGTATACTGAAGAAGGTAGGAAGTGCAGAGATGTGGTTTGGGAGAGAAATAGGTCATGGCCACTCATGCCGGGGTGCGGGGGTAGGTAGGCATAGTCGCAGAGAAGGGCAAGAGACAAACTAGTACACAGGGAAGTGCACGGGGAAAACAAATCCCCATAGCAATTGGCTTGGAAAGTGAGAGGGCCAAAATTTCATGAGTTCTTGAAACCAATGGAGCTTAAAGCCTGGAGTTTTAAAGGTCACTGTGCTTCGCTCTGGGAGAGCTCAGAGGACATTGGGGCTGCTCTTGGAGAGAAAACTAGCAAACATGGTGTAGACATAGAGAATGGAAAATGATCTGAAGAGTGCCTGGGGCACACAGTGGGGAGGTTAGTTGCATGTCACAGAGAGGCAGTGTTCACAGAGAAGCCCTTCCAGGAACAAAGGAATTGGCAGGAATTGGCAGGTGCCAATTCCCTTCCCCACCCCTTAGCATATGCATAGGGCCACCTGCGGGGAGCAGCACATTGCTGACACTTGCCGCCTAACTTGCTTACACCAAGCCCCACTCCTCCATGCTCTGGTAAAACTACTCCTCCCAGTCATGCTTGCCTTAGTCAAGCCAGCCTGGCAGCCTCCCTACCCCAGAAGACCAGCTCAAACCCCTGCCCACACTGTGTTTCTCAACCTAAGAGTTTGATGTGTCCTTGGTTCTGGCAGCGACAGATCTCATTTCACAAGCAGATCAGAGCACACCTATTTAAAATGCCACCACTTTCAGGCCAGGGACCAAACACTGCCCACAACAAGCGAAGAGAGCCTTTGCAGACCCCTGGCCTGCCGGATAAGGTGGCCAGGGCAAAACAGCGCATGGAGCACCCTGGAGACGCTCCTGGGAGCACCAGGCCCTGGGGAGCAGGGGATACTACACAGTAGGGCACTCCAGAACATCTTCATAAGGCCATCACCCTCAAGAACAGGAGGCGTAGCTGACTTTCTTAACACACAGAAATAGGCACAGAGATTTAGACAGAATGAGAAGACAGAGAAATTTGTCCCGAATGAAAGAACAGGACAAAGCCATGGCTGGAGATCTAAGTGAAACAGATATAAGTCACATGCCTGATAGAGAATTTGAAGCAGTGATAAGGATACTCATTGGACTTGAGAAAAGAGTGGAGGACATCCCTGAGACCGTTAACAGATAAGGAATAACATAACAGAGAAAAAGGCTCAATAGACAAAATGAGAAAGATGCTTGATGGAATGAACAGCAGGCTAGAAGAAGCAGAAGAATGAATTAATGACCTAGAAGACAAGAGTAATGGAAAGTAATCAAACTGAACAAAATAGGAAAAAAGAATTATGCAAAATGAGAATAGACTTAGGAAACTCAGTGACTCCATCAAACGTAACAACATTTGTATTCTTAAATAATCTTGACGCCCAGCATGGGGCTCAAACTCACATCCCTGAGATCAAGAGTTGCATGCTCCACCAACGGAGCCAGCCAGGTGCTCTTACAAGACACTCATTTTAGACCTAAAGACACCTGCAGATTGAAAGTGAGGGGATGGAGAAACATATGTCATGGAAATGGATGTCAAAGGAAAGCCAGAGTAGCAATTCTTATATTGGACAAAACAGATTTTAAAACAAAGACTGTAACAAGAGTTAAAGAAGGATACCATATAATAATAAAGGGGACAGTCCAACAAGAAAATGTAGAAGAATTGTAAATATGCACCCAAATACATAAAACAGCTAATAACAAACATAAAGGAACTAATTGATAATAATGCTATAATAGTAGAGGACTTTCACACCCACTTGCATCAATGGACAGATCATCTAAACAGAAAATCAAGGAAAGAATGGCTTTGAATGACACACTGGAATGGATGGATTTAACAGATATATTCAGAACATTCTGTTCTAAAGCAGCACAATACACTTTCTTTTCAAATACACGTGGAACATTCTCCAGAATAGATCACATATTAGGCCACAAAAAAAGCCTCAACAAATTTAAAAAGATTGAAGTCATACCATGCATCTTTTCTGGCCATAATGCTATGAAACTAGAAGTCAATTACAAGAAAAAAACCTGGAAAGACCACAGATACATGGAGGTTAAATAACATGCTACTAAATAATGAGTATGTCAACTAGGAAATAAAAGAAGAAATAAAAAAGTACATGGAAACAAATGAAAATGAAAACAATGGTTCAAAACCTTTGGGACAAAGCAAAAGCGGTTCTAAGAGGGAAATTTATAGCAATACAGGCCTACCTCAAGAAGCAAGAAAAATCTCACATAAACAACTTGACCTTATACCTAAAGGAGCCAGAAAAAGAACAACAAACTAACCCTAAAACCAGTAGAAAGAAGGAAATAATAAAGATTAGAGTAGAAATAAATGATAGGGAAACTAAAAAAACAATAGAACAGATCAATGAAACCAGGAGTGAGTTACTTGAAAAAATCAATAAAATTGATAAACCTCTAGTCAGATTCATCAAGAAAAAAAGAGAAAAGGCCCAAATAAATAAAATCACAAATGAGAGAGGAGAAATAACAACAAACACCACAAAAAATTAGAATATTATGAAAAACTCTATGCCAACAAATTGGACAACCTAAAAGAAATGGATAAATTCCAACAAACATATAACCTCCCAGAACTGAAACAGGAAGAAATAGAAAATTTGAGGGGCGCCTGGGTGGCTCAGTCGTTAATCGTCTGCCTTCGGCTCAGGTCGTGATCCCAGGTTCCTGGGATCGAGTCCCACATCGGGCTCCCTGCTCCGCGGGAAGCCTGCTTCTCCCTCTCCCACTCCCCCTGCTTGTGTTCCTGCTTTCGCTATCTCTCTCTGTCAAATAAATAAAATCTTAAAAAAAAAAAAAAAAAAAAGAAATAGAAAATTTGAATAGACTGATTACCAGCCAAGAAATTGAATCAGTAATCAAAAAACTCCCAACAAACATAAGTCCAGGACCAGATGGGTGAATTCTACCAAAGATTGATTGATTGGTTGATTTTCTTTTTAAGCGAGCTCTATACTGAATGTGGAGCTCAGACTCACAATCCTGAGATCAAGAGGCTCATGCTCCACTGACTGAGCCAGCCGGGCGCCCCTCCCACCAAACATTTAAAGAAGAGTTAATACCTATTCTTCTTATACTATTTTTTTAAAAAAAAAGATTTTATTTATTTATTTGATGGAGAGAGAGACAGTGAGAGAGGGAACACAAGCAGGGGGAGTGGGAGAGGGAGAAGCAGGCTTCCTGCTGAGCAGGGAGCCCGGTGTGGGGCTGGATTCCAGGACCTTGGGATTATGATGTGAACTGAAGGCAGCCGCTTAACTGACTGAGCCACCCAGGCGTCCCTCTTCCTATACTATTCTGAAAAATAGAAAAGGCAGAAAATCTTCCAAATTTATTCTATAAGGCCAACATTAGCCTGATACCAAAACCAGATAAAGACACCACAAAAAAGAGAACAAGAAAGGCCAGTATCTCTGATGAATAGAGATGCAGAAATCCTCAACAAAATATTAGCAAACTGACTCCAACAATATATTAAAAAAAAAAATCGTTCACCACGATCAAGTGGGATTTATTCCTGGGTTGCAAGGGTGGTTCAGTATTCACAAATCAATCAACATGATACATCATATCAGTAAGAGAAAGGATAAGAACCATATGATTGTTTCAGCAGATGCAGAAAAAGCATCTGACAAAGTACAACATCCATTCATGATAAAAACCTTAAAGTAGGTTTAGAGGGAACATACCTCAACATAATAAAGGCCTTAAATGAAAAATCCACAGCTAACATCATCCTTAATGGTGAAAAGCCGAGAGCCTTTCCCCATAAGGTCAGAATCAATACAAGGATGTCCACTCTCACCACTTTTATTCAATATAGTACTGGAAGTCCTATCCACAGCAGTCAGACAACTTACAGATGACATGGTACTGTATATAGACAACCTGAAAGACGCCACCAAGAAACTGCTAGAACTGATACACGAATTAAGTAAAGTCTCAGGATATAAAATATATCTACAGAAGTCTGTTGTGTTTCTATATACCAGTAATGAACCAGCAGAAAGAGAAGTTAAGAAAACAATCTCATTTACAATTGCACCCAAAATAATAAGAAACCTAGGAATAAACCTAACCAAAAAGGTGGAAGACCTGTACTCTGAAAACTATAAAACACTGATGAAGGAAATTGAGGATCTCAAAAGGAAATGGAAAGATATCCCATGCTCATGGATTGGAAGAACAATTTTTTTTTAAATTTTATTTATTTGACAGAGACACAGCGAGAGAGGGAACACAAGCAGGGGGAGTGGGAGAGGGAGAAGCAGGCTTCCCGCAGAGTAGGAAACCCGATGTGGGGCTTGATCTCGGGACCCTGGGATCATGACCTGAGCCGGAGGCAGATGCTTAATGACTGAGCCACCCAGGCGCCCTGGAAGAACAAATATTTTTAGAATATCTCTGCTACCCAAAGAAATGGCTAAAATCAACACTAAGGAACAGCAGGTGTTGGTGAGGATGTGGAGAAAAAGGAAGGCTTGTGCACTGTTGGTGGGAATGGAAAGTGGTGCAGCCACTGTGGAAAATACTATGGAGGTTTCTCAACAAGTTAAAAATTGAACTACCATGATCCAGTAATTACATTACTGGGCTTTTACCCAAAAAACACAAAAACACTAAATTCGAAGAGATACATGCACCCCTATGTTTATAGCAGCATTGTTTAAAATAGCCAAGATATGGTAACAGTTCAAGTGTCCATCGACTGATGAATAAAGAAGATGTGGTATGTACACAGACACACACACACACACTCATGCATGCTGGAATATTATTCAGCCATAAAAAGAGTGAAATTTGCCATTTGCAACCACATGGATGGAGCTAGAGAGTATAATACTAAGTGTAGTAAGTCAGAGAAAGACAAATAACATATGATTTCATTCATGTGGAATTTAAGAAACAAAACAGATGAATATATGGTGGGGGAGAGGGCGGTAGAAAAAGGGAGAGAGAGAGGGAAAGAAGCCATAAGAGACTCTTAACGATAGAGAACAAACTGATGGTTACCAGCGGGGAGGGGGGTGGGGAGATGGGCAAAATATGATGATGTGGATTAAGGAATATGCTTATCGTGATGAGCCCTGGGTGATTAAAGTAAAAAAAAAAAAAAGTACAGGAGCCAACTGGAAGGAGCTCTCAATTATCCAAGCTAGAACAATTTAAGAAATAAATTGATAGTGTTGGATTGTAACCCAGTGAATAGGCTGAATATTTGTGAGTCCATATGGATCTAAATAATAGTTGAATAAATGAGTAAGTGGGGGAGTAGGGGCAGCTCTTTCTTTCTGAAAAATTCATATTAATGTATAAAGATTGAGTGAAATACAAAATCACCATTAGGCAAAAATCACAGTAATAATTGTTATAGGCAAGATCTGCCAATGGTTGCCAAAATCAATGGGTGTACGTTTCTGGAAGAAACAAGATGTTTGTATATTCTCAGTATTTCTGCCAAGATATTTTTTTAATCACAAAAAGAAAAACAGTTTACAGTCGAGAAAACTTGACAGACACTACCTCAGTGATGAAAGCTTGCAACACCAGTAATAAGTCGCATCAATATCATGTACTTCCCTGGTAGTGATGCCCTGAGAAGACACACAGCATCACTTTTGGGATATTCTTGCCATAGGTTCATAAGCTCAGTCTAATCATGAGAAAAATCAGACAAACCAAGTTTGGAGAAATTCTATTAAATAACTGACTAGTACTCATCAAAAATGTCAAGGTCATGAAAGACAAAGACTGAGGAACTGTCCCAGATTTGAGGAGACCAAGAAGATAAAATGATTAAATGCAATGTTGTTTTCTGGATTGGATCCTGCAAAAGAAATAGGCTATTAGAAGAAAAACTGGTGAAATTTGAGTAAGGTCTATAGTTTAGTTAGTAGTATTGTACTAATGTTAGCTTCTGGTTTTGAAACCATGGTTATGTAAGTTGTTAACATTAGGGAAGCCCATTAAATGGTTTATGTCTATTCTCTTGCTGTTTCTGCACCTTTTCCGTAAGCATAAAATTATTTCAAATAAAAAGAAATGTTTCGAGCTTCTTGTATATTGGAAAGCATATTTAATGCATCCATAACTTAATGTTACATGTTCTCATCTCCCCCCTTTTAGGCACAAATGGTAGAAAACAATACATACTCTTCTGAACTTTTCCTTTTTCACTTATCACTTCCTATTTGAGATCACTCCGTATTGATACATAAAGAGTTTTCCACACTCTTGTGCAGCAATATAGTGTTGCATTGGAAGGATGTCTTGTAATTTAATCAGGGTCTTTTTAATGTTTTTTTCAATATTTTAGAATGGAAGATTTTGGTTGAAAAGTAAAATTTTGTTAGAAAACTTGGGAGCATCTGCTTTTAGAAAGAAGAAATTAAATGTATTTTTGTATATGTAAGGCACCAGTGTGTTCTCTCATGCATTAAAATATAATATTTTGCTGCCTCTAAATGAGGCTGAGATGTTGATAGGGGTCTGTATTTCCAGTTTATCATTTTCTTCCTCTCCTTCATTCAAGACCACTTTACCTCATTAACTCAGCCAACGTGCCTGGGAAGAAACACATATTGATGCTAAGTGTATGCAAATCAATACCCGGTGATTCACATATTTGGAACAACATTGTGGATCCTACTTTTGGTGGTTCTTATTCTTGTTGTTGATCCATGGCAGTCATTTAAAGCATCTGCTATTTCTTAATTTCGATGTAGGTTTTGCAGTATACCCAACTGCAAAGTATACCCATCGTTGATAGTCACTAACCACATTTCTTCTTCCTCTTTATTGTCGTCGTCCTCCTCCTCCAGGAATGCGTTTGGCTCTGGCAGATGCTGGTGACACCGTTGAAGATGCTAACTTTGTGGAAGCCATGGCCGATGCAGGAATCCTCCGTCTGTACACCTGGTTGGAGTGGGTGAAAGAAATGGTGGCCAACTGGGACAGTCTGAGAAGCGGGCCTGCCAGCACCTTCAATGATAGAGTTTTTGCCAGGTGATCTGTCGACTCCAGCCTGTGGTACTTTAGAGTTGCCTAGTCCTCCTGCATTTTTAAGTTTTCTTTTTTTTTTTCCCCCTCCTAAAATAAATTAGATGTTAATAATAGCTACTATTCATTGCAAGCTTACTTATTCTAGGTACTCTGCTAAGTGCTTTGCATCCATTGTCTGATTTTAGCTTCACAGCTTATATGATAAAGATATTATTTGCTCTCTTTTATAGTTAAAGAAATTGAAGCTTAGAAAAATTCAGTATTTTATTAAATGCTTCAAAGCTAGTGATTTCAGTTGGAGGTTATGAATTTGCTTCTTTCTCATAACCATTTAACCATGCTGTCTTGCATTAGAGAAGGGCAGCATGGTTAAATGAAAAGTAGATTAGAAGAAAAAGAGAAATGTCCATTTTTTCTTTTAAAAAACATTTATTATCATCTTTGTATCAGGAACCACCTTAAGAACTGATGTTACAAAGGTGAATGGGACTTGATCCTTCACTCTAGTTTAGCAGGAGAAGAAAACACTCATTGAACCCATTACAAGTATAGTTATAGGGATAGAGGGAATTCATAGGAGATGGCATGTGCATTCTGGGTTTCTTGAAAAATAAATGGATTTTTACAGGGAGAGCAGAAAGCCATGGAAAGAGTGATATTTATTTGAGGTACAGTATATGGAGGGTAGAGTAGGAGATAGACACATTGGGGCTAGATTAGGCTAAATTATGAAAGGCCTTTGGTAGCATGAGAAAATTTTTTTTAATATCCAGTGTCACTTGTTTAAAATGCAGCAGGTAAACCTGACCACCTTTGTTAAGCTAGCATTTTGGGCTTCCTAATAAAGTTTCCATCCAGAAATTTTTAGACAAGGACATCGTTAACTGTGTTGCAGTAAGTGGTTTTGTGGTTGAGTGGTCTTAAATGTTTCAGGCGTTGTTCCTCTTTTACTGTTCACTAGTTTATGGGGCAGTTTTTTATATCTTTGTGTACTTGCATTTAAACTCAGTCATCTTTTTTTCCCTATTCTATAGTGAGATGAATGCAGGAATTATAAAAACAGATCAAAATTATGAAAAGATGATGTTTAAAGAAGCTTTGAAAACAGGGTTTTTTGAGTTTCAGGTAGGCTATTCTTTTAGTAGTTATAAAATGTGTTAGTGTGGATATGATGTATTTCACCCTTTTTCCCTCCTACTATAATGTAGTAACTCATCTAAAGTGGAGACTGAAAATATTGCCAAGCAATTTTTAAATTTTCAGTGAATTGTGGTTTTAAATAATTATCTTTGATCCTCTGTTGTGTTTATTTAATATAAGTATTTCTGTTTCTAGTTGAGCTATGAGTTAATAAAAGAGGTTAAATCTACAAATCAGCCACATTTTCCAGGAGAGCATTTTCTTTTTCTTTTTCTTTTTTTTTTAAGATTTTGTTTATTTATCAGAGAACGAGAGAGAGAGAGAAATAGCATGAGAGGGGAGTGGGTCAGAGGGAGAAGCAGGCTTCCTGCAGAGCAGGGAGCCCAATGCGGGGCTTGATCCCAGGACTCGGGATCGTGACCTGAGCCGAAGGCAGTCGCCCAACCAACTGAGCCACACAGGCACCCCTCCAGGAGAGCATTTTCATTTTTATTTTTTTATTTTTTATTTTTCAAAGATTTTATCCATTCATTTGACAGGGAGAGAGCACAAGCAGGGGGAGCGGCAGGCAGAGGGGGAGGGAGAAGCAGGCTCCCCGCTGAGCAGGGAGCCAGACATGGGGCTCGATCCAAGGATCCCTGGATCATGATGACCTGAGCCGAAGGTAGACACTTAACGGACTGAGCCACCCAGGTGCCCCCAGGAGAACATTTTTAAATTGATAAAACAAAAGCAAAATTATAACTAATTGCCCTTAGTTTGAAATCAAGCATTTTCTGATGTTTTCCACAAGGTGTCAGTGTTTCCTCAAGTTTGGCAGTTCAAGGGCTTAAAGTAAAAATGTAGGTTTCCTCAATCAGTTTTGTAAAATATCACATTGGGATTTATGTAACTTGGTTTTCATAGATGTGGTTAAATAAGGATAAGTGCTGAACATAGCAATGTGTCCTATTTATAGCCTTTTTGATACTTAATATCTTTCTTACAGGCTGTTCCGAGTATCATCAGCCCTTAATACACGCGCAACTTCTATGTCTGTTACAAAATGTCTTTTTAAAAAATTTTTCTTGAGAATCATTAATATAAAGCCATAATATCCTTTGACAAGGATTGATGAACATTTAATTGCAAGTTGTTAAAAATGTAAAACCGGGGCACCTGGCTGGCTCAGTCGGTAGAGCTTTTGACACTTGATCTCGAGGTTGTGGGTTTGAGCCCCACGCTGGGTGTAGAGATTACTTAAAAAAAAAAATGAAGTAAACCTTTATGAGAATTCATTATGGAATTTTGAAAGACTAAAAGCTTAAAAATGCATTAAAGTAGAGGCACTGGATATTTTTCTTTTAATTTTATTTTAAAGAAGTACGGGGAGAAAAATGGCAAATAATTTCACATCTTACAGGCTGCGAAAGATAAATACCGTGAATTGGCCATAGAAGGGATGCACAGAGACCTTGTGTTCCGCTTTATTGAAGTTCAGACACTTCTCTTGGCTCCGTTCTGTCCACATTTGTGTGAGCACATCTGGACACTGTTGGGAAAGGTACCTGTATGTGGTTAAGATGCTGTGGGCTGTTTTGATTTGGCCTTATTAAATAAATACAGTAATGATGTTACTTAAGAGGAAAAGACTGAAAAAAATATTTTAGGAATAATGTTGGATTCACCATCTCGTAATTATTACAACAGGTTAAACTGAAGCTACCTCCTCTTTAGACAGATACATCATGTGTGTGCCTTTATTTTATATACACACAGTGGATGTATTTTAAAAACATGTGACTGCATTTTGTTTCGCTCCTAATTCTTGTTAGGAAATGTTAAAATACATTTGAATATATTTAAAAAATACATTTAATTTGAATACATGTATAACTAATACTGTTTTTCCAACTGTTAAAAAGGTGAAAATATTGAGAATGATATAAACGACTGTTATGAGCAGCTTATAAACAAAGATGGAAGTGTATATTTGCATAAATATTTTTGTTTTATATAAAATTTCTGGCATATGTAGGGCTGCATATTCAGGGATATTGTATTAGCCTCCTTACTGTGAGAATAAATGCAATTATTTCTCCTAGGCTTGCAGATAAACAGATTGGCTGGTTTAATAATTTCTTTTCATCTTTATTAGTCAGGCTTTTTTGTATTTTTTAATGCATGAACAGTGTAAAAATGTGCTCGTGATGCATATGCCAAATAGCTATACTTTCAATATTGTATGTATAAATAGGATAAAAACTGAGAGTGTATATAATTTATGTAATAATGATTAAATTTAGGCAAATTAGCATTACATAATTTTCTTTGAAAGTGAGCATATGTGTGTGGGTATTAATACACTTGTACAAATGGATGCTAATTAAGAATGTAGAGTCAGACTTCACAGCTTGAATTCTAGGGAACATTAGATCAGGGATTGTGGAAGTGTGTTATGGGTAGTCGGGTTTGAACTCCGAGCGCGCAATTACAGATGGTAGCCTTGGTATGGAACTGTAATCAAGAACCATAAAATAGTTGTGTGGCTTTAATCCCACTGAACTTTTTTTTTCCTCCTTAAAGCCTGACTCCATTATGAGTGCTTCATGGCCTCTGGCAGGTCCCGTGGATGAAGCCTTGATACGTTCCTCACAGTATCTCATGGAAGTAGCACATGACCTTAGATTGCGACTCAAGAACTATATGATGCCAGCTAAGGGGAAGGTGAAGGCATTTTTTTTTTTTTTTAAGGTTGTTGTTTTAAAGTGATTCGTCAGGTAACATTTAACTAGTAATGAAAATTACGACCACTACCATTCAAATGTGTCCGGCTCTCTTTACTGCTAATGCAGTTTTGGAGGATGTGTATGCTTCTTAATGTTAAAGGCAATAGTGGTATATACCGGGAGAGGGATCTTTCATTTTTGGTGTATACTAGAATGATCAAATGTTTCTTCCCTTTCTTTTGCCCTGTAGAAGACTGACAAGCAGCCACCTCAGAAACCTTCACATTGCACCATCTACGTGGCGAAGAACTATCCTTCTTGGCAACATACCACCCTTTCATTGCTGCATAATCACTTCGAGGTGATGCTCTCAGCAGACGTTCCCCCAGCGTTGTTGTGTCCTGCTTGTGCTGTTGTTGTTGTAGGATGTTGGCAGTGTCTGAAAGAAGGAAGACAGGCAACTTCGTGTAACTACCCTTACGCATGGAGTGGTTTTTGTTAGCCGTACTGGCTCTTAAGTGTTTGCTGAGGGAAAAGTTGCCATCTTTTTGATAATTTCTGAAAGTTTCATACAAAAATATAGTGGATCTAGTCATATGTAATTAAAAGGTGTGGGACTTTCTCATATGTGGTTAAAATTGTGAAGCAAAAGGACCGAGTTCGCCATTTGGGTTTGTTCTAACTTGAACACTGGGATTCATGAAGCCTTCACCTCATTATGTTTCAAAAAATTTGAAGCTTGGCTTTTGAGTGATTTAAAACAAAATGGTCAATTTAATAATTACCCCATAGAAATGGAGAGCTCAATGTTTTTGGCTCTGTCAGGTAAATAGCTGTTAAATATGATTGTTGTGTTTAAAGGAAACTCAATATTTAAGCATAGTTCTAAGTTTTCCTGAAGAAAAAAGTCCATCTACCTTTTTTCTTTCACATTCAAAATATGGAAACAAAGTATATGTTGTGGAATTTTTGCTCATGTTATAAGAAGAGGTATCCATAGACACAAGTTGTTAAGGTACGCTGAAAGAAGAGAAGGAGAGAGAGAAAATACAGTGATTATGGGCAAAGCATAAAGTGATAACTGAAGGAAAATCCTTAGCTTTGATTTTTGAGAACTTCATTGAGATTTTGTTTCAGAAATTTTCATAGTTAATTAAAAAAAACTCAGAAAAACTTTTACATTTGGAAATTTGATGGAAAGAGATTGTTTTTGTATTCCTCGTGAGCTTATTTTTGTGGAAAGCTACTTCATTTGATTGTGTATAATAGAAATAGAATTTAGGGGCACCTGGGTGCTCAGTCGCTTAAGTGTCTGCCTTCAACTCAGGTCATGATCCCAGGGTCCTGGGATCAAGCCCCGGATCAGGCTTCTTGCTCAGTGGGAGCCTGCTTCTCCCTCCCTCTCCCTCTGCAGCTCCCCCTTCTCATGCTCTTTCTCTATCTCTCTCTCAAATAAATAAATAAATAAAATCTTAAAAAAAAAAGAAATAGGATTTAGTCTTTAGAATTGCTTGCAGATTTTGACATATGGCAAGTAAAAAAGTAAAAGCCACTTTGGTAGGTAGAAAAATGATATCAGGCCTTAGTGGGTTACATATTCATAACAGCATTTTCAAAGAAGTGGTCAGAACTAAATATAGAATGTAATGTCCCAGATATTTAAAAATGCATCTTTTATTAAAAACTACTATTCTTTTAGAAGTTACAGTTTTATTTAGTAATTGTTGGCTAGATATATGGTTTCAAAGCAACATCATCTTCTGGCATTATTTGGAATGATAAGCTTTCTTTTAAATTTTTGTTTGTTTTCATCCAAAAGAACTGAAAGAATGTTAGTTTATGATCAAGGAAGATATTCTTATGTTGTATGTGGCACCTTTTTGGTGGTATAAGGAAAAGCAGTGTTTCCTGCCCTCTTTTCTCTTTCATATGTATTTCAAAGCAGCACATTGATGAGTGGAGGAAATATTTTCCCCCTGTACTTCAGTAAAGGTTAGAATTAAAAGTAAATGTATTATTGGAAGTCTTAACTATACACTACTTTTCATTTAGATTCATTCCCAACCTTTGGCTCTGATGCCATGCTTTTACAGTAAGGAGAAAATAAGTCACCCAAAATTCTGAAACAGCCACTTGCTTCATTTCTCACTCTGTAGAAGGGGACAGTTGTGTTTGCAGAAATGAATTTAAATTCAGGCAGCACATTTGGGACTTTGTGCATATTGATACATGATACAGGCATTTATTTGTGGCTAGATAGAAATGATACTATTTTTAGCAGGTGGATAGCCAGAGACTTTTTTTTCCCCACATTTGTGGTTAACAGTTTATAAGGAAGAGTATTCAAAAGCAGATATTCTATAAATCTTGTATAATAGTGCAGTTTTCATTTTGATATGACTAGTGAAGTGTTTTTACAAGTTTGGAGACAAACAAGATCTTTATAAGACTGTTTTTGTTTTCTCACCCAGTAAGATCTAATGTTACAATCCTGGAGGTGTTCTTAGTGTAAGGAAAAATTAAATATTCAGCAGGATGCACCTGTTTTCTCCTTTACCCTAAAAAACATGTATCTTTTAACTTTAGAGGGAATGGGAGACTCCCTTCTATATTACATGTTCACCTTTCTCTTCCCCAGGATGTGTGGGGTTGCTCCCTTTTCTGCTGTTTTCCAGCAGACTGGTCAAGGCCACCATTCTGTGTCTGGCTAACTTCCTATGTACGGGCACATCTATTATTATGTGTTATCTTTAAAATATTTTTCTCCACATTCTTCCCCAATGTTTTTTTTAGGCCAACAGTGGAAAATTGCCCGATAACAAAGTCATTGCTAGTGAACTGGGCAATTTGCCAGAGTTGAAGAAATACATGAAGAAAGTGATGCCGTTTGTTGCAATGATTAAGGTAAGCTGTGGACTTCATGTAGCTAGGACTCTGTGAGTAATAGATAGGATAGTGGAAGGAAGGGGAAAACTTTGGGTATAGTCTCTTCCAGGAAATCTGCTAAAAATAGTACTTTTTGATCAGTAGTTGTGAGAAATGAGTGATTATTTTGGGGGCTTATCTGTAAAATTGCTGAGTATTTAGAAATATGCATTATGGAAGAAAAACTGATTTGGGATTGCTCACTAAAAGATTCTCTTCATGTTCTACCTCCTTTTCTGTTTAGCAGGGAGGCGTGTTCTTTTGGCTTACATTAGGGTGTCTTTATTAGATCCTGTTACTGGAACAAAGATACTACATTTGTATAGGTTTAGCTTAACAGGATAAACATTGTTTATCGTAAGACCGGAGTTTCTCAACAGTGGTTCTATTGATATTGTAGGCGGATAGTTCTCTGGTGGGAGGCTGCCCTGTGCATTATAGGATGTTTAGCAGTGTCTTTGTTTTCTACCCACTAGATGCCAGTAGAACGTCCTCCTTACCCCCTCAAGTTGTGACAGCCAAAAATTCTCTAGTCATTGCTAAGTGTCTCTGGGGACATAATCTGCTCCCACCCCCTACCTCTCCCATTGAGAATCATTGCATTAGACTCAGCTTTCTTCACAGAAATAACAGGTTTATTTGATTTCTTAGAGAAACAGAAAGAAGGCTGTGTGTTGCTTAAGATCTCAGGCTCTGGGGGTCAGACAGATCTTGGTCCAAATCCTTTTTGTCTGTCACTTCTTAGTTTTTAGACCTTTGACAAATCACTTAAATTCTCTGGGTCACATGGTTTTTCATCTATAAAATGAGGAAATTAATAGAACCTACATTTTAGGAGTGCTGTGAGGAGTAAATGAAATAATATATTTAACACACTTTAATACTTTCTCTCAAAAAGTAGGCTCAGTGAATGTGTTTTTAAAATGTAAATTAGTGGGTCTTTCAGGCTGCTAGGAACATAGTGGTTATTCTTGCAGTTTAGATTCATTCTTGAATCTTTTAAGCTATAGATGCCTGCTGGTGACCAAAACTTTTAGCTTGTCCTGTATGGAGTAGATTATATTCTTAGGAAAACCTTTTTGCTCTCCTAGACTAGAATCAACTCTCTGAGACTTATGGTCTTTGAAGTTTCAGAAATAATTTAGAATCTTGGATTGACTTACACCAGTCAAGTTATAATATATCTGCTGATATGCTCGTAATTCATTGGTTCCCTACTTTAGCTAGTGCCATTGGTCAGAATGCCAGATTCATTGTCAATTTGTGGATTCAACAGAATATCTTATTGTGGGGTTTTTTTTCAAGATTTTATTTATTTATTTGTCAGGGAGAGAGAAAGCACGCATGCAAGAGCATGAGCAGGGGGAGTGGGAGAGGGAGAAGCAGGCTCCCTGCTGAGCAAGGAGCCCAATGCAGGACTTGATCCCAGGACCCTGAGATCATGACCTGAGCTGAGCTGGCAGATGTTTAACCCACTGAGCCATCCAGCTGTCCCAGAATATTTCATTGTTGATTGCAAAGGCAATTAAGTTTGATGATGTACTTTACAGATTCCAGTGAAACTGATTTGAAAAGTTCTGTAGTTAAATGGTACTAGATTCAAGAGTTGGCTTTTAGGGGCGCCTGGGTGGCTCAGTTGGTTAAGCGACTGCCTTCAGCTCAGGTCATGATCCAAGGGTCCTGGGATCGAGCCCCATGTCGGGCTCCTGGCTCAGCGGAGAGCCTGCTTCTCCCTCTCCCTCTGCCTGCTGTTCTGCCTACTTGTGCTCTCTCTGTCAAGTTAATAAATAAAATCTTAAAAAAAAAAATTGAGTTGGCTTTTAGAAAACCAGTGTTAGTCTGGTTCAGTAGTAATATATTTTTTTCAGTAATATTGGGGATGTGCTAGGCATATTAGTAGTTTGAAACTTTGCAAAGTGTTTTGTAAATCTGAGAATAGGAAAATGGCTTCTAGTACTTTTTCAGAGGAAAAGAAACAACTTGGACAGTAAATGAGAAGAGTGAATATTAGGAATCATGTCAGGTAACTTTCACGTAAGTGCAGTGCATTCTAGGCAGTTAGCTATACCGTGCATATGAACTTGGATCTCGAAGGTCACATCTTGTTTGGCAAATACTTTGTTTCATGTTCAAGAAAATTAAGAATAAATTGTTTTTCATATGGCACAGGATTATTTCAGTACCCATATGACTTAAAAATTTTTTTTTGATTTGTAAGAAATTTTGTGTTTATTATTAATTCACTCTTCTCTGAACTAGCTTTAAAGATGTGTTATCTTAGAAAATTAAAAAAAATTTTTTTTCTTTTTGGTTACCTAAAGAGATTATTTCCGCACATTTGATTCCTTGTCAAAGTGAATTCTTTGGGTTTGCATATTAATTCATTCTAAATAAACAATGATAAAATCATATTTCTTTTATAAATGAAAACCTTGTCCTTCTGGTCTTTTCAGTGTTGCCTTCATCTTATCATACTTCAAGTGATAAATATTCTGAGCCAATAATTTCATTAACAAGCAAACATAGATAAGGGAAACCATGAGTCCAAGCCCTTTCCTTTAGCTGTTCAGATTTGAAGATTTTATCAGTTGAGAGAAGAATGATTGCTTTGGAGGAAGTGGATTCTTTTCAACATATCCTTAATATGATTTTTATTTTTCAAAACTGTTTTGGCTATTAGGAAAATCTGGAGAAGATGGGACCTCGTGTTCTGGATTTACAGTTAGAATTTGATGAACAGGCAGTCCTGATGGAGAATATAGTCTACCTGACCAATTCCCTTGAGGTAAGATGGGCCAAGGATTTAGTTAACTATAGTAAATATAATCCAGTTCTTTTGTTTTATAATAAAGCTTTTTGTGAACATCTTCTATGTTTAGTATCTTTGCCAAATATGCTTGTCAAAAATATTTTTGGAGGAAAAGAGATTGGGTGGGTATAAAAGTTTCAGGAAGAAAAAAATAGTGTGATCTTATTCCATTTATCGGTTATTTTATACATAAAATCTCTCATATTATGGAAGAATTGCTTCTTTTATTTCCCCCTTCTCGTTTATACCTCAGATTTACAGAATTGACTTAATAGAATCCTTTGTTCATAAGGTATTATCATAGGTCCATGCCTGACCCTGTTTTGTTTTGTTTTAAAGTTAGTAATGAATGAACACCCATGAATCTACTACTCAACTCAAGAACTAAAACATTACCGATAGCTTTGACTTTTCTGGGGAATTTCTCCCCATTCCATTTTTCTGCCCCAGTCACTATATAGATTCTAAAAAATGCTGTCTCTCAGATAACTTAGGCAGAAGGAAAGATAATTTGCTGTAGGAAACTGTTAGAGGACTCAAAAAAGTGGTTCTTGTTATAATGAAGACACTTCACTTAAAAAATGCAGGTTTAGATTTTGAATGAAATTGTTCCATGAAAGGGGTGCTTGGGTGGCTTAGTGATTAAGCGTCTGCCTTCGGCTCGGGTCATGATCCTAGGGTCTTGGGATCGAGTCCCGCGTCAGGCTCCCTGCTCAGTGGGGAACCTGCTTCTCCCTCTCCCTCTGCCCCCGCCCCTGCTTGTGTGCTGTCTCTCAAATAAATAAAATCTCTAAAAAAAGAAAATTGTTCCATGAAACACGGTAATTAGTGGAAGAAAGTTATTTCTAAATAAGCATTTTATGTCATATAATTATAAATGAGTTAAATAAATTACTAAATATTGGTAGATATTTATTTTGTTTATATTTCTAAATGTTCATACGTATTCCTGGAGGTCCAAAAAATTTTCGAATTTTTTCACTGGGACAATGGGGACCCTTATATTGAGGGTCATCTTATATTTAGGCACATACAATATGCTACATTTCTGAGTTTTTTCATTTATTTAAGTGAAAGTCTTTTATAAAAAAAATAAAATTAAGCGGAAGTCTTTTATTCTCAAATGCTAAATTTCTGAACTTTTATTTATTCAAGCGGAAGCCTTTTAGCTGATCTCATTTTCTCTTATACAGCTGATAGATGCCAGATTTCATTATAGAAAGTGGTGAACATGACTATGTAAATAATAATACTATGAGACAATGTTAAATAATTGATTATAGATTTCATTTAATGTTTGTATGGAAAATAATAAAATTGCACACTGTTTTCTTAAAACTTTTAATTAAAGAGTTTTTGTTTTTGATGGACATGTAAATGATTTAGTCTCTTGCTCTTCAAACAATGTTATGCCATGGGAGCATTTGATGCTGAGTTTCAGAGTGCTCTCTCAGTCCTGTCCTGTGCTTGGCTGGTTTTCTGAAGAATGCACAGATCATTTCATGTTAAGTGGAGAACCTAGTTTTTGCTCTTTGGGGAAATGAGGTGATGATAAATTTCAATCATAGTAAGTGATACTAATGACTTTCATTTTCCCTCCTATTTAGCTAGAACACATAGAAGTCAAGTTTGCCTCTGAAGCAGAAGATAAAGTCAGGGAAGACTGCTGTCCTGGGAAACCACTTAATGTTTTTAGAACAGAAGTAAGTTGAAAGAATCTCACTGAATCATTGCATTTTAGAGCTAGAAGAGACCTTAGATATTACATCCAAGCCCATCATTTAAAGATGGAAGAAAGTGAGGTGCAGAGACATGAAGTGATTGCTTTGGTCTAGATCACATGGTTTGTTAGAATGAAGCTGGGTTTGAGCTCTTCTAATTCCCTGGTTGGCACTGTGCTCACTTTCCTTTGCTCTTGTGGGTGGCATCGGATGTTATTGTGGGTTTAAAATCAAAATATGATTTTTTAAAACCTGAATTTTTTTTAAAAATTTTAATTCCAGTATAGTTAGCATATAGCATTGTATTAGTTTTAGATATCCAATATAGTGATTCAGCAATGCTATACATTACTCAGGGCTCATCATGATAAATGTACTCTTACGACCTTTTACCTCTTCTGCCCGTCCCCTCACCATCTCCCCTCCGGCAATCATCAGTTAGTTCTCTATAGTTAAAAGTTTGTTTTTTTGGTTTGTCTCTTTTTTTCTTGGTTCATTTGTTTCTTAAATTCCACACATGAGTGAAATCATACGATATTTGTCTTTCTCTGACGTATTTCACTTAATATTATACTCTCTAGATCCATCCATGTTGTTGGAAATAGCAAGATGACAGTCTTTTTTATGGCTGAGTAATATTCCATTCTGTATATAACACATCCTCTTTATCCATTCATCAGTTGATGGACACGGGCTGCTTCCATAATTTGGCTGTTGTAAATAATGCTGCAATGAACATAGGAGTGTATATATCCTTTGGAATTAGTGTTTTTATTTCCTTTGGGTAAATACCCAATAGTGGAATCACTGCGTCATATGTTAGTTTGATTTTAAACTTTTTGAGGAACTTCTGTACTGTTTTCTAGAATCGCTGCAACAATTTGCATTCCCACCAACAGTGCACAAGGGTTCCTTTTTCTCCACATCCTCACCAATACTTGTTTCTTGTGTTGTTGATTTTAGCCATTCTGACAGGTGTGAGGTAGTATCTTTTTGTGGTTTTGATTTGCATTTCCCTGATGATGAGTGATGAGCATCTTTTCACGTATCTGTTGGCCATGTGCATGTTTTCTTTGGAAACATATGTATTCATGTCTTCTGCCCATTTTTAATTGGATTATTTGTGTTTCTAATTGTGGTTATTATTGGTATTGAGTTGTATTAGTTCTTTATATATTTTGGGTACTAACCCTTTATCAAATATGTCATTTGCAAATGACAGTCAATAGGTTGTCTTTTAGTTTTGTTGGTTGTTTCCTTTGCTGTACAGAAGCTTTTTATTTTGGTGTAGTCCCAGTAGCTTATTTTCGCTTTTGTTTCGCTTGCCTCAGGAGACATATCTAGAAAAATATTGTTACAGCTGATGTCATAGAAATTACTGCTCTGCTCTCTTCAAGGATTTTTATAGTTTCAGGTCTCACATTTAGGTTCATAATCCGTTTTGAGTTTATTTTTGTGTCAAAACCCGACTTTTATTAAAAAATAGACTGGAAATTGAAATGTAATGTTTTTCTGAAACAGTGAAGAGGAGCTTTCATACTTTAGATGAGTCTTGGTTTGATAATGTTATTCAAGACTTTTTGACTTCTGGCATAAACCAGATTGACGAATCATCTTACACTATACTAGAATTGCTTTTTTTTCCCCCCTTATTTTTTGGCCAGTATTGGTGAAGAAAAGCAGATTTTGGAGTTTTGGGAGATTGTCTTTATTTAGTCTCAAAAAAATCCATTGCCCAGTGGAGTGCAATTGTGAGAACCCATAAAATGCCCTACTTTTCTTGAGAAGCGGAGGACTTATATATAAGTATCCTATTACTTTTACCACATTTAATTGAAAATGCAACAAAGAGGAAAGGCTTATTTTGAAAGAATGAGGTAATCATGGTCATGAATATCTGCTGAATTTATCATCGTATTATGAATACTCTCATTACATTAAAATACGGTGGCTTTTTAAAGTGCAGGCCTTCAGCTCATGGTAGATACATGAAATAGAGCTCCCTATACAAATGTTTCTTTTCTTTTTAAGATTTGTTTATTTTAGAGACAGAGAGAGTACGCACACACATGCGTGTACAAATGGGATAGGGACAGAGGGAGAGAGAGAGAAGCGGACTCCCCGCTGAGCACAGAGCCTGACCAGTGTCTCCATCCCACGACCCCGAGATCACAGTCTGAGCCGAAATCAAGAGTGGGTGCTTAACCAAGTGAGCCACCGAGGTGCCCCACTGATAAGGTCCTTTCAAGCTACTTTAAAACGTTCTATTAAGCTACTATGTCTTTAAGTCTTTTATAAGACTTAGTTGACTTTTTCCACTTAATAATGAGCAGGGTCTTTGACTATATAGCTTATACAATGTAGGACATAGTATAGTATATGACTGAGTTTAATTCTGGCTCTGCCTCTTATTGGCTATGTGACCTTGAAGTACTTTTTTTAATGTTTCTGGTTCTCAGCTTCTCATCTATGAAAAGGGGTTTTAAAGACCTACCTTTCAGGATATAGGAATAATGTCTATAAATTGCTTAGTACAGTGCCTGGTACACACTGGAAATTCAATAAATGATGGGAGTTGAAGAAGAGAAAATATAATTACTGTTATTATCCATCATCAGTATTGATATATGTACTCAAGAGTCATTTTTATCTAGGCATTTGGTTGTAAGCATGAGCTTTTGTACATTTTTTCTTTTATATTTGAGTATCCCTTGGTCTTGATTTTAGAATACCAGAATTAAATTTTTCATTGGGCATTAAAAATTGAGCAGAGATTTTCTCTTCCTCAGCAGTATTCAAGTTTAATTTCATATAACAGTCATTTTCTCTTTATTTTCCTAGCCTGGTGTGGCAGTTTCCCTAGTGAATCCCCAGCCATCCAACGGCCACTTCTCAACCAAAATTGAAATCAGGCAAGGAGATAACCGTGATTCTGTAATCAGGCGTTTAATGAAAATGGACCGAGGAATCAAAGGTAGGTGGTTTCCCTGAAATGCACATTTGGCAGTAGTTTGTTGGATAGGATGAGTTCTAAGCAGAGGGGAGAAAGAAGAGTAACTGGCCTGCTTAGGGACAGCAGTGTCATGTTGTGCAAAGAGTATTAGACTCCGAATCAGGAAACCTGTTTTCTCTTTGGGACATTGTGGCTGTGTAGCTTGGTGACTTAGCCATGTCACTTAAACTCTAAACTGATCTCTCAGTAAAATGAGGATAGTGGATTAGATATTTTTCTAAGTCTCCATCTAGCTTTCAAATTGTAACAAGCATTTTCTATCTCTTAGAGGTTTTTAGATTGAAGGCACACATGTACTTAATATTTTAAACTAACCTTCCTACTAGGTGTGTTCCTGGGGAAGGAAAAGAGAAACAGTAAAACTTGTTGAGTGTCTGTCATTTATTAGCCATTTGATCCTTTAACTTCCTAAAAATGGAGAGGGTATTTTCATTCCCTTTTACAGATGATGACATGGAGCTCAGAAAGGCTAAATGACTAGGGAGATTTCATTCAGGTATCCTGGAGCTGGAATTCAAATTCAGGTCTTTTTGACTCCAAAGCTTGTGTTCTTTCTTCTAAATAATGTGCTTCCAGCTAAAATGTGTAAATAATCTTAATTTCTTATCAAGATTTAGTCTAGATCTTCCATGATTAGATTTAATATAATAATTTATAGCTTCTTTTTTTTTTAATCACTCAGCCAGGTCTGAGGTTGATGGGGGTGTGAAGGGAGTTAGTGTATCTCTTTATTATTTTTCTTCCAAATTATAAAGACAAATTAATCTTGAGATTCCCTGTTTTGCATTCTCTCTCTTTTCTTGATGGCAATCAAGAGTTGATTGGGTCACATTCTATCAGTATAGAAATTTTCTGAAAAGATTTAGAAATCCAAGACAGTGACCTAATTTATGGAACTATATTCAGGTCAGCAATATTACATTAACATAGAAGACTTAAAATAGTCCTTTGGAATTCATTCTACAGGTATTTTTTTGTTCTCTTGAGGTCATTCATGCATCTTCTGTGGACATTTCTTGAGAGACTCTCAATATAGCATATGTAGTATATATGTAGAGACTCCTGTCTATGTACTAAGGCTTCAGGGACGCCACAAAGTACTGTTCATTAGGAGGCTGCATTTAGTGAAGGAGTAGGGCCCTGAGCTATTCAAGTACATGATCACAATCTAAGGAGGAGCTGCTGTGTACAGTAAGGGAGATATAGATAAAGTTGATAACACAGAAGAAGGTGAGATTATTTCCCGCTATGGTGATCAGGAATGAATCACAGAGAAAATAACTGTTTGGATGCGACCTTGGAAGTCATACCTGGGAGGGGGAAGGGGGAAGGGCATGCCAGCGGGAGGGATGCTCTCATGTTTTGCTGTGTAGAAGCAGCATATTAGGGCTAGGGATTTTTCATTTGTAAACATTTTTTTAAATTGTAAAATACATATAACATGAAATTAACCATTTTAGTCCTTCTTAAGTGTACAGTTCAGTGGTATCAAGTACGTTTACGTTGTTGTGCAACCATCACATTACTCACCTCCAGAACTTTTTCATCATCCCACGCTGAAACCCTGTGCCCATTTAATAACACCTCCCCATTGTCCCTCCCTCTAGTCCCTGGTAACCACTGTTCTACTTTCTGTCTCTTTGTATTCGACTATTCTAGATACCTTGTATAAGTGGAATCATGAAACAGTGAATAAGTGGCTTATATTGCTTAGCCAAATGTCAAGGTTCATCCATGTTGTTATAGACATATATCATGTTCTCTTGGTAAACCGGGTAGTGCCATCCTTAGAACTTTCAGGCCACAGAAAGCAGAATTTGAAAACTTTGAAATATGAACGTACAAGGAAGCCATCTTGTGGCCTTCCATTTGGTTTTTCTGTATTGCATATACTCGGTCATGAGAAGATTTTGTAATAGGAAGAACTCTTACCTTTGAAGAACATTGTGGTGGCTTTTAAAGAAAATAGATAGTTCTGGGCGCCTGGGTGGCTCAGTTGGTTAAGCGACTGCCTTCGGCTCAGGTCATGATCCTGGAGTCCCGGATGGAGTCCCGCATCGGGCTCCCTGCTCAGCGGGGAGTCTGCTTCTCCCTCTGACCCTCATCCCTCTCATGCTCTCTATCTCTCATTCTCTCTCTCAAATAAATAAATAAAATCTTTAAAAAAAATAGATAGTTCTGTGGACCCACTGGGTAGGATTATGATGAAGTTGTAGCATGTAATAAGATGTTTTCCTATATTGGAAATTATATTTTGTAATGTTACAACTGCCTCCCTTTTAAATATGCTCAGATACAGGACTGACGAGGTTCTTCAGAATTGTACTGAAATGTGTTTTCTGTATCTCATCTTTTCTCACTAAGCCTACGGTATAATTCTTACATTCTTTGTCATACTAGCTGTGAATAATATTATCATAAAGTACTTAAGTTTGATGTTCGTAGCTGCTGTGAATTTTCGAAAATGGATAGAAATGTTAGGGTGGAGTTTGAAATTGATACTCCTTCAAGTATCTGCAGAAGAGCTCTAACCTTGAGACTTCTCCAAAAGCCCTCCGGATGCTTCGATATATAAGGGGGCTAAGTATATTGAGTGTATGAGATGGGAAGGGAGTGAAATTCAGTAACATATTTCTCAGTCTGTTTGCTGCAATAGCCAGTAAGTCGTCCAATTAGTGCCAATTGCATTGAGGGTGATTATGATCTAGGTCCAGGAGGAACTGGAGTGTAACCATCATTTCTCTCCACAAAGGCCACTGAGCAACTATTTGATGATAATGACTTTAAATCACTCCCAGCCCATGCCGCGTATGAACTGATAACATGGGGTTGAAAGGCTGCATTTCACATTATCAATCCCTAGGGACTGTCAGTTAGTCTCATCTTTTCTCTAAGTGCCTTAATTCTTGTGTAGTTGCAGACTTAAATTTCTGCATTTTCAATGATAAGAGAGGTCTGCAATAAGAAAAGAGAGTAAAACCACTAAGAAAGCTCCAAGAATTATTGGCAGTAATGAGCAACATGGTGAAACATCAAATATGTTTTGTCATTTAGATGCCTGATTGAGTATTAAGGCTTCTTTGAATAATTTGATTCAGAATTGCTGGGAATGATGAGGGAGTTCTGTTTTAGAGAGGAAGGGGGAGAGAGAGAGAGAAGGATAGAGGAGAGCAGGGGTGGGAGTGGGGGGTACAGATCTGCAGTAAAGGCCTCACGCATAAAATCTACTGGCAGAACTTCACACTGCTTCCATAGCAAAATATTTAGTATCACCAGTGTGCATGTTGAAATGTAATAGCTGTTGAAATAAATTATATTTTTTCCCCCAAATAAGACTCTCCAGCCAGGTTTTCCTTCATGGTAGTCTTGGGTAATTATTCTGTAAGCTTCAATATCCCTACACTAAACGTACAGTCTTTCAGTCTTTGTTTCCCAAAGAGAATATAATGCCTGGATAACTTGTACTCCTGGCATAGCCACCAGCTGCGTTAATGTCTGCTTTTATCTCTTATCCCTCCCATGCTAAGCTTCATACTCTCAAGGCAGCATGAGGGAGCGTAGCTCATGGACCACCTAGCAATCTGCTTTAGAAAGGGGTGCAAACTAATTCAGAAAATACCTTCTATTTCTGCAGATCGAGTTAAGTATAACTAACCATGCTACACGTAGAGTGAGATATAAACCCAGAATCAGCATTTGTAGTCACTTATGTTGTTTTTCTACCGTATAAAATAAAAGCATTTGATGTTGGGATGCCTCAGAATTGCTGAAATAAATAAATTTTTTTTCAGGCTCAGTTGTTGGCAGGATTGTTGGATCATAAATTTGTTCAAGGGCCAAGTGCTTTCTTTGCCAGGAGCCATCTTATCAGCTCGCACAAGAGCAGATCAGGAAAATCTCAAGCAGGGCAGGGTTGGAGTGCATCCAGAAGCTCAAAACTCAGAAAGCTGTGCCCTTTCCCCTGTCCTTCTCCGTCTCTCCTTGTCTCTCATCAGCTTGGTAATACAAACACGTTTCATCCTTGGAGCAAACCAAGGAACTGGAATGCTGTTTCTTAGAGCAGTAATTCTTTCTCTAGAAGTATCTTTTGAAAAAAGCTACAACTCTCGCAGTTCTAATGTATCCCAGGAACCAAGACAAGAAAGAGAAAGAAGTTTTAGACTTACAGATATTTTGAAAATTGGTTAATTGAAGCATATAAAAAGTGATTTGAGAAACCATATAGGATAATGCTCAAAAATATACTCAATCCTTCCTTGTGGTTTATAATTCAAGGTGAGGTGTTACATAGAATCTCTGCCTCTGAATCTTTGATCTGGGTAGAAGCTAACAGGAGGATTTGTTAGATTTAGCTCTGCTTTCTGAGATTGAGTCTTATTTAATAATTTCATGAAAATATCTTTTAGATAAACAACCAGTGTGTTTAAAGTTTGAATTGTCAGGCTTAGGCATGGGTTTGAGGCAGTGACTCTAATTAAATGCTCATATTGATCATCTTTTTTGCTATAGACCTTTCTAAAGTGAAGCTGATGAGATTTGATGATCCACTGTTGGGGCCTCGGCGAGTTCCTGTCCTGGGAAAAGAGCACACTGGGAAGACCCCCATTTCTGAGCATGCTGTTTTCCACGTGGACCTCATGAGCAAGAAAATTCATCTCACTGAAAATGGGCTAGGGGCAGATATTGGTGATACAATTATCTATCTGGTTCATTAAACTCATACAGATTGGAGATATATCCTGGTTTCTGGGGATGTGACTATTCTGTGTCTACAGATTGGGTATAAGGACCTTAGGCTGGACCTTAGTAGACTTCATTTCTAACCATCAAATTCTGTAATCATAGTTACACCAAGTCATCTTGGATTCCTGAACCTAGTAAATTTTTTTTTTCCTTCTTGGGACCTCTGAGAGAAGTAGTTTGTACCATACTTTTTTTTCTTTCTAACAAACTTGCTATAAAAAAAATCTTAAAAAAAAAAAAAAACACGGGGCACCTGGGTGGCTCAGTCGTTAAGCGTCTGCCTTCGGCTCAGGTCATGATCCCAGGGTCCTGGGATCGAGCCCCGCATCGGGCTCCCTGCTCCACGGGAAGCCTGCTTCTCCCTCTCCCACTCCCCCTACTTGTGTTTCTCTCTCTCTCTCTCTGTGTGTGTGTCAAATAAATAAATAACAACTTGAAAAAAATAACTTCAAAAAAAAAACAACAAACTATTGCTATTTCCCAGAAGCTTCTAGTCTTTCAGATTAACACAAAAATGTCAGTATGTTTCCTTTTGAGGTGTAGGAGAGGATTTCCCCCCCAGAAATCTGCCATTTGTTAGATTTGTCTGAAGTCCAGTTGTGTTTAAAGATCATGTCTACTGTATTGCAGATTTATTGTTTTACTCCTGTGGAATGTCTTTTGATGTTATCTGTGCTATTCTGCTTCATATGTGGAAGAATATTAGGCATTGACTGACACTAGAGAAAAATATTTTCATTTCTTTAAGGGTTCAATATGGGCAAAGACTGGGTGGCTCAGTCGCTTAAGCATCTGACTCTTGATTTAGGCTCAGGTCATGATCTCAGGGTAGTGAGATCGCGACTGCATTGCCGCCTGTGCTCACCGGGGAGTCTGCTTGAGATTCTCTCCCTCTCTCCCTCCCCCACTCACATGCACGTGCACTCTCTCTCAAGCAAATTAATCTTAAAAAAAAAAAAAAAAGACAGTATGGGCAAAGACCAATTCTGATGACTGTAAGGAACCTGAGTTCTAATTTTCAGGTTAAGTCAAGAGATTATACTGAGCTGCTGCTGCTTTTTTTTTTTTTTTTTAAAGATTTTATTTTTTCATTCGACAGAGAGATAGCGAGAGCAGGAACACAAGCCGGGGGAGCGGGAGAGGGAGAAGCAGGCTTCCCGCTGAGCAGGGAGCCCTAAGTGGGTCTCGATCCCAGGAACCTGGGATCATGACCTGAGCCGAAGTCAGATGCCTAAGGACTGAGCCACCCAGGTGCCCCGATACTGAGTTTCTTTATTTTGCAACAGTTTGACATTACTGGGCCACACTGAATGCTTTATCATAGATTGACTGAAGTAAGTCATTTCATGTTAAAACTGAAAGATCCCTTCGAGGTCAAGTGCAAGTCATCCTTTATCTGGTAAGGGCTGGCAGCATAGCATAGCAGGTAAAGTTACGTGCTCTGAAGTCAGACTAGCTAGGTTAGATTTCCACGTCTTCCATTTGCTACTTGGGTGATTTTGGCCAATTACTCAGCCTCAGTTTCTTCGTCTGTAAAATGGAAGTAATAATGTATCTATCTACTTTCTAGACTTAGCATGAGATGTTTAGGTGAAACATTCTAGGCAAACCATATATATAACATAGTACCTGGCACATGGTAAGCCTTCAGTAGGTGTTACTGATTAATAATATTAATGGTAATAATAATAAGTCCAGGATGTATTGGCTTGAGATTATTATAGGCTATAATCATGTCCTTTGTGTTGGTTTCTATGGGGCCACTGTTCTGTTGTTTGTCCTCTAGATTCTTTTGCTGCTCCCTCAATCTGTATAGCCTTAGTTATTCCCTAAATCAAGTAATCTTTCCTGGTGCCTAAATACAAACTCACTTATGTTTAACTTAGGTAGATTAACCTATATGTGTGTGGCAAAAAACAAAAACAAAAAGCAAACAAGAAGGATGGAAAATAATTTTAGTATTGTGGATGATTACCTATTTTATTAGATGAGCTGATGAAGCTATGCTGCCTTAGATTTAATGTGAGTTGGGATTCATAGATCCTTTGTTCTTGCAGGTTCAATTCCTTGGTGTCTTAGAATGAGCATCTGGTTGGGCTGAATATACTTCTTGTGTTTAAAGATACGTAAGTTTTGTACAAGGAAGCCTGTAAGCATAAGCCCATTGCTTCATCTGGTGCTCAACTGAAGAAACAGCAGTTAATTGAATTGCTTTAGGAAAAACAAGCTGCATTGGGCTTACTGTATTGATAGGAGATTGGTATCTTCCTAAAGGATTTTAATTCTTCTTAAGTTGTGAGATATGCACACACACAAAAAGTGAGTAACAAGAAATATATAATATACACTCAAAATATAAAAAATATAAACAATTAAATTAACAAAAATACAGCAACAAAACAATTTATCAACAGAGCAAAACCTATGTAATCACCATTCAGTCAAAGAACAGTACAACACCAGCACCTCAGAAACCTACTTGTGCCTCCTCCCATAAAGACATGCTTGTGTCCCAGTTAGTATGAATCAGTTTTTATATGTTTTTTTTAACTGACATCTTTAAAAAATTTTTTTAATTTAAATTCAATTTAATTAGCATATACTGTCAGATCTTTTTTTTTTCTTTAGCTGTTTTTATACATGTTCTGTGTTCTGTGTGAATCTGAAAAGAATGTTTATTCTGCAGTCATAATGTTCTGTATATGTCCTTTAGGTCATAGTTGTAGATTGAACTGTTCATATCTGTATGCTACTGTTTTGTTTTCTTGCTTTGTTTTTGAGAGGTGTACTAAAATCTCCCAAGATCATGGATTTACCTATTTCTTCTTATAGTTCAGACAGCGTTTTGTTGTATATATTTTGATGCTGTTTTATTCGGTGCATATAAATTTAAATTCTCTTATCTTCCTGGTAAATTGAACTTTTTCTAGTTGGGAAGTGTTCCTCTATTTTTAGAAATGTTTTTTTGCCTAAAGGCTATGATATTAATATAATAACATCAGTTTTCTTTTGGTTAGTGTTCATGTGGAATATCTTTATCCATTTACTTTTAACCTTCTGTAGCTTTAACATTTTATTTTGACAAATTTTAAACCTACAGAAAAGTTAAAAGAATTGGCCAATAAGCATCCATATACCTATCACCTGGATTTACCAATTGCTAACATTTTGCCACCTTTGCTTTCTCTCTCTCTACACGTTTTTTTTAAATAAACTTTTTATTTTGGAATACTTCTAGATTTATATAGAAGTTGCATCTATTGCGTACAATAGTTCTTGTATACCCTTCACAGTTCCCCCTCATGTTAACAGACATTTTATATAGCCTTGGTTCAGTTGTCAGAACTAAACAGTTAACGTTGGTATTTTACTATTAACTAAATTATAGGCTTTATTTGGATTTCACCAGTTTTTGCACTGATGTCATTTTACTATTACAGGATCCAATCCAGGATACCATTTTGCATTTAGAATATACTTTTTTTTAAAGATTTTTATTTATTTGACAGAGAGAGACACACACAGCAAGAGAGGGAACACAAACAGGGGGAGTGGAGAGGGAGAAGCAGGCTTCCCGCTGAGCAGGGAGCCTGACGTGGGGCTCGATCCCAGGACCCTGAGATCATGACCTGAGCCAAAGGCAGACGCTTAACGATGAGCCACCCAGGCGCCCCTGCATTTAGAATATACTTTAAAAAAATTCTGAACCATTTCACAGTAAGTTGCACAGATCATGGCACTTTACCTTTTAATATGTTAGCGTGTAATTCCTAAGATCTAGGACATTTTCCTGTATAATCACTATACTTGTGTGTGTGTGTATACACATATTTTGCTCAAGAAATTTAACATGATGCAGTAATAATAGGTAGTAAGCTTTCCTAATAAAAATGAAGTAATAAAATTTTCCCAGTAGCTCATCAATAATATTTTTTTAACTCTTAGGATCTAATCAAAGATCAAGCATTACATTTTGTGGTCATGTCTCTTGACTTCCTTCAAACAGACAATTTCTCGGCTTTCTTTTCTTTTTTGATATTACATGACATAACATTTTTGAAGACTCCATGGCAATTGTTAATAGTTTGCCTCACAATCTGGATTTGTCTATTTTCTCATTATTAGATTCAGATTTAAAATTCCTTTTTTTTTTTTTTTAAGATTTTATCTATTTATTTGACAGAAAGAGAGATAGCGAGAGCAGGAACACAAGCAGGGGGAGTGGGAGAGGGAGAAGCAGGCTTCCCGCCGAGCAGGGAGCCTGATACGGGACTCGATCCCAGGACCCTGGGATCATGACCTGAGCCGAAGGCAGACGCTTGACGACTGAGCCACCCATGCACCCCTCAGATTTAAAATTCTTGACAAGCTTGGCTACATGGGTGATGTTTCCCATTGTATCACATCAGGATTGACATATTGATACATTGTCGGTGTATTCCCATCTCTGGTTAAAGTGGTATCTTCAGATTTCCCCATTGGAGAGGTACTTTTTCCCTTTTATAATTAATAGGATGATAATTCTGAGACTTACGTGAATATCCTGTTTACCTACAAACTTTGAGGAAATGGCAGCAGTCATTCATCATCTTTCTGCCATTTATTATTACATTGATATTTATAATAAGGAGAGTTCTTAATTTTGTCATTTCTTTTACATTTATTGGATACAGCTCTTCTGTAAAGAAGAGGTTTCCCTTTTGCTCTCAATTTTTTTCTTTCACCGTTTTCAAATCACTGGACTGATGTATTTTTTTTTCGTACATGCTGTAATCTCAATAAATTTACTCATTTGGACTATTAGTGACTTCAGAATTACCAATCCAGTACTATTATTAGCAACAAATCTACTAAGTAGAATTCAGGTTTTTTTGAATAAGTAAAATACACAGTTCAAAAGTCAAAACTTGGTCCATCTAGAGAACTTTTACTTTCTTGTACCATATTCCCTCCCCTGCTGTATAGCTAACCATTTTTATTAGTTTCTTCATTGTCTTTCCTGTGTTTCTTTTTCCAAAAATAAGCAAATATTTATATGTACTTTTTAAAAATTGAAGTATAGTTGACATACAATGTTAGACTAGTTTTAGGGGTACAATATAGTGATTCAGCAAGTCTGTAAGTTTTGCTATTCTCACAAGTGTAGCTATTGTCTGTCACCATACAACGCTATTACAGTCCCACTGACTGTGTTCCCTGTACTGTACCTTTCGACCCAGTGACTTATTTGTTCCATAACGGGAAGCCTTTATCTCCCACTCCCCTTCACCCATTTGTCCATCCCTCCACCCTCTGCCCTCTGGCAACCATCAGTTTGTCCTCTCTCTACATGTACTTTAATTTCTCTTTTCTCATACAAAAAAGCAGCATGTTATATATAATTATTTTACACATTGCTTTTTTAAGTTAACATAGTTCGGATATTCTTTCACCTTAATGCATAGACATCTTCTTTCCTTCTCCTCCTCCTTTTCCTCCCTCCCCCCTCCTGTCTCTTCTCCCTGCTTTGTGTCATACTGTTGTGAAAGTGTATCACAGTTTGTTCACCTCGTCTCCTATGGATGGGCATTTAGATTGTTTCTGAGCTTTTTCTATTTTATAGACTTTGTATAGAATTATATAGTGAGTAACTTTGTGAATATGTGGTTTTATATTTGTGGCAATGTATCCTTTTTTTTTTTAAGATTTTATTTTTAAGTAATCTCTACACCCAATGTAGGGTTTGAACTCACAACCCCGAGATCAAGAGTCGCTTGCTCCCCCGACTGAGCCAGCCAGGCATCCCTGTGGAGGTGTATCTTAAGAGTAAATTTCTAGCAGTAGGCTTGTAGGTCCGAGAGTAAATGAGTATGTAATTTTGTTAGCCTATAATCTGGGCAAAAAGGCATTTTGGGCAGAAGGTAGAGCAGGTATAAAAGCTCTGAGGCAGGATGTGTAGCTGGTGTGCTGAAGGAATTGCATAGAGGCCACCTGAAGAAACAGATGAGAAGCGGCCTGTTGAAGATCCTGTGCACTTGTGGCAGAGCTAAACTAGGGCCCTAGCCTCCATACTTCCCATTCATTGCAACACACTTGGGCTCCATGCCCAGTGTGGAGCCCACCGTAGGGCTTGAACCCACGACCCCGAGATCAAGACCCAAGCCGAGGTCAAGAGGCGGATGCCTAAGGGACTGAACCCCCCAGGCGCCCCTACAAGCCACTTACTAAACAAGAATGCATACAGGCCAAACAGGAATGTGTTTGACCAACACCGGTGTTGTCAGGGCTCTGGGAGGAGGGAGAAGATACGGAGCAGTTTGAGGACTTCACAGGTGAGGCAGAGCCTGAAGGATGGTTAGGACTGGCGTAGAAGTTGAAGCAGAGCAGTGCACCTTCTCGACTCTTAGAACTTGGTGTGGGTAAGGGCTTGGAAGGGAAAACAAGCATGTGCTTGTTGGGGAGGTAATGCCAGGAATGGAATGTCTCTGGGAGAAATGAGAGGATAGCTGAAAGTAGGTTAAGTGAATCAGGCCTTAGAAAGCTGCTCAGATTCCAGGGTGAAATTTGAAGTTGATTTGTCTGCAGAGTCACTGCAGGTTTCTGGTGTGGGGATGAGACAGTATGGTTTTGTGTCTTCTCTCGTTTGTGGTCATTGTGTCCATCTCTTTTTATCTTGAGGGAATCATTCATTTAGTTGTTCTAATGACTATTTAGGAGAGATCAATGGGCCTGGCTCTGGTAGGGTCTCAGTGTTAGCTGATACTTGGTTACGCTCTTTCCTTGCTCTCTTTGGACATAACTTCAGCTCCGTAGTAGAAAATACTCAGATCCCACCCAAAACTTGCAGGATCAACTAAGATTTCCCACTGCCCGCTGTTAGGCTTACAGCTTGATTGGTTATAATGTGGGAACCCCTTCTCTCACTTCCAGAAAGCAAAACAACGGGAAAGGAATGATCCTTGCTCCTAAGGGCTTAGGAATGTGACAGGGGAGTACGTCCTTCATTTTCATTCTGGAGGACTAAGTGGTGGTTTGTTCTTCTATCCCCTGTTATCATTATCCTGGAAACTGTGCTGTACAGTAGTGTAGCCACTAACCACATGTGTCTAGTGCACGTGAGAGCTGGCGAGTCTGAATTGAGGTGTGCTGTTTGAGAGTGTAGAACATGCTTTCACTTTCAAAGACTTAGTATGACAAAGAGAATATAAAATATCTTAGTAATAATAGTCTTCTCTATTGATCACATGCCGAAATAATGCTTTGAATAAATTGTGTTAAAATACATTAAAATTTCATCTTTTTTTTACTTTTTAAAAACATGAAATTTAAAGTTGCATCTGTGGCTTACATTATATTTCTGTTGGACAGTGGTCTAGAGACTTGATGAAATTTAGACATTATTTTGTATTGCATTGTACCAAGAGGTACATAATATGAGTTTGTCCCATTCTTAATGACACTAAATTTGATATTTTCCAAAACTGTATTTTAAAGATATACTTTGATCACTTTCAGAACTTTCCATTATAAAGGTGTTTGTGTGTGTGTATGTGTGTATATATATATGTATGTGTATGTGTTTTTGAAATTACTTCCAGAGTTTGTATGTATTTTTGAAATTACTTCCAGAGTTTTTGTTGTAACGATACTTAAAAAAAACACTCAGAACTTTCCATTTTAAAGATAGATTTTGAGTATTTCTGGAACTCTCCAGAGTTAAGATACATTTTTTTCTTTTGCAATGAGAAATCTGTGGAGTGATATTTTGGCACCTTGGGAACATCCTGTTTCCATTCTTTTTTACCTAATGGTTTTAGTGCCCCTTCAAGATCCTTTCTTGAATAAGTTATGTTGGATGCTATTCAACATGGTGATTTTTAAATGCTGTTATTTCTTTTTTATATACAGTTGTCATTCTTCTGTAAAGAAGAACATTCTTTTTCTTCCTTTTTCTTTTTCATTTTATTTTTAGGTGAAAGAGCTATGCGGCCTACAGCTTAGTTGGTTCATACAATAGATGTTTGATTAGAAAAGTGAAGTACAAATGAAATTTTAAAATATGGAATCAGCGTACATGGACTATGGTTGTCCACTCCTTAAAGGAATCTTATTGTATATCTTTTTTTGCAAAGCTAGTAATCACCTGTTAATTTCTGTTATCCTTACAAACTGGAATTTTCATATATAGCACATTTGTTCAACAAATTACTGAATGCTTATTCTGTTGCAGACACTGTGTTGAGCACTTAGATTGGAGTGGTAAGCAGAAGAAAAATGGCTGTCCTTCATGTAAGACGCATCCTTCTAGATGAGGAGACAGACTTGCCCAGAACCCAGTGAGTGAAGGCAATTAGGAATCTATATCTGAAGAATCTTGATTTGGGAGGTGTTATACAGGCTTTTCCTCACAAACCTTCTCAAATAAATGCTTTGAAATTCAGAACCTTCAACAGTCATTCTCCGGTGTTAAGAATATATAGTATAGTTGGCAGTTCCCTGCTGTTGTCTTTCTGATGTAACCCTGAATTAAGATTGTAGACCTCTTCCCTCGATTGCAATTTTTTCTCAAGTTTTTTTCCTCTCTGGACATTTTCCCAGCATTGCTGGGGTCCACACCTGCATAAGGCATGTCCTAGAGACATACTTCAGAGACTCCTAATACCCTGAACATGGACATGTCCAGTTAGATTTGTACGTGTCTTTAAAGAAATAAGATGTCTGTTAGTAAAGTGCTATGACCTCAGGTTCCAGAATATCAACACAACATTCTTTAGAAGAGATGCTTCACTTTGGATGAATCTAAGTTTAGAATCAGTCAGCCTCTTGTCAAGGGGAGAAGGAGAGTCCCAGCGACAGGAAAGCGCCTCACTATGAATTGGTTTGGAAATTACTTCCCTAAATTTCCTGAGGATGTTTCCTTCCTCAATGTACACTCACCTCTGTTGCTTTCACTCCTCTCATCTGAAGATGAACAACATTTTATTTCCAGTATGAGGTAGAGAGTTGGTGATTTTTTTTTTTCCTCCTAACTTTTTCTTTTTGGGTAGCATATCAAATCTTTCTCTCTGTCTCTGTCTCTCTGTCTAAAAATCAGTCTCCTCTTATGAGGAGCCAAGAGAAGAAAACTGGGCTTGGGAAGAAAGTAGTTGCTCTCATTTTCTATGGGTACTTGAAAAGGGGCAACTGATCAGTTCCTTCGGACCCTGCTTGGATAGCGAAAAGAAGGGCTGGCTTGGGTGAAGGGTGTCTCTTTTTTCTTAACTTTCAATGTTGAACCCTGACCAAGTCAAACTTGACTTCCGGTGGCTGCCAGTAATTTCTAGTCCTTTGAAATCAAAACTCCAGGGCTTTGGCTTCAGTTAAGTTTGAAGTAATCAAGGAAGCCTGGGTGGAAAGCAGAATGAACCCTTTTTAGTTTTGCAAGTTTCATCAAGGAAGAGGGTGACAGGAACCTCCCCGCTCAGGCTGAAGCACCAGGCAAGTGGGGACATGGGGTGGGGAATGTGCTTAGCAGCGGCGAGAAGAGAACAGAGTGAGGTCAGAAAGCGGGGAGGATATACATCTCTTGCATCTCCCAGCACCGGGCCTCTTGCCTTGTGCTTCGAGTCAGACTCCTCCCACCAGTTGAAGCCTCCCTCTGCTGCTTGTCTCTTAGGGTGACTAAACTTCCTGGTTCACCTGGGGATGTCCTGAGTTTAGCCCTGAAAGTTCTCCCTCCTGGGAAAACCGTTAGTCCTGGGAAAACTGGATGATGGGTCACTGGGATCAAAGTTTTAGGTATTTGGGCAGCACATGTGACACCTGAGAAACTGCCCCACAGCTCCTGCCTCCATTCTCTGTTTCTCAGGAAAGGGTACAGAAGGCCCTAGGCCAAGTGCAGGATCGTGAAGTTAAAATAACAGTATCCGCCACCCACTGCAAACCTACTGTGTGCCCGGTGCGTGATCTTGTTTAATCCTCAAGGCCACTGCGGAGGGAGGATGTTTCCTATCCAGTTTTATGGGAGAGAGACAAGAGCTGAGGGCAGGGACGACTTGTGTTCCCCAAGGTCAGACAAGTAGAAGGAAGCTGGGCCACATTTGAATTTTGGTGTGCCTGGGCCTAAAATCTGTCCTCTTTCCACTCAATGAAGAACTTGCTGAATTTGATGGCAGATGGACAGCTGCTCTGGTGTAGCAAAGCTCTGCGACCATCCGCCTCATCCACGGTTTCCAGACTCTTTCCTATTCTGAATGGTAGTAGAAGATCCCCCGGAGTATCCACTGAACTAACAGCTGTGCAGGGAGCTACAGCGGGTGCTTTAGTCTTGATTCCTGAAACAGCCCCTGATAAATTATTCAGGTTTTAAAGGAATTGCGAAGTGCGTGGCACATAGGAGGTGCTCGGTCAAGGGTAGCTGTGCTTGTTTGTTTATGAAAATTTTTTAAAAGATTTTATTTATTTAATTGACAGAGAGACAGCGAGAGAGGGAACACAAGCAGGGGGAGTGGGAGCGGGAGAAGCAGGCTTCCCGTGGAGCAGGGAGCCCGATGAGGGGCTCGACCCCAGGACCCTGAGATTCATGACCTGAGCCAAAGGCAGACGCTTAGTGACTGAGCCACCCAGGCGCCCCTGTACTTGCTATTTTCATTATGACACACAAACTATAATCTTGAGCTGAATTTTTTAGCCACTGCATGTCAATTGAAACATTTTAATATAAAAATCATCAAAGATTCAGGGTATCAAGATAATCAGCAGTATACTTACTAAGTTCAAAGTTAGGCACACACAAAAAACAACTTTTTTCCCCCCACCAAGGAGAAGCTATTCTCTTTGCTATTTGATTTGGAATAGAGGACAGGCTTCCTTGCCATCATAGAAGGCTGAGCTAGAAGCAGAAAATTCTATTCTAGGGCTGCAAGCTGTAAATGGTTCATTTCAGGGGAAAATCTAATCCAGGGGCTCAGCCCTAAGAAATTCTTCTGCTCAAATCAGAGATAATCGGAAGCTCTTAGTATAAGGACGGAAACCTTGGATTGTGAGCATCACATTGAGTGGTAAATGCCCTAGTCTGTGTGGAGGGATGCAGGAAGCTTTGAGGCTCCTCTCTGCTTTTATTTCCTCTCTCCACACCTGAGAAGTGTAACTTTGCTAGAGAGGGAAACACAGTTAAGATCACATAATTGATAACTAGATTTGAGGAGGACTCAAAGATAACGGAAGTGATAATGGACATTCAGTTTGGTCTAGTTCAGCAAATAACCACATGTCCGCCAGGTGTCGGGTAGTGTGCTGCATTCCAGCGTTAAGGGGTGGGGGGGGGCAGCTTGTGCCCGCTGACCCCAAGTAGCTCACACGGGAGCAGAGTAAATAAGACAGGCATAAGATGGTTTCTTCAGCACCAGTTTGAAACCTTTCATAGCTGTCTTAGTCCACTCTGAGCTTCCATAACACAATACCATAGACTGGGTGGCCTCGTGAACCGAAATTTATTCTCTCACTTTTCTGGAGGCTGGAAGTCAGTGCAAGGTCACGGTGCCCACGTGGTCGGGTTCTGGGGAGGGCTCTCCACCTGGTTTGTAGCCTTCTCGATGGGTGCTTACGTGGCCTTTTTACATGGCAATTTTATCAGCCCAGGCTCCCACTGCTATTCCTCACTTAACTGTAACCACCTAAAAGCGCTGTCTCCAAATACAGTCACACTGGGGGCTGGGGTTTCAACATATGACTTTGGGGGAACACAATTCAGTTCATACTATGGCCCCGAACCCACACTGTAACAAACCTATTAAAGTGTACCCATACCACACATTATATCCATACTTTCCCTGCTATACAATTAAGTGGAAGGATTTTTATAATTTTGCCTTTGAAATTATTTGGCTGTCCGCGATTAGTTCATTTTATGATTGGCTCTTGTTTCTCAGCAATCATTCATACTTGGGATTTTTTTGCAAATGAGAATTCTAAATTGTTTTTATTTTTTTTTTTTTGAAGATTTTATTTATTTATTTGACAGAGAGAGAGAGAGCGAGAGCAGGAACACAAGCAGGGGGAGTGGGAGAGGGAGAAGCAGGCTTCCCGCTGAGCAGGGAACCCGATGCGGGGCTCGATCCCAGGACCCTGGGATCATGACCGGAGCCAAAGGCAGACGCTTAACGACTCAGCCTCCCAGGTGCCCCCTAAATAGTTTTTAAACGTAATAAAATATTTGTGAATCTGTGAATTTGACAGTTAATGAGATCGGCATAATGCTAGATTTCTGTGTTTCGTTGAGCATTAACTAATTTTGCAGTGTGTTTTGCAGTTTTTATATTTTGGAGCCAGTACTTTATTCCAGGTCTCAAATACTGTTGGAGGCTCTTGAAAAGCTCATTAGCCTCTAAGCATTGTCTCTAAATGCCTAAGGGATGAAGGGGTTGGGCTTGTTCATAGCTCCACTTTGTACCTCTGGACACGTAGCTCCTGACCTTCACCTCTCTTGCAGCTCATGTCTCCTTGGCGCTGAAGACCGGCTCTGTTCCAACTGTCCTCTTCCCCACCAGCCTCCCTCCTACTCCGTGTTCTTTGCCATCTCTCTCATGTTGACATCCCCATCCACCCCGTGGGAGACTCAGAGGCTGTTGTGGCCTTCAGTGGCCCCCATATCCACCTGTGTCAGGTTTCAGGCTGGCTGGTGTCAGGATGACTGCATAGGTATTGCTGGCAACCTTGTTAGGAATCCCGATTTCTGTACCTCTTGTCTGGAGACCAGCACTGTTGGCCTGGGTGAGGCTTGGGCATTTGTTTTGTTAACAAGCTAATGTGTTTGTTAAAAGCCCATCAGGTTTGTAAGGCGTGGATGTGGGCAGTGTTGGTAGAGTGAAAGAGATGTGGATCTTAATAACAAGAACAAGGCACCCCCACTGGATTTATTGCCCTGACTTAGAGGTTCTCAAAGGGCCCTTATGCTGTTTCCAAGATGCCCCCAGGGTGTTGCCTTAAGGGTGCTCAGGAATGTCCCTCTCTGGCCTCCAGGCCATGTGTCACAGGTGCTGAGCCTTGGTGAGTAGTCCTGTAACAGCAGCTGTTACAGGAAGAAATTCTACTGTCTCTTGTTTATTTTGTCTCATGTGTGAGGCAGGCTCTTTCTTTAATTCTTCACAACACACCAGAGACAGGTACAAACTGTTAATGAGGCTTGCCAAAAGGGAAGCCCAAAGTAGAAAAATTACTACCATGTACAGGCTCACGCTCATTCTAGTGCGGTCCCTTGACCACCCTCTTGATCTGCCCCTTCCAGAAGGCTAGGTACAGTTTACCCTTCACTGTGGGACTCGCCCCAAGTATCCCCATGGTAGGAGCTCAGGCAAAACCGGCTTTCGGCCCCAGAAAGAGAAGGGAATTTTTCCACCTCACTTTTGAAGACTATCCCCTGGGCCCATATTTTCTACTTCAGAATGATAATGTGGAATATCTATTCCCTTCAGAGAAAACTAACCCAAAGTTGTATTTTGTGCCCCCCCCCCTACCCCGGACAATCGTATAGTACTTTGACATCAGGATATCTTCTGGGGCGCCTGGGTGGCTCAGTGGGTTAAGCATCTGACTCTTGCTTTCAGCTCAGGTCATGATCTCAGGGTTGTGAGATCCAGCCTTGTGTCAGGCTCCTCACTCAGTGGGGAGTCTGCTTGAGATTCTCTCTCTCCCTTTGCCCTTCCCCCACCAAAATAAATAAATCTTTAAACAAACAAAAAAAGACATCTTCTGAAGTCTTGTTTGTTCACTTAAATGATACTGCGTGTTCAACTTCCACAGCCTGGTCCCGATTTCTATGCCCAAGTGTCTTCAATGACGACTCAAAACCCTGGGGGTACAGCCTCACTCAGGGCACCTTGTTAAACACCTTCTAGACACAGCAAACTAATTATATGTCCTTCATTCAACACAATAATCCTATGAGGTCATCTTTTTAAATCTTACATTCGAACAAATGGAAACAGAGACGTTAAGCAACAGCCAAGGTCAAGCTGCCAGGAAGTGACATGCCGGCGTTTGAACTGAGGCCTCTTGGTTCCAAATTTGTGGATGTAGCTATGACGAAACACTGAGAAACACTAAGGAAGTAGGCTGGACCTTAAGGGTGAATGAAATGACAGGGTCTGGAATAATCATGCCATTAATAGAGGGAAAAGTCAGGGGAGAAGCGGGAAGGTGAGGAGCTTGGGCTACAAATTAGGAGCCACTTGACATCACTGGGTCCCTTTCTCCTCTTTATCACTGTCTTGGCTTAATGGTTATCCTTCTGAACCATCGCCTTTGTTTTCAAGTTAATCACTGTTTTTGACTCTCCAGGAGCCATGGGCCAGCTCAGGCTGTGGTGAAGCAGCCTGTCCGGGGAACGCCTGGCAGGACCACCATCACAGCGATTGTCCAGACTGGGGGAGACTGGAGCACCGGCCTCTTCAGTGTCTGCAGAGACAGGAGAATCTGTACGTGTTCCCTCTTCATTCAAGTCCTCCTTGACTATTTTCTTTCCCAAGGCATCCCTGGGTGCAGGAGCTACGTCAGGCACAAGGACAGAAATATAATGGCTTTAGAATAACTGGACTAATCTCCTAGTGACTCCTGTGCACTCCTTGGCAGGAAAAATCTTGTTTTTCAGGGATGGGAATGCTTTTACAGAGTAAGTGGTGACTTCATAGATGTTTTAAATGACAAAATCCACTGTTGGCAAAGGTGCATGAAATGGGCTCCCCCATCTGCTGCTGGTGGGAGGATACATTGTTATAACCTTCCTGCCGGATGTATAAAAAGAACCTCAAGTGTTATATAGCTTTTGGCCCAGTAATTACATTTTTAGGCATTTAGTCTAAGGAAATAAATCACGTGCAAAGATTTAGCAACGTTAACTTCTGCAGCATTGGTTATAACGGCAACAATCTGGAATGACCTAAAATGTTTGATGGGGGCACGCATATAATGAGTTATTATACAGCCATGAAAAGTCACACTGTAGAGTAACATTGAATGGGATGAAAGATGTTGTGGTACATTTTTAAGTTAAAGAAGCAGACTGTGAAACTAAGCGCGTTAGACACCATTTTTTGGTGGGGGGGATATTTTTAAAATACCTGGACGGATACAAATACAAATGTTTATGACATGCCTCCAGATGGCAGGCTAATGAGTAATTTTTATTTTCTCTTTTGCTTATCTCTTTCTAGTATTTCTAGGAGGAATATGTAGTACTCTTATAAGAACAAGAATAATCACAAAAAGCCCCCTATGTTGACTGGAATATTTTCAGATGCTCTTTCAGCTCTAGAGAGGTACCGATAACACTCCTCTAGCTACATGATTTTCCCCTGGGAATGAAGTTCAAAGCACATCGATTCTATTTTTATCTTAGGACATTCCACATACAGTGGAATATTGGTTTCAGGCATACAATTTAGTTGATTTAACACATCCAAACAACACCTGGTGCTCATCACGACAAATGTCCTCCTTAATCCCCATCACCTGTTTCACCCATCCCCCACCCACCTCCCCTCTGATAAGTGTCAGTTTGTGAGAGAATCATTTCTATCGCTTAAAGGTGCCCAGTTTGTGGTATTTGTTATGGCAGCTCTAGGAAACAAATACACAGACAAACATTGGATTTCATTTGAAGGCTTTGGGGTAGCTCACAGAACCAAAAAATCAACTAAAAACTAAGCTCAGAAGGGACAAGCTGCATTATAGGGAGCTAGCTGACACTCTGATCGACTCCAAACATTTTTCTTTGTTTTTCCTTCTGAGAATTGATGGAGCAGCTGGAGTTCATTTTGCCAGGCTTAGGTCATTCCGAAGAACAGTCCTATCAGTATTGCCCTCAGTAGTGAAGGGATGATTTTCCCAAATTACTACTGGGGTGCTGTCATCCGGAGATGCCCGACAAGTGCACAACAATGCACTTAGTGAATCTGAGATATTAATATTATTGCTACTATAAGTTGTTAGTATCCTCTAGCGTGTTGGGAGCAAAGAGTAGAGTCAGGAGGGATAGACCGGGGGCTGCAGTGTGGTTTCTACTCCATCCCAAGAGCACCTAAAAAGTTGGCTAAAGAAACAACCATCCTCACCAGCCCCCTGCCTTAAATGCTGCTTCACTACTTGGCTTTGTCCCTCACCCCCATTAATGTGCACACCAACCGCACGCTGTCTTCTGAGGATTCCCTGCTGGTCCGTTTGAGAGCCCATTCTGGGGACAAGGTGAGAAGGGAGCATGTGAGGAGGAACAGAACATTCTTTACATTTGGCCATGATTCGTGGAGAAGGGGCCATGGATGTACAGCACAAGGTGATCTGGAATGTTCTGGGTCCCAGTTGTTTTTCCTCAGATGGACCTCCATTTTATGACTGCTCACAGTGTCTCGAAGCTGTCTCAGAAGAAAACTTCGAGGTGATATTGCCTTAAACGCTCATTCTCTGCACTGTCATTCCCGGGACACAGGTGGAACATGGGTGCTATGGATCCTGGGCTTCTTTCCTTGTTTAAAAGGGCTACTTTATCCACAAAATTTCAATTCAAGCGAACCGCTGTGTAAATAGTTGTGACAAACTTGGGAACAAAAAAGAGCTGCTTTCCATGACTTTGTCCATGCCAGATTCCCATCCTGGGACAGCTTTCCATTACATATTGAGAATTATTGCTACAATTTGTCATCCATTAAACAAAGGGTACGTTAGGAACAGCAGTGATTTACATTTCTTTTTGACATTTTGCTTCTTCATGTTATTGCAATTACATTTTTTTAATTTTTTATTTATTTTAAAGATTTATTTATTTGAGAGAGTGAGAGAGAGCACAAGCAGGGGGAGGGGCATAGGGAGAAGCAGACTCCCTGCTGAGCAGGGAGCCCCATGCGGGACTTGGTCCTGGGACTCCCGGATCATGACCTGAGCTCAAGGCAGACGCTTAACCGACTGAGCCACGCAGGCGTCCACAATTACATTTTTTAAACTGCCTCCCTCTTCCCACCTGGGCGCTTTTATCTGCATTCACAGTGCACTGGGGTGTTTCTGAGTCCTTTGGAGATGGGGTTGCTGAAAGCTCAGCTGTGAAGATAAAGCCACGGGGAAATGAGTGGCTGCTAAATGTTGTTGTGGGTGAGAGGCGAGGTATCCTGGCTTTGGGAATGTTTGTGATGGTGCACCAGAGAAGGCTTATGTGGAGGGTTTAATCCACATTGGTTTGTAATTCAATATTTAGAGTTCCTACCCCTGTGTAGACAGGTGATGGGTGTTACAGACGTAATAGTGAATAAGATAGAGAAGGTTTCATAGAGGAGATAGACAATAAGCAAAATAATGGCAGTTGTGATAAGTGCCATGAAAGAAAGAAATAGGGTGTTATGGAAGGAAACTGTAGGAGAGTGGGGTCAGGGATGGCCTCTTCGAGGAACCAACCTAAAGCCGATACTGAAAGATGGGAGGAAACCAGCCACTCAGATCACCTCCCTGTGGAGGGCACCATAAGCACTGGAGGGTGAAGAGCTTGGTGTGACTAGTAATCACCAGATACCCAGGATGCAAAGAATGAAGTGGGCCAGGATTTTCTTTGGTTTTCTGGAAAAGGAAAAGAGCATTGAAAAGGCCTCAGATTAGGATCTGTGTTCCTGAACTATATCTTGGGTAAAGTGTACCTCTCTCAAAGCACGCACCACTGCTGTCTTGCTCATGCCGGCTGTGCCCAGCAGAGTGCCTGGTCCATAGGAGGCACTGAAAAATGTTTGCTGAACAACCCGTCAATGAATGAATTTTAACCTGTATTCTCACTGGATTCTTTCTTTCTTGCCCTTCATTGAAAGAATCATAAATCCTCTGAGTCGGAAGGGGTACTGGGGTCAGGTGGTCTGGCCCCTCACCTGCTTGTCTAAGCCTCCTCTGCACTATGCCTGGCAAGAACCTGACAGCTTTGGCTTTCTGAGCATTTCTAGGAAGGAGGGCTTTTCTCCTTGGGAGCCAGCTCAGTGCTTTAAAAAAAAGGGAGTGGGGTGGGGCGCCTGGGTGGCTCAGTTGGTTAAGTATCTGCCTTCTGCTCAGGTCATGATCCTGGGGTCTTGGATTGAGCACCATGTCAGGCTCCCTGTTCAACAGGGAGTCTGCTTTTCCCTTTCCCTCTGCTGCTCCCCCTGGTTGTGCACGCACTCTCTGTCAAATAAAATCTAAAAAAAAAAGAGATTTTGAATAGTTTAGCATGCACATGATTCAAAATTCAAAAGCACCTACCCCTTTGATAGATTTGCCATCTGTCCACCCAGTTCCCCGCAGAGGCAACTACTCTTACCTGAGTCCACATACTGTCTATATGCTTGTAAAGATATAAAATAATTTTAAGTGAAAGTAGATTATTCTTTTTATTATAAAACTATCGTGTAATCATCATAAAAAAGAAAACTACAGAGACTTACAAAAGAACAAAAACCAGTATCCTGTAATCCCAGCTGTTGGAGACAATCATTGTTAATATTTTGGTACCTCTCCTTCCAGATTTTTTGCTGTATGTGTATTTCTATAATTTCCAGAAATAATAGAATTGTAAACACACCCAATATTTTAAATTGCTGCATAGATTCTGTTGTATGAAGGTACCATAATTTATTTATCCAGAAATCCTTTGGTGTACCTTAATGTGGTTTCCAGACCTTTTGCTGTTCAAACCAACACTCCGTGAATGTCTTCGTACAGATGGCGTTTTGCATGTGTGTGAGTTTACCTGTTGGGCAATTGCTGAGGAATAAACCTCCTAGTCAAATAGTATGTACCATTTTAAATCTTGATAGATCCTGCCAACTGGATCTCCATTTGGAAGTTGTACTAACCTACACTCCCACCCACAATGTATGACTGTGCCCATTTCTTTCTTGAGCGTCTCTTACTGTTCGATGATTCTGCCTTTTTGTAATAATTGATCTGGACTATGCCTCGCTGCACTTTCCACCCACCTTTCCTACTTCTGCTCTCTGGGGCTCCACATTCTGGTTCTGTGTAGGCTTTTTCTTTTTCTCTCGACTCCCCTGTGAGTGAGAAGGATGAATAATAAATCACATTCCATGCATGAGGGTGGAGCCCATCTCAGGGGACAGGCCAGGAACATTCAGGCAGTGGATGCTTATATAACCACCAGGCCTCTGGATGTAATGTAAGAGGAAGAGACTGAATTTCTAGCTCAAATCCCTTTTGAGCCCAAGCCCCTTGAAACAAACAAACAAGTAAATAAAATGTGATAATATATATTTGCATATATGTATATACACAAATAACACATGAGTATGTTCACCTTGTAAAAAAATGAAACATTACAGAAAAGGAAATCATGTCTCCTCTTCTAATTAGTTTGAAGGGTTTCCTTCTAGATCTTTTTCTCTGTGTTTATATATGTAGCCTTTAGTAATATGTACTATTGTTTTGTAACTCTTTAAACAAAGCATAAATAGTATTAGGCTGTATGTATCATTATGCAATTTGATTATTTTTTTAAAAGATTATTCATTTATTTATTTGACAGACAGTGAGAGAGGGAACACAAGCAGGGGGAGTGGGAGAGGGAGCTCGATGTGGGGCTCAATCCCAGGATCCCGGGATTATGACCTGAGCCAAAGGCAGATGCTTAACAACTAAGCCACTGAGGCGCCCCTCAATTTGATTATTTTTTTAGAAATTTTTTTAAAGATTTATTTATTTGAGAGAGAGAGCAGGAGTGGGAGGGGCAGAGGGACAGGGAAAGAGAATCTCCAGTGGACCCCTTGCTGAGCATGGAGCTTGATGTGGGGCTCGATCTCATGATCCTGAGATCACAACCTGAGCAGAAACCAAGAGTTGGCCTCCCAACTGACTGTGCCACCCAGGCGCCCCTTAAGATTTTATTTATTTATTTATTTATTTATTTATTTATTTGAGAGAGAGAGAAAGAGAGACCACGAGTGGGAGAGGGGCAGAGGGAGAGAATCTCCAGCAGACTCCATGCTCAGCGTGGAGCCCGATGCAGGGCTCGATCTCATGACCCTGAGTTCATGCTCTGAGCCAAAATCAAGAGCCAGACGCTTAACTGACTGAGCAACTGAGGCGCCCCTGCAATTTGATTTTTTTATATCAAAATATGTCTTAGAGATTTAACTCCGTTGGTACTTAATCTTTCACTGCATTCTTAATTATTCCATAGTATGATTTACACCATCGTGGCTTATTTACACTTTCATCTATTAGTGCACATTGAGGTTTTAAATTTCAAGCTACAAATAATGCTGCAGTGGACATCCCTGTACCGCCTCTTACTCTAGGGTAGACGCTTACAGGTGGAATTACTAGATCCTAGTGTACTTAAAACTTTACTAGATTCACCCAAGTTGCCTTCAAAAGCACTATGTACCTATTTCTCTATGGTTTTCCCACAATGAAAATACTGACAAAATTGGCATGCTTTCATGCCAATATGCATTTCCCTGATGACTAGCTTTTCACGGTGGTTATTGGCCATTTGTGTTTCCTATTTGGTAAATTATCTGCTCATGTCCTATCCCCATTTTCTTCTTTTGTTTAATCCTTTATGTATTGATTTGTAGGAATTTACAACTGTGTTGCAAAATTTTCTCCTAGAGACTCTTTAAGACAGTTTCTGTGTGTGTCCCCCTCTTGCCCGTTCCTCTTGAGGTATGAGCCAAGAGTTTTTAATCCCACTCACTCCACTGTGTAGGGAGGGCTGTAACATCTGACAAAAATGAACTTTCCTAAAGTTGCGTGATGTAAGAGCATCCCACAGGAATAAATACAAATTAGTGGTAGTAAGGATACTGTCTCAGAGCACACAAATCCACAACCGTTGTGACATGCTAAATATGTAAAGCATGAGTTGTGTGTAGTAGTTAAGACTTTTGGGCTAGACTACCCGAGTTCAAATCTGGCTTCTGCTCCTTCCTAATAAACGTATCCCTCTGGCTGTCAGTTTGCTCATCCATTAAAATGGACACAATAAGAGTATCTGTATTTTAAGATTGTTGTGAGAATTAAGTGAGTTAAATGAATGCAATGTATTTTTAGCAGGGCTTGGCACATGGTGAAGTCTAATGTTAGCTATTACATAATAAGAATTTGGCTTTCATAGCGTTTTTTTTTTTTTTAATCCCATCTGATTACTGTCCCAAGGTAACTGAATGTGCATTTTGGTGTGTTGCCTTCAGCATCTAGTAACTGCATCCTAATGAACACTTAGATAACATGGGTATCTGATGGACAGGATTAAAAATAAAAACAACAGCATGTATTTTTTAAAAAGACATACCAGTCATAAAGATAAGATACAGGAGTTCCAATGCACAAAATGTCTTTACAATATACCTACTGAGGGTGGTGGGCATTTCTCCTTGCCAATGATAGTGGTGCAGCTCAGGCGATTGTATAAACACAATTTATTATTCACTTAGCTTGCCAGCTTTATAATTATGCAATTTTTGATTAATTTTTTATTTGCAGGCATTTGCACTATTTCATAATCCATGCATAAAATGAGATTTGATTCATTTTTTTGTATGTGCCATGATTTCCAGGTCTCCTAATTCAAGGTTGCCTGCAATATGACTGCTGTGAACTTGCAGGAAGTTGACTGGGCCATCTGTCCTCTGTGCTGTTCATCCCAGGGCTCGGTGCGGGGTGGGGCCTTCTGATCCAGCTGGGAGTAATGATTTTTTTTTTTTAAAGATTTTATTTATTTGACAGAGAAAGACACAGTGAGAGAGGGAACACAAGCAGGGGGAGACGCCTAAAGACTGAGCCACCCAGGCGCCCGATTTTTTTTTTTTTTTTTTAATGTGGGGCAAAACATCTCAGGCTCACTCAAGGCCAAATTCAGAATTTGCTTTGGGGCAAGGGACACCTATAGTACGTTATTTAGTGGATTATCTCATGACTCCTAAATGGATGAAATAGATGTTCTGTTTCTCAAAGACAGGCTGCTCCTCATCCTCCTCCCCGTGGAGTCCTCCTGCTCTGTGTGCACGTGTGCTCCTCACAGCCAGGGTGAAGTCCACAATCCTGGAACATCATTCTGAGCTTCTAGGATATAACAGCATTCCTCACATTTTGCTTTTTTGTCACTGAATCTGGGAGTGGGACTTTGCACTCCGCACCTTTTGGGGAGGGAGGGAAGGACAGGTAGCCGAGACAGGCCCTCGACAGGAAGTTCTAGTGCTAGTGACATGGTACGTGAGCCTCTTTGTTGGGTGCACTAAAAGGCTGTGGTCATTACCATTTCATGCTCACTGAAATGGCTAAAATCAAAAGGACCCAACGGTTGCAAATGTTGGTGAGGCCATGGAACAACTAGAATTCTCGTCCATTGCTGGTGGGATTGTTAAATGGTGCAAATATTTACGTCTTGTCAAGTTCAACATAAATCCACATCCAGGAATCCACCTATAGGGAATGAAAATGTATGTCTGCATGAAGACTTGTATAGGAACGTTCATAGTACATATTCACAATAGCAGAGAATGGAATAGCTTGTGAGAGTATGGAGAAACGGTTTGTGTGTTCTGGAACCTGGACTGGATCGCCCGACGGAAGAACCAAGCAGCACCCGGAGATCTTGGAGGATAGGAGGTTTATTCAATGCTGGCGGGCTCAGAGGACAGTGATCTCCAAAGGTCTGAGCCCCAAGCACAAAGGGGGTAATTTATACACTTCTACTTCCGCATCCTGGGCACTCTTGGCACGTGCGTGAAGCGGGGCAGGGAGAGGAACCCGGATTGGCACGCTTGGGTGGCAGAGCGGGGAGAAGAACCCGGAAGAGCCCCGGGGCAGGGGCTGGGACTCTTTGCTGGCTTGGTCGGCCATCTTAAGACACAGATTTCTCTTATCATGTGCAGTATTCATACAGTGGACTACTACTCAGCAACGATGAAGAACGCACAACACACTCACATACCGGCAAAGATGAAACTCAGGAAACATGTTGAATAAAAGAAGGTGGATATGAAAATAAACATGGTTCCCTTAATATGAAGTCCACGAAGAGGTAAAACTTATCAATGGGAAGAGAAATCAGAGCAGTGGCTGCCTCTGGAGTGGGAATGGGAGGGTTGGAACCGTCTGGGAAGGGGCGCAGGGGACTCTGAGGGCAGTGTTCTACTTGTTTGGTTACTTGGGTGAGAACGTGATTGTCACAAGTCCCCCAACAAAACATTTACAGCCTGTTCATTTTCTTGTATATAAATTATGTCTGAAAATATTTATTGCATACATGTGTTAAAGGTCATGGTTAGCTTTTTGGTATTTATTTCATTTTTTTTTGCTGTTTTATAGTCCTAATTATTTGTGTTCTTCAAGGTCATCCTCATTTGCGATGCTAGATGACATAACATCTTAACTGTATATGAGGAATTCTTTTTTTTTTTAAAGATTTTATTTATTTATTTGATAGAGAGAGACACAGCAAGAGAGGGAACACAAGCATGGGGAGTGGGAGAGGAAGACGCAGGCTTCCTGCTGAGCAGGGAACCTGATGCGGGGCTCGATCCCAGGACCCCGGGATCATGACCTGAGCCGAAGGCAGACGCTTAACGACGGAGCCCCCCAGGCGCCCCTGTATATGAGGAATTCTTAACCCGCAGTCTGTTGATAGCTTTCAGTGGATCCTTGGACCCCACAAAATTGAATGCACAATTTTGCACGTCTATGTATTTTTCTTTTCCCTTGAGGAGTGACTTCATAGCTACCACCATACTCTCAAAAGGGTCTGTGACCCAAAACGTATTTAAAACAGAACCTCTCTGTTAGATGGTTCATGCAGAATGTGTAAGAAGCAGTATCAGGAGTTAAAGATCAATGAATGAATCAATGACAAACTGTTTCCAGTTGATGTTCAAGGAACCAAGCCTCTAATAGTTACAGTTTAAAACTGGCAGATGTCAGTGGCTCCATGAAACTAGCAAAAATTAGAGTAACCTTCTGGCCTGAGAAATAGAATACGGTCCTGATGAGAATAGCAGGCAGAATCAGTGCACCATAAAAGAGCTTTCAATCACATTTACAGAGAAAGATGCCTGCTATTCACAAGTATCATATACTGGGTCTCTTTTAAATATTGAAAATAGATAGATGAACATAATAGAAGCAACAGCTACGATTCAACTGTAAAAAATTATTTAATGCTTTTCTCTTGACAGGAAAAAACAATTACCATAGTGAACGCTGACAGAATTGTATCAGGTTCAGCTTTGCCAGTGTTTAACAAAAGAAGACAATTTTGATGTGGCTTGGTTATGGCAATTTTCATCCACTGAGTTTTGACAATTTGTTATTCATTCTCAGTCCCTGATTGCAGGGAGACACTGCGGCATTAAATGGATGGCATTGGGTTGTAAATGCTCTTTGAGACGTGAAGTTGCTCTGAGCACATCTAAGAACCGTGGCTTTCTTTTATGTGTTATTGACAGGTTTCTGTGGTCTGTTTTGTCCAATGTGCCTCGAGTGTGACATCGCCAGTCATCATGGAGAGTGCCTTTGTTGGCCACTGTTACCTGGGTCCACCTTTGCACTGAGAATTGGCACCAGAGAGAGATATAAAATACGGGTAAGTGTGTTTGAACGTGTATGTGAACTTGGATCTATATAAGAACCTAAATGTCTTTCAAACCTGTGGTTTAAAAAAAAAAAAAAAAGTCTGGGTGAGAATGCTTAAAAACACCAGACTTAGTGGAAGGCTGGGAAAGGAAAGGGAAGCGATTTCTGATTTCATTCATATGAACCAAAATGCCGCATGATGAAAGGTATTTCCAAGGGGTACCTATTATAATGTTGATGTTGGGTCAATGGGCTGCTTCTGTTTCTCTCTCCCTCACTGCATCAAGACAAGATGACTGGTATATTGCACCAAATTTGGAGGATATACTTGGGATGGTCTAAGTGAAAATGAAGACTATGGGCATCTGCAGAGTTCACTTTGGGGACTCCTTGGGGATGCTTCAAAGAGCCAGTCACTTTCCAGTGCAGCTGAGCCTGAGGTACCATGAGAGACTGAGTGGAGACAAGTCATACATATCAGGATGTGGACAGTTAAAAATAAAAAAGACATCTCCTTATATATTCATGTGGAATGATCCCTAAAATATATTTCAAATGAATAAAAAGTACAAGACAGAGAAGTACGCAACTACTGACGTAGAAGGACTATAGATGTACTTGTGTAGACACAGAATTTATCTGCAAGTGTATATACAAACCTGCCAACAACAGTTGCCCCCAGATAAGCTAAGTGGGTGGCTAGGACAGCTGTGGAAGAGGGATGTACTTTTTACTTCCTGTGCCTTCTTCCTGTGAGAATGTTGGACCATAGGCATTTAGTACCCATTCCAAAGAAATGAAGTAATTATAAGTATTAAGTCTTAATAGAAAAAAAAAAGATGTTGACAGAGAAACCAGTGGTTTCAAGTGTGAAGTCTGTATCCAAAGCCCTAAGTAAGGCTAGGTCTCTGAACTGCAAGGATTGATAAGCTGTTGAGCTGCTTGGCACTTGGGGGTCCTGGTGGAGCAGTGTCCCCGGGCGTTCCTTTAGGGCATCGACTTGGTGGAACTCGGAAGCGGTGGGATAGGCCCCCGGGTGATGGCACTGAGCCTGTGTGATTGCGCCAGGACAGAGACGTGGGTCTCCCCGTAGGGCACCCTGTGTGAGGACTGGCTCGCCGTGCACTGCTGTTGGCCCTTTTCCATCTGTCAGGTGGCCCGGGAGCTCAAGATGAGGGCCTCCCGACTCTACGAAATCTATGCAGCTCCTTCAACCAAGGACAACCTTATTTGACAGAGCGAGAAAACGCCTCCTCCTTACCCCCCTCACCCTCCTCTCAAACCCCTCTTGGAAGAGAGATTGTTCTTAAGCTTTCACGGAAATCATATGAAAATAAATTATTTCTCCCCTACCGTCTTTACTCTCATTCTTTCTTCACACACACCTCCGATGACGTCTCTCTGGCATTTGTCTGGATCAGCTATTCCAGCCTCGCCACATAGAGATGAGCTTGTGCCTTCTACACCTGCCTGGAGTTGGAGAAGGTTGCATTTTCCCTCATCTTCCTACCACCAGCCTTCCCTGGGAAGCTTTCTTCCGCTAACCCCCTTCACCCACAGAGCCAGTAGTGGGGCAGGAGGTGGTTAATCTTAGTTAGCACCTGGTCTGGACACTAAGTCTCGCTAAAACAGAGAAGCATCGTCCTTCCCTTGTCCTGACTCCTTCAGTCGCCACTGCATGAAGGAGACGGTCTCAGGTGGCTGCCGATCTTGGACACTCTCCAACACTGGCAGATCTTCGGCCCCAAGCTTGAAGCCTTAGGTGGGCAGCTGAATTGGTCTGCCTGTCCGCCCCCCCCCCCCACAAAAAAAGATATGTTGAAGTCCTAACTCCTGGCGAGTGTGACCTTACTTGGAAACAGGGTCCTGCAGATGTAATTAAGCTAAGATGAGTCATTAGGGCGGGCCCAAATCCAGCAGTGACTGATGTCCTCACAAGAAGTGATGAGGCACAAAGACAGACACACAGCGGGAAGACGGCCATACGAAGACACAGAGATTGGCGCGATGCAGCCACAAACCATGGGATGCCTGGGGTGACCGGAAGCTGGAAGAGGCAAGGGAGGTCTTGGAGGGAGCATCGCCCTGCCCACATCTTGATTTTGGACTTGAAGTCCCCAGAACCGGGGGAGATTGAGTTTCACTTGTAAGCCAGCCAGTTTGCAGCACTTGGTTACCGAAGTCCTGGGAAGCCGGTACGCCATCCGTCAGCCCCAGGAATGGAATACTGCTTTTGTCAGGGCGGCGGCACAGAACAAGGCTGACGAGCCTGTGTCCTGAAGCCCGAACTGCCGCCCCCATTTGCTGAGTATGTAACTATGTGCAAATTTTCTAATGCCCCTGTGCCTCAGTTTCTTCATCTGTAAAAGGATGATGCTGACCTCAGAGGGCTGTGAGGATTCTAACAAGTCAGGACTCTTAGCCCACTGCTTGGCAAGTAGCAAGGACTCAGTAAACATTTGTTTTAACAATTTGACTGCTACCTTATAGTCACAGCAAATTATGTTAGTTTTCCATTTACAGCTGGGATATAAAGTTTTCTTTTCAATTAAATTTTAGATTAAAATGGAATCCATTCAAATAATCCTAAGTAAGTAACAGTATGGATGGTTGGTGGATGTGGCAAACATTTTGAAAGGTGGTGAAACTCATTTTAGTGGCTATGCCAGGTCCTGTTCAAAGTGCTCTATGTGTTTTGAGACATTTAATCCTTACACCCCTCAAGAAGATGCTATGAGAACTCCATTTTCCAGAAAAGGAACCGGAGCCACAGAGTAGCTAAGTGATTTGCCCACGGCCACACAGCTGCGAGGCGCCAGGCAGTTAGGTTCTTGAGGCTGTGCTCCTGACCTCCGCACTAAGCAAGTGGAGAAGGCTTCTGGCCGAGGTCTTCCTGGGCCTTCGGGGTTGTACAGCTGGGAGTTTGCTCTCCAGAGACGAACCCAGGCTGGGAAGCTCCGAGAGGCTGTGGCGGCCATCTGCACAGACCCCCAGCCGTTCCTGTCTGACACAGTGATGCCTCTCCTCCCGGCCCTCCCTTTCAGACGTCCTGAACAGCTGCCAGGGAAGGCAAATGCTCAACGTTGATATTTAACCTATGATAACACGCTCCCCCTCCAAGCCAGCTCCTGAAAACACCAGGCCCGAGGGACAACTAACCCGGCTTTATTGTTCCATGCTAAAACACACATCAGGCTTCTCAGGCTTACAGCTGGGAACAGTACACAGTTCTGATGAAGGGGACTTGGGTAATGTCCCTACTTTGACATGATGGGCACCCCCTCCCCACATGGAGAGCAGACGGTACTGCAGGCCCTGGTCTCTGGTGTGGGTCTCCTGTGCTGGTGAGAGCTGCAGGTGGATGTGTCCAGCAAGGGGACCCTTGTTTCCCTTGGCTTCTTCTCCTTAGTCTGGCTAGGAAAGAGCAAACTCAACACTTCATCAGAGCTACAAACCCAAACAAAACTCTGAGCTCCAAAGAGCAGTGGTTCTACCACCAAATCACGGAACAGGAAACAGAATTAGTATGTGGATGGTTCTTTGAAAGCTGATGGTGGAGAGTGGTCCCAAAGCAAGGCAGCTTAGGGCCCTGACTTCTGGTTTCCTCCAGATCATGTCAAGTGCAAGAAAAAAAAAAAGAACCAAAAATACGTGCTTTCTTCCCAAGAGAAAAGTGAACCAAAACCCAATATTTAAGTGAGAGACAACAACTCTGGTATTAAACTTCCCATTTCCTCAGACCTGCAAAAAGCTGTCAGTGGCAGAAATCTGAGGGTTTCCCAACAGTGAAAGCATGTTTCATGTATTTTTCTTTTCACTAGAAAATTTCTTTTGGTTTTTGGAGATGCAAAGTGTGGAACAGATCTCTGATGACTCCACATGGGCAAACAACATGAACACACAAGCAACACACATTTCAAAGTAATCCATACAGATTATTATAAATTACAAAACTAGAAAACACATAAAACCCCACCAAACTTCTTGCCTTTACAGTGGAATATACTAAGGAAATAAGCTGCCAGCCCTGGAACTTTCTATTTTTTTGGAACAAAGATATGAAAACTTTGGAACTCCTTAAGTGTCCTCTGCTCTATAAAATAATTTTTTATAAGTTTCTATATTTTATATATCTAAGCTTTATTTATACAATAGTCCATAATGGTTAAGATTTTACACCCTATTTCACAAACATCACTCACATAAGTATTACCTCATCAAGATTCTCTTTTGGTCTATTAAAAACACTGTACTTAAAAAAACAAGACACAAGAGTCTATAGGTTCTCTGCTTGCATCTCTATGGGGGAGCGAATTTTTCTCCCCTTCCATTTTGTCTTTCCGCTTTTCCCCCTAAACAACACCGTCTCCCGAGCCACATGGAATAAGAAGCAACAATTCCAGAGGATGAAATCCAGACTTAGCAAACTATTCTAGGGTATTCTAGGGCAAATTTCTGGGCTGACCTTATTCTGACCATTCTAATTCATCCTCACCCGCTTCCCACTCCTTCCACCACTTTTTGGCCCGTGACTTTTTGGAATCTCTATGGTGGAATTGACAGTCCGGATGAAAAGTTTAGGAAACAGGGAGAGTGGGGGTGCTTTTCTTAAACCTCTGTTTGACTGGCAACAAATCAGATTCTTCATTTAATGTTTTAAAAAAAATATTTGGTCTATTGGCTAAGCAGATTCAAAGGAAAAGCTAAATTTCCATGAAACCCTCCACTTGGTAAGTCATGGAAAATTCCCAGAGACTTAAAAAACAGCAAGTGTGCAAATTAGGAATGATTTCCTGTTGCTGTCAATGGGAGAGGAAGAAGAAAAATGTGAGAAGCAGCAAATGGGAATGAGAGGCCCTAGAACAGGAGACTGTAATTAGCTAATGTGGTCTAATGGTTTCTGGGGACTCAAAGTTGTGTGTCTACCTCCCGCCCCCAATTTATACAACTTGCTTTTGTGTGGGCAGCTTGCCTGTACTTTACCTTTCCAAGCATTATCTATAAAAGTAAAATTCCTTCCAACTCTGATAATCGAATGACTTTTCTCTGGAAAATGAAGTCACCGAAACCTATTTATAGGTGGGCTGTAGGGCCCATGGTAGTAACAAGTAGATTCCAGAATCTGAAGGCAGCATGTCTGGATCCTTTGCTGCTGGGGCTAAAGAGGAGCCAACCAAACCTGAATGCATCCCAGAGGAAATGGAACTAACACAGAGTCAGAGGAGCTAAGAGAGAAGGGACGACAGACAATTGGCAACAGCATCACTGACCATGTGTGAGAGGCAATGCCATCCCTGAATTATCCTTTCTGTGGTCTCTCCATACCTCTTAGCTTCTCACTCACCACCTGGCAGGTAAAGCCAATTACTTTGGGGTTGTTGCTTATTATCACTTTCCCCTGGGATTAACTGAGAGGAAGGTGTGGCTAAAAAGTCCAAGTTACTCATTTAATTAAGAGATGGGTGCTAGTTTGAGTCCTGCATGTGGCAGCTTCACATAGAAAAAAACATTTCTGTAACCACAAAATATATTCCTTACTCCGCTCCGGGTTTGGCTGATGCTTGCTCCTGCTTACAAGCAGGACTGCATGACAGGCTGAGGTGGTTTCAGTGAAAAATTATAATCCTGAACTTTAAAACAACCAATGTATCCAAATACTGCTGTGTTCTTGTCACTGTCTTTAATAATCAGGTCAGTGTGTGCTTTTAAAAATGAAATTCTCATCGATGTCTTAAGATAGGGGATGGCCTGAGGAGTCATAGGGTACTTCTGAACTGCATTTAATCGGGACTGTGGCTCTCTCTGGTTAATACGGATAATTTAAAATTTGTATTTTAGAGTAGGGGACCTTGCTGGCTCAGTCGGGAGAGTGTGCGACTCTTGATCTCAGGGTTGAGTTTGAGCCCCATGCTGGTTGTAAAATTTGTATTTTAGAGTTTTTTAAACCAGGTGTAAAAGATCTTCTAATGACTTGCCCTTTAAAATGACTTGTTTCTGGGCAAAAAAGAATACATGGTTTAAGTGATTTTGTATCTTTAGACTTCAAATAGCCTCTCTGTAGTCTGTGGTAGCTCTCATCATGGATTTTTCTTCTGAAATTCTTTATGTACCACGTCCTCATTTCTTTAATCAGTATATTCTAACAGAAACCCTCTCGATCAGACAGTGTCGGGGGTGGGGGGAAGATAGCATGGAATCGGATTGGAAAAGAACACAGATGTGGTGGAAGGACTCAGGATGCTTGCTGGGAGTCAGGAGAGGGGGTTAGAGCTAGAGGCATTGTGAAGAGGCACTGGCCTCTTTGGCTTGACTATCCAAGAGGAGAATATCATGCTGGCCCCTGCCCGCACTGCTCCCAAGGTGAACTGCACAGACTAGCCAGTCATAGAGCTGGAAGGAATTTGATGTCTAGTCTTTTCATTTGTCAGTTAGGTGCCAAGGTGTGAGAAATTGGCAAGATAAAGTTTGGCTCTGACAAAAGAACAGAATAACAGGAGGGGTGGGGGTTTGCTGTAACCTGGAACAGCCCGTGAGTCATGCGCTCCTCCCTCTCCGGCTCACCACCCCCGGATGCTCTAGATAAGGACAGATGTGTTCCTTCTCCTCTTGCCCTTCTGTCCCAAAAGGCCGGCCTGTTGGTATTCCGGTACCATCCCTGATGTCTGAGCACTATCACGTGGTCCGCAAACTCTCCACTGAGCAGTTTCCATCCAAGCAGATCATTTGTTCTCTTCAGTATCGCAGTTGTTGCTAGCTCCTCCTGGGAAGATGACCAAAGCAGGGTCTGCGAAGGTGAAAAAGATTTCAGAATCTATTCTGTGAGTGCGCCCTGGAAAGAACTATAGCTCTTTAAAATTATTAAGCCTTTTGGACACATGTCTTTCTTTTCATTTCAGGGAAGAGGTGTTCATCCTATCGGGAGGTACACAGCGTCTAGTTCCCCACTCCTGGTGATGCTAACTGTGGTCTTTTGGTTAAGGTGGTTTTCTCCCGGGCTTCTCTGCTATCAAGTTGCTGTTTTCCCCTTTGTGATTAATAAGTGTCATGAGAGGAAATACTCTGAGCTCTTCAAGCTTTCATCCACTAATTTTAATATCTACTGATGATTCTTGCATGAACCAAGTATTAGCCTAGTAGCTGCCAAATGATAATTTTTAAAAAATTCCATCATTCTTTCTACATTTGGTAGTTGGCACTCTACTATATGGAGGAGCTTTTCCTTGTATTTATATAGCATGGACTCAGGGACTTCTATCTGATGCTAAAGATTATTATCTGTTACTGCCAAAAATGAGTAATCTGAGTCTAATGATGGAGAAACACCAGACAAACCCCAATGGAGAGAGATTCTACAAAATAAAAGGCCTATATTCTTCAAAATGTTAAGGCCATGGAAGACAGTGAATCTTGAGGAACTGCTCCAGATTGAAAGAAACTAAAGAGAGATGGTAATTAAGTGCATTATGTGGTCCTGGATGGGATCCTAGATAAGACATTACATTTTCTTTTTCTGTGAAGGAAAAAGAGTAGACAATAGAAAAAATAGCAGGATAATTAAATAAGATCTGTTGACTAGTTAATAGTTCCTTATCAGTGTTACCTTACTAGTTTTGGTCATTGTATTGTGGTTATGTAAGAGCACATCCTTGTTTAGGGGACACGCTGAAATGTTTAGGGATAGATGAGCATTTGATTTTCAACTTATTCTCAAATGGTTCAGAAAAATTATATATATACAATTTACATTAAATATTTATGTAATATTTAATTAATATATATTATATAAGACCATATATGAGAGAAAATCAAAATAAACATGGTAAGATGTTAATATCTAGGGCATCTTGCTTTGAAGGGTATTTAGGAATTCCTTGTACTATTTCAGCAGTATTTTTATAAGTCTTTAACTTTCAAAAACAGTTAAAATCCATGAGCCCCCAGAATTCCTCCAAGGCCTCACTCTACTTGGATGGCCAAACTCAACCTGCATCCCCACTGTTCCCACGTATGTAACCAGTGTCCTCCTTGCCCTGTCCAGCCCGCAGGCCCTTTTCTCTCCTTGAGGCTGAGAAGGTTCAGAAGGAAGGGCAGCAACAGCTCGGGCTGCCCCTGTCCAGGTGAGGGCAGGAGGTTCTCCATGACTTTGCTGCTTGGCTCCTGGCCCTCCTGACTGCAAGTGAAGTCCCAGCTGATCATGCTGAAGGGGGACAGGAGAACGCCTAAAGACTGATGGGAAACTGGTCCAAGAGCGTTTAGCAAGACTTGCCTTCTGAAGGACTCAGCTCCAGAGTCTGTCCATGAGCGAGTTCCCATGAAAACCCAGTAAAACCGGAAGTGAGCAGGAGAGGGAGTTGGCCATCTCTTGCCCATTTGCTTTCATCTGGGCCTGATTTCTTTTCTCTCTGAGGACTCTGGCTGATTTAACAGAGCAGTTTTCTCTTTGGGGAAACTTCAGTGATGTTCACAGTTTTGTTCTTTGCAGGATGGCGTTGGACCCATCTTGCCAGCAATTTATGGGAAACACTGAGGCTTCCCCAAATCCCCACTCTCCAAAGGTAGGGCTCTGATCCATCGCTACAGAGTCAGTCCTGAAGAAGCCTTGAGTTTTCCAGCAGGCAGCTGCATTTGGACTCAAAACTGAGCTTCTTTGAGCTCGCAGGGCCTGCAAATGCAAGGCAGCATTTACTCATTTGCTGACGTGCGCCATTCAGCGCCAACAGCAAGGAAGGGCTGTCAGAGTCTCCAGGTGGCTGTTTACATTCAGTGGGAGAAGCAGGCATGAATACGAAGTCTGTGATTACTAGGATGCATTCTGCGACCGCCATGTCAGTAAGTGACATAGGATTTGCAATTATGCTTTCTTCACTATATACCGCCCAACGTGGGCAGGAGTTTTATCCTGCTGTTTGTGACTTTTAGCCCTTGAAAGGGAAGCCACCTGTGTTGGATATATCCTGCTTCTCTTCCGTGTACCTAAATTGGTGCTTGCGCTGGTCCTGGGCACATGCCTCTGGAGATAGGTTAGTATCACTTGGGCTCAGAAAATGGCTGCTTTCATCTGCAGATCAGGCCCCGTGTCAGCAGCAGGGAGCGTGTCCCTCTGAGACCAAAGGCAAGGTGATTTGACATAATGGCATCTGTATCTCAAGGAAGTAGTGGTGGTTTGTTTGCTCTTTTAACTACATTTATTGTGATGTAGCATTTCTGAGAGCGAGTGCAGGGGCAGGAAAGTAATAAGGAGGTAACTGCCGAGGGAAGGTTGGCTGCCCCATTAATCTGACCTTCCAGGTTGTGCTAAATGATGTAGGAAGAACTTCAACTTGAAGATCGACTGACATTTTAATAGGCACCCGAAAATCCCATCCGTGGTGGAAGGTGTGAATTTACCTATGGCTGGCTGAGTGTAGTCAGGGGAAGCAGCCCTTGTTAGTGCTGGGGCTACTGGCCAGGGGTTTTGGGATTAGGCAGGTAATAACTCTTTGTTTACTGAGTGCTCAGAAGACAAGTCTATTTGAAGTAGAAAAACCCGATGTCTGCAGGAAAGCTTTATGTTTCATTGTAAATGAGGTGGCAAGTAGTTAGCAGCATAGACTGGAATCAGATTGCCTGGGTTTATTCCTGAACTCCACCAGTTCCTAACTGTGTGGCCCTGTGGAAGTTATTTACTCGCTCTAGGTTTTAGCTCCTTTATCCATAAAATGGGCATAGTAATAGTATTTACTTTGTATGGTTGTGGTGATACGTTTAAATCAGTAAATATAAGTTAAGCACAAAGAACAGTGTCTTTGTGGCATATAGTAGGGGATCTGTAATTGTTGGCACGAGAAAGTATCGTGATAAATTAAGAGACCTCTTGAAAGCTGTTTCTTGTTATCCTGCTTCTTGATTATCTCCAAGAATGGAAAATGCTACAGGTGGAGATAGGTCCTTAAATGGGCTCATTGTCACACTCACTGCTCCAGTTTCCTTTGCCCTAAAGATCTAAATCTCTGTTCTCTCCATTGAGTTCTGACGATTTCACACGCTAATCTAAAAATAAGGATAACAACTTTAGGGGCATCTGCATGGCTCAGAGGGTTAAGCGTCTGCCTTCGGCTCAGGTTGAGCCCCGTGTCGGGCTCCATGCTCCGTGGGGAGCCTGCTTCTCCCTCTCCCTCTAACTGCTCCCCTTGCTTGTGCTCTCTCACTCTGTCAAATAAATAAATAAAAGCTAAAAAAAAAAATACTAACTTTAGATGGTTGCCGTGAGATGGTCTCTCTTATTCTCATTATATGGATGAGAACAATGAGACTCAGAGAAGTGAAGTGACTTGCCCAAAGTCACACAGTGAGTCACACACACCCTCACCGGGATACAAGTGTTTCAGTTCTGTAGCCTGGCCTCTTCCCTGATCTGCCAGAGAAAGACAGGGGCTGGAGGTGGGGAGGAGCAGAGGGAGGAGGCGAGAGGCTCCCAACTGATAGTGTTTTCAGAGTGAGTGAGTGCGCATGGAAATTCAGTGCGGAGATCCTAGTGATAATGAAGCAGATGACAGGCCCTGACTACACAATTCCAACCGTCCTGACTGCTTTTAAAAAATGACAGATTGCTGTTTGCTTGCTGCACAGTCGCTGCTTAAAGAGCTGTGAGGGCCTGTCCCCTTGGAAGGTGTTCGGATCCTACAGGCCTGGAATGCGAGTGGTTAGGCTCAGCCCCTTGTTTTCGAGGTGGGCATGGGCTGGAGAAAGGGCAGCCACTTGCCTCTATGCTTGTGGCATCTCTCCTGAGCTCCTCCTGCCTAGGCGAGGGTCCTTTTTGGCAGGAACAAAGAGGATGGACCCATTCTTCAATTGTTGGTTCAACATGTATTTATCGTATGATGAAAAATGTTGGATAAATGAACGAATCTCTTTGACATTTGAGCTTGTTTCTGTTCACCTTGCCATGTCTGGTTCCTTCTCGGTCTTCAATCTCAGCTCACGTCACCTCCTTAGAGAAACCTTTCCTGGTCACTCTACCTAATGTGGCTCATCCCCCTCAGCCATTCTTTATCCAGTTGCTTTGTGTCCTTCGTAACATCTATCACAGAGAAGCTGTCCTGTGTGTGTGTTGACCATTTACTGCCCTTCACGAAGGCAGGAGCTCTCCTTGCACGGTTCACTGCTGTATCCCAGCTCTATGGTATAAAACCCGCACATGCTCGGTGCTCAAGTGATGTTTGTTGGGTAGAAATGAATGGATAATGGAGTGAGGTGACACTGATGTCTATCCAGGAGGAAAACATTCTGTGACCTTAAATGGGGGTGGGATGAGAGCTAGGATGTTGGCCTGCAGCCCCTTGGTCATCACGGTGCATCCAACAGGAGTGGCATTCATCAGCACATGCATTTTCTGAATTACAAAGTGTGCCAGGGACATGTAATTTCTGTTAACTGGCACCAAGGAGAAGGGGTTTTCATCGAAATCCCAGCCAGCTGGAAGCATGTCCGTGTCAGATCTATCTGTAAGGCAGAATGGACATGTCATCAACACCATCCACCTTCTGAAGCTGCAAGTCCCCAAAGACACCGCAGCTGTGCCCTCACCGGCTGGGCCCGGGTGCACAGACAAGCCTATACCTCACACCTCCAACAGGTGAGGAAGGGATGAGGTGGGGGCAATCAGAAGAGGAAAGACTCATGGGCATTATGGCAGAAGATGCATTAAAAATAACTGCCATATTACCTCAACCCTGGGGTGTTTACCAGCTTATGTGAAAAATGAAGAGAACAAAAATCCGAGCTTTCTGGTCTTACAGAGCCAGCCCTGCTGCTTCCTTACCATGACCTTAGACGAGTGATGTATGCTCTGAGCCTCAGTTGTTTGATCTAACAAATAGGGGATCCTAATACTTAACTCATGGAATTGTTGTGAGGATCCACTGGGAAACATGCATGTGAGTAATCATGATAGCTGACACCACACAGCGATTTCTATGTGCCGGGCACCAGGCTAATGACTTTACGTCCATTCTCTCGTTTCCTCGCCACCACACCACTCCAAGAACAGCGATTACTACCTGCATTTTACAAGCCAGGGGACTAAAGGCTGGGGAGATTAAATGACTTGCCCACAGTGGCACAGGGAGGAAACACAGAACCTGGATTTGAATTTGGGTTACCTGGCTTGCTGCGCTCTTCCCCGCCCTGTAAGTGACTCCCCGAGGGGTCAGTGCAGTACCTGCATGGAGCACGCATCTAATGAATGGCAGCTAGTAAGAGTCTGTTCTCCTACTTAGCGTTTCCGCTGCTCGCCTGCCTTCAAGCCTCTGTCGTGCCTGCAGACTCCTCCGATAGCTATCACTTGTAGATTCCTCGTGCATGCCAGCATCTGGCCTCCCCGCTCCCTTCATGTTCCCTATAACCCTACGAAGTGCCAATATTTTGTTGTCACTCTTCAGTTGAGTCACGAAAGTCTCAGAGAGGTTAGTTAGCTTGGTCCAAGGTCAGAGAACCAAGATGACCGTGATTTGAACCCAGGGATTTGTGGTTCCAGAGCCCAGGTGCTTTCTCTCCACATGGCAAACAACATTTCTCCATGCTAACATCTTTCAGAACCTGTTTCTCCTCCCTGAAGCTCCCCCGACAACTGGAACTCGCCCTCGTTGCTCCCCCCTTCTCATTTCTGTTCGTAGGATAGAGCCTAGTTTTTACTGTACTCTCCAATTTTGAATTGTGCCTCCATATTCATTTATTGGTAGTAACTACCATTTATCAAACCCTTCGATGTACTCCATACAACAATCGGAGCTGTACATGCATGATTTCATTTAATCCTGCCGACAGCCTGATGAGGTGGAGGTTCTGATACCCATTTTACAGATGGGAAAACAGGTTTAGGGAGGTGTTGTAACTTATCCAAGTTTGTTTAGTCATTTGCCAAAGGAAACATAACTTGGGAGTGACAAAGCTGGGACAGAAACTCAGATGAATTGGTTCCAAAACCCATCACCCGAGCTATTATTATTATATTGCTTCTCCATATCTCACAAAGTTCTAGTGGATTGGGAACATAGCTGGTGTAGTTACCCCGAAATCCTTGCTGACCAAAGCTTTAAAATCTAGTCCTTTGATGGAGGTCTCCATGACGAAGAAGCCCTAGGTTCTCAGAATTGCCAGCATCTAAAAACAGCTTAAGCTTAAAAAAGAATTGAGCTCATAAATAGAATGTGCAGAACAGGATATTTGGAAATGTGGTTCTGATAACTAAAATTCCCTTCCAACCAGTGTCACCCCTTCTGACGGACTGCTCTGCTCCTCGTCATGGAAGCTGGTGCTATCTCTCTCGAGCTGTGACTGACATGTCCTCTTCATGCAGTGAAGTTTTTTCCAGCTCTCTCCTTGACAGAGATGTAAAACATCTCCCCAAAGAACTGGGAGTGGGGAAGGGCTAGGAATCAGGGGTAGGTACAACCCTTTGAAGGCACTATTGATTTGAATTCCTCTTTGGTCCTCCAGGTGGTTTTGCTGCCTCCTTACTTTTAGATGCAAACTTGCTTTTGCTTTCTTTATGAAGGTCTGCTGACTGCCACTAGCTCTCACAGTCCTCTTGGGTGGTCCAGGGAGTCACTGTGTTCATGGGGAGGGCATCAGCATGGCTCTGGCCTCCAGGACACATGTGACCTACAGCAAACTCTGACGTCACAAATGCCCTTCATCAAGTCTGTCGGTCATGCTAGCACTGATTCTAATAGCATTAACTGAAGATACACCAAATGGCTTTTGCAAATGCCTTTTGCCTTTCTCCCTGGGTCTTGGCTAGCATCCCTTTTAGTCTTTACCAGGCGATAGCTCTTGTCCATCCCACAGTGACCCTGTTTGCATAATTAGCTTTCATCTGTGGCTGTGTATTTACCCCTGAAAGCAATCACCTTTGAACTCTGGATAAATACCAGCATGGAACACTGGAAGATGTTCTTGGTCTTGAGCCTTCTTGTTCCCACAGAGAAGGCAAAAGTGGAGGGTCATTTTGGAAATCATATCCCCCATCTTCTGGGTCTCTGTTCTGTATCATTTAGAGTGAGGACAGGCAAAATGAGAAATAAACTCACGAAAAGGGAGAGATCTAGGGAATGCAAAATGATTATCGTGCTTTGACGTCAATGATCCAGAACCACATTGCAAACTTCCGTTCTCTTTCAAGTTGCTTGGTTGTGTTTGGCTGCCCTCGGAGCAGGGATACATTTGCTTTTTGGATATCTCTGTATAGAACACTTACAGTTACCTTCCTTCACCACTACTTCTTGATGGCAAGACCCGTATAGTTTTAATCTGGGTGGGCTGGACCCTCTGAATTAAGCCATCCTCTGAGCCTGTCCCCACCCGCATCCCTGTGATTTCAGAAGCACATACCCATTTGTGTATCTTCTCCAGCCTCAACCATGTTGTGTATTAATAGTTGCCATTGAACAGAGGGACGCAGTGATTTAAGATTAAGGTCTGGGTTTAGAGTTCTGGATTCTAATCCTTGTTGCCTTGGGCCGGTCATTTGACTTCTGAGCCTTAATTGTAATCTCTAAAATAGGATAATGCAATACCTCCTCTCATAGGGTTGGATAGAATTAGATAGCATAATGCATGTAAAGTTCTTGGTACCTAGTAAGTGTTCAGTAAGTGGTGACAATCATTGCTGGATGATAAGTCAGAGACATTTTTTTTTTTTTTTTTTAGTCTCCCTACCATCTCAAACTAATCACGAAACCTAACATAAGGCATTGAAACATTCTGAATCTCAGTTTCTTGATCTGTAGTCAGGGGACAAGAATAGCTTTTCCCTGCAGACTTCACAGGGTTCTTAGGAGACTTTGTTTCAGCAGCAGCCAGATCTGTTTTGGTTGCAGATTCTAAGGAGCTGCTGCGGGTTTCTGTAGTTGGCTCCCCAGAGGGGCCAGGCAAGGCCCAGAGGAGAGCCACCTGGAAAGCCCTATACTCAAATGGTTCAGGCACAGCCACAACCCATATTTTACCTACTCGGGAGCAGCAAGATCTCGCTGAGCAGCTGTACTGGGAAGAAGGAGTATAAAAATCCCTCTAAACTACAACTTCTTAAAACCAGACATGCTGTACATCAAAATCTCAATTCCCAGCAATGACTCAAAGCCTTAGAATCCCAGTGACAGAGGCCAGATGGGAGTTCAAATATTCGGCGGGGTTTCTATGGCCTCAGGTTGTGATATCTGCTTTGACTAGTGTTTACTGAGCAGATCTATGAGCTGCACTGAAAATTCCATATGGTACATGTGCGGAAAACGTGCAAGGGAATGGAGTTCAGGAAAGCGGTTGTGAGCGAAGTGGGGAGGAGGGGAAGAAGGAATGAGATTGGATGAAGCACACAGCAGGCTTCAATGGACTGGATAATGATTATTTTTTAAAAAGCTAGATGGTACGTATATGATTGTTTCATAATTATATATATATAGGATATATATATTATATATAATATATATATGCCATTTAATTAAAAAAGGGGAGAAAGGCAGAAAGGAGCCCCCAGATCCAGTAAAATTACTAAGAAACACCACTCTGCGAGGCCCATATGTTATTTTCTCTCTCCTGTGAACCACTGAACACCCCCAGTCTCTCACGGAGCCTGATCCAGAGTGGGTGATGGATAACTGGTGTTGAATGAATGAATGGATGGATGGGTGAATCTGGAATGCTCCCCCACACCCCCCGCCCCCATCGCCTTTGATCCCACCTCTCCTGCATTCTATTTGTCAAAGTGTAGGTCAATAGGCAGAAGGGCTTCCTGAGAACATTTTGTTTCTGCTCTGGTCTAGGACACAATACTACGGCCTGGCAAACAGATGGCTTGATCATTTAACATTGTTCTATTTCAAGCAAAATGTCCTTGCAAGGTTTATTCTCAGGGACACTGAGCTGCTGCAAGGATCTTTGGAGTTAACTCCTCTAGTTTGGTCTTGCCTGCCCAGCACATTCCACGAGCCACTGTCATTCACGGTCACCCGAGAGGTTGCTGGAAGTGCTCACACTCACTCTGCTCGGCCCAAGGCAGAACTGGGGTCTTTACTGTCCAGACGTAAGCAAGAGGCGCCTGTGGGAGCAGCTGTTGGCCCTGGCTCAGCCCGGCTTGCTCAGCCCTTGCTCCCAGCGGGGACGTAATAGGACTCTGCTCTGCTGCCGGCCACAGCCGGTCGCTTCCCACAGAGGCTGTGAGGCTGGTCTGTATGGGCAGAGGTGGGTGAGAGGGTGGGGGTCACGACTGCTCATCTCACCAAGACAAGCGACTCCCATACCTGCTTAACTGATGCCAGAGGAGCTGGGAAGCTAAAGGGCATTGCTTGGATCTGTGAAAACGTTTGCTAAAAAAAGGTGGAGACCAATGAGCAAGGAACTGCCCACCCTCTAAATCAGCTCCTTTCCTAAGCCAAGGGCCTGATGGAAGTGATTACTAAGGGCTGGACAGTGGCTGGGAAGAGTGCTGGGCTTGAGAGCAGTGCTCGTAAACTCTGAGGGACCTTTTTGGGCCTTATTCCCTATAACAGGGTAATAGTCAAGATTTTTAACAACCGCTATGGTGTAGGCACTAGCCAGTGAGAATGAAGAAGAGCGTTAGTGCCGAAGGTCTCAGCTGTCCCGGGCCTGAGCTCTTAGGCTGTTGGAAGGTAGAGCGATGCGGAGAATGTGGAGAAAGGGTCAGGGGGCAGGAGTGGGGAGAGGCCTCAGGGAGCTCCGAGCATCCACTGTTTACCTATCACTACAGGCATTGTTCAATGTGTCGGCAACCAGTGTGGCTACATTCCCGTCCTACTGTACGGTATGAGAAAGGTAGATTTGATTCTTATACATCAGAATCACTTGGGGAGTATGCTAACAACACAGATGTCTAGACCCCACCTCAAAACTGTTGACCCTGTTAGGCCCAGACTAAGTTTACTACACTCCTGAGAGTGTAGTGCCTGGATCAGCTGATCAACTTTCAAGGCGTCCCTGAAGACTGACTGAAATGATGTCCAGCACACAGACTCCAGGAGAACATGCCTAATTCACATGTAGGTCTGTGAGTGAGCGAAGCAGGGTGGGGGGTACTGTGGCAAACTGAAGAGTGCATGTCCATCTGACTACAGCTTGCCCCTGACCCGGCCCTGCTGGATCGCTGCTGTTCTGGAATGGCAGGCCTGGGGTGGATGGACCTTCCGAAGTTTCACCGGAAGTTGGAAGTCAGTGAGCCTGTATTTACTGGGTCAGTTCTGCATCTCACCAACTCACAGGTGGGGCACTGCTTTAAGCTCTTGCTGCTCCAAAAGCCCTGTCTATGGGATGGTGGAGGGTAGAGGAGGTATAGCTGGTCCCACATGAGAGAGGAAGGAGACGAGCCCTAGGTGAGGGTCCTGATGCTGCTTAAGGAGACCATTTCCTCAAGTCTGGCCCTAGCCCAGGTGCCTGGGTGGCTCAGTCGGTTACTTAACCATCTACCTTTGGCTCAGGTCATGATCCCAGGGTCCTGGGATCGAGTCCCATGTTGGGCTCCCTGCTCTGCAGGGAGTGTGCTTCTCCCTCTGCCCCTCCCCCTGCTTGTGCTCTCTCTCAAATAAATAAAATCTTAAAACAAAACAAAACAAAACAAGTATGGCCCTAGGAGTGTGTTCTCAGTTGGCTGTGCCCCTCTATCACCTCTCAGATGTCCCCCTGACCCCACCCCCAATCAGAGCCTGCCCTCAGCACCTTTCCTAGTGCTCAGATGCCAGGGTCTGATCATGAGGTGAAGGGGCACTGTCCTAGTGACTCTGAGTCTTGGCTGAGGGATGGAGCTCTCACAGGATGGGATATTTGTCTTCAGACATGAGGTACTTGGTTCTACTTGGGATCCCTGCAATGTTCCACAAAGGAGTGGATTCCTCTAAATGTAAGAGAACTTGGCTTGATTACTGCAAGTGCTAAATGCTTCTTTCTCTGCTTGGAATGTCCCTCCCCCACCCCTTTTGCTGTCTGACTCCTACTCATGGTTTAGGACTCAGCCTACCCTACGCTCTGACCTCTATGATGGGACTATACTTATTGCATTTTAGCACCACGGCCCCAGACATGCCCTTGTTTAGGCTTCCTCACCTGGAATTTCAGTGGCCTGCTCCCTTAAAAACATTCAAGTCTGACATGTGTGAAGCGTGTACTGCATCACTTGATAATACTATGTTAGTTAATCCTCATGACAGCCCATTGAGACTGGCACTATTATCATTCCACTATTATCAGTGAGACTGGCTCAGAGGGGTTAAGTAACTTGACCAACATCACATGGCTAGCACATGGTAATGGGGATTTGAACCCAGTCTGTGTGTGGCCGAGGCTGCATCTGCATCCGTTACACTGTCACATCCCTGAGGCTGGGAGTCAGTGGCCTGGGCTCAAGGTGGCTCTCTTCGTTCATAAAGCACAGTCCCATGTTGGGCTCTGAAGTCAGAGAGCTTGAACTTGGGGCACGGGCAGCTGTCAAACCCACTCTGCTACTATCTGTGGCTACCCTTTGTGCCTCGGCTTCCCTGGCTCTGTTCTGGGGACAGTTAAAGAGTTGCCTTAGGAGGCAACAGCAGACATGAGAGGAGAGGACGTATCTGTTGTCCTCACTGCAGTGCCCAGCACACAGGAACTGTCTGAAACACGGTGGTGGAATAAATGATTGGAGGTGCCCGTGAGTTCAGAAATAACTCTCTCTTGCTCCTTTCAAATCCTCATATGACGGCCCAGAGATGGGGTTTGGTTTGGGAGGGAGTAAGTGTGATGCTGGGCATTGGTGAGGAGTCTGGAATGGGGGTGGCAAGCCTTTCGAATTGTTGACATTTCTCAGAAAGGTTACCCTATAAAGACAGTGGGCAATCGGAAGAATATTCTGTTTTACGTGGAAGGCAAGGACTGTGTCTCCATTACTCCTGTCCAACCTGCTTGTCAGCCACAACAGTTAAAAATTTACTGGATCCACTGCTACTGGGGCACAGTCTAAATATCTGCTTGGCTGGTGATAACATCTGCCACTCGGGTGTAGAGTAGGATTACTAAACTCATTGCTAAACTCATACAGGGTTGTTCTTTTGACAAATACAGGATGCCTCCCTGTCCTTGTGACTTTTTCCCAGTTCTCCATCTGGGTAATTATATTCAGCTCAGTGAAGCAAGGAGCTGGTCATCTCACAGAAACTCTAGGACATGTTACCATGTTGGCTCTACCAACTCCAAAGTTCTGACACCTGCGTGGTATTCCTTGGCAGGATTATGGTTTTGTTTTCATTTTATTAATATCTGGAAAAGTATGTGGACAATTCAGTTTTCCAAGTGTGTGTGTGTGGGGGGGGGGTATGTAAAAGATCAATGTTTTTAATCCCAGGACTTCAAGAACTGTCCAGGGAAAAGGTCTAATTAGACCTGCCTTGTTTTTTTAATGACACCCAGCCTTAGCGGCAAATGGCATTTATGCACTGAAGCGCCCACCGTCATGAGCATGCAGTGAATGTTAAATCACCGCAGTCAAGTCTGAGGAGGACTAATGGGCTGTCTTACAACACTGCCTCAGCTCTTGGGGGTGCCCCCTCAACCCGGTTTGCAAGACGCTCGCTTCGGCCCCATCTCGGTGGGGTCGCCTGGTTTTGCAGGCTCCGTCCTTCTGTCCTCACTTATCAGGAATGTCAAAGCCGCTCTTCCGGCCCTTTTCCCTTCTTCCCTGACACTGTCCCCCACCTCTCCCCGCCTTTGTCTTTCTCTCTCATACCCACCCCCACCTTCTCTCACCCCTCCCTCCTTTCTTCCTCCTCCCGCCCCTCTCCAACCTTCTTTGCCCCGTCTCTGTTCTAGCAGCTGTCCTCCACGAAGTGTCCCCACTCCAGCCTTGGGCTGGCATCTTCTCCCTGACCTTGCTGCCTTATACCATGATCCGGTGAAACAGCTAGTCTGCCCCAAATGAGAAAAAATCAGAGAAGGTAAAGAATGTTGTAATGCAAATGGAATATATATCTAAACTCAAACCCCTTACACAGTTGTCTTGAAGCATGCTGTGTTTTCTTGGAGAAGTCAGACTAGAGCCAGGATGAATGAATTATCCATAATTCCATACAGGACCCTATCCACAGCCCTGTGCTTCCTGCTTAAGTATCGTATAGGATTATACGTGGGAAAACAGGTTCAGAAGTTTAAAGTATGGTCACAGCTTTCTCTCTGACCTTCTCGTGGACCAAATCCAGTAAGCGGACTCCCTTTGGTTGTAGAGGACTCTCAGAATGATCAGAGTATCCATCTCACATCCTTCCCCAGATTCCCCCTTTGCAGCCAGGATTACGACTCAATGGAGGGAACAACATGGCAGCCACTAGCGGCCAGTGTGCAGGCCCCCGAAGATGGCAGAAGTTCTGATGCTTGTTGAGAACACGGTGATGAGGTCAAAGAAACAATGCCCACATTCCCACCACTGTGACACCCCTGGCTGGAGCCCCTTTTAGGGCACCATGGAAATTCTACACAGAACAAAAGGGATGAGGCTGCACACTCCATGGAGGGTAGGCAAGACTGTCTCCCACTCCTTGGCCTGAGTAGTGGCCTTGCTGCCTCAAATCATTATGTTTGCAAGGCCACATGCTTTATCTTCCCACCCAGGGCAGGACTCCCTGTTCCCACCTTTCCTTTCCCAGAGGTAACATGAGCAGAACAAGGACCCAGGCTCGAGTAGCCAAAGAATGGCAGGACGCCATCAGTGGAGGCAGACTGTATTTAAATGCAATTCACCTCTTTGGGGTCTGGGAAAAGCCACTCGTAGATTCACTTGCTGGGAAACACGGTCTGTGTGGCTGAAGCAGTGGACACCGGGGTCATGGTCTTGCCCAAACTTGACTTCCTTCGAAGGTCTGTCTGCTGTCCGGAATGGCAGCCGCTTCGGTGGGCGAATAGGACGTTCATCTCTGGGCCTGTGGGGGCTGCTTCAGGCTGGGACCCCTTAGGGGTGGCAGGCTGTTCAGGCTTTCCTGAGGTGGGATGGGAGGTGTACTGTTTGGCAGGGGGAGGACTGTAATTCTGGAACCTCACGGTTTTGACTTGCTGCAAGAGAAAGGAGAGCAAAGGGGCCCAGGTGAGGTGGGAGCTGCGCTGGTTTCCCTGGGCCTTGACTCGTGCTGTTTCTCAACACTTGTCCCTCCTTAAAACGCCTCATTTCTGTGTTCATTCAGCAAATACTTGTGTCTTATGAGAGTCTACTCTGCATCGTGCTGTGGTGGCGGAGGTGTCAGATGCTAGGGGAGGTGTGGAGCACTCTCGAGCTGCGGCTGGAATGGGTAGCCATGGAAGGCCTCCTGGAGGGGGAGCTATTTAAATTGAGAACTGAAGAATGAGAAATTACCTAGGAGAAATGGGAGAGGCAACCTCTTGAGCAAAGGGCTGAGGCAAGAGGCTAGAGTTCCTTCTAGAAAGTACAAGAAGTTCACCTTCCCTCTCTCCTCTCCGCCTGCCATTAAGACCTATCTCAGGGTCCCCTCTTCTTTAAGGCTCCCCCGTGGCAACTCCAACTCCTAAGTTTCATAACGGCCTTCTATCCTCAGAGCAGAGTTCTGCTGGCTGAATTTCGTCTGCGGAATGTTTGAAAGTTTGACTTAGTGGCCAACACATAAAAATCGGGTAATGGCATTTAAAAATTAGAATTTCGTATGTCTCTTAAAAAATCAAAGATCTATTGCACTGAGTCCTGTGCCCTATTCTGACAACAGCTGCCTGGAGCTGATTAGCAGGTCCCCCTTTTCGCAGAAGGCACGGTCTCCCCTTCTCTCCCTCCTCCTTTCACCTCTCCATGCCTGTTCTGTCTCTACCTTGTACCAACAGGTATTTGCTTCAGCACATCCCTGATTTAGGGCTTAATGCTGTTCTGTGCCACTGTTTAGAAATCATTTCTGTTTTCCATGAAATTGGGTCCTAGTGTCCCCCACCGAGAATGCGAGTTTCTTCATACTTTTGACCCTCACCATATCTTGCAGAGGTCTGGGCACTTATTAAATGCTGATAATTTTAGGGCCATATCTAACAGCCTGGGGTAAAGGGCAACTGGGGCTTGGAAAACGGATTTGAATACTAAAATTCAGAAAAAGAACTCCCAACATCTATATCAGTCAACACTAACTTTTTCCAAATGCCTTTCCTTACAAGCTGATAGCTTAGCGTGAAGAGCATGAGTTTTTCTATCAGATCTGGATTCTACTTCAGACACTCCCATGTATCAGCTCTGTGCCTTTGGATAATGTACTACAACTCCTTAAGCCTCCATGTCCTCATTTTAGAATGAGGATGACATTTTAAAACCTACTACAGAGAGTTACTGTCAGGATTAAATGAGATGAGACATGTCAAGTCCTCAGCACAGTGCCTGCCAGGTTGTTAGCATTCGGTAAATGCCTAACAAAGAGGAGGAAATCACATCATCTTTCCTTCTGGAGTGGAATGGGTAATGGTGCTGGTGTTGTTGGTGATGGTGGTGATGATGGTGATGATAGTGGAGGTGATGGTGGTGGTGGTGCTGATGGTGATGGTGGTGGTGGGGGTGCTGGTGAGGGTGATGGTGGTGGTGGGGTGGTGGTGATGGTGATGGTACTGAGGGTGACGATTGTGATGGGGTGATGGTGGTGATGATAATGGTGGTGGAGGTGATGGTGGTGGTGGTGCTGAGGGTGATGGTGATGGTGCGGAGAGTGATGGTCATGGTGGGGGATGCTGGTGAGGGTGATGGTGGTGGTGGTGATGGTGGTGCTGGAGATGGTGGTGGTGGTGGTGCTGAGGGTGACGGTGATGGTGCTGAGGGTGATGGTCGTGGTGGGGGTGCTGGTGAGGGTGGTGGTGGTGATGGTGGTGGGGATGATGGTGATGGTGGTGGTAGGGATGGTGGTGGTGGTGGGGATGATGGTGGTAGTAGTGGTGGTGATGGTCAATAAACTAAAAGATAACAATCACCTAATTTTCTTAATGTCATCTCCTCTATCTCACTGTTCCTCCTGCCTCAAGGGTATTAATGAGAACCTAAGACTTTTACAAAAACTCATGTCTCTAGTGGGAAAAGCCCTGGACTAGAAGTTAAAAGATCTGACCCTCTGTCACAGAGGTCACAAAGTTGTTGGAGTCATAATTTGCTGTGACCTTGATAAATCACTTAAATTCTCCCGTGTCTCAGTTTTGTCTCTTCTATATTATGAACACTTGTGTAAGCACTTTATACATCTTCTCTGGTTTCATCTCCACATCAATCCTATGAGGCTGTTACTATTCTTACTGCTATTTTACAGATTAGGCAAAAAGAGTCTCAGAAAGGTGACATGTTTTGGCCAAGTCACCAGATAGCAAGCAGCTGATCTGGAATTCAAATCAAGACGTGTCTGATGCCAAAGCCACGTTTTTTCCAACTCACCTGTGGGGCTCGAAAGAACTATCTATGAAATATTCAGGAAGCATAAAGGAGATCTAGTAGGACATCTGCAGAGGGTGTGAGTGGCCTGAGGGGGTTTGTGTGTGGCGGGGAGCACTGTGTGTGAGGATTGTTTTGAGGCTGTGATTTTGATTCCTTGTCCACTAAAACAAATCTCAGGAGCTGGGACACTGTGCAAAGTTAGGGATATAAAGAGTCCGGCCCCCCCTAATGTCACCTCACTCCTACCTTTTCGACGCCATTTCTTGAGTTTTCTGGTTTCACCAGGATCGATGGTGGGGCAGATGCAGGTGGTTTAGGTAGAGGCTCACTCTTGATGGGGATTTCCTTGCCTTCCATGATGAGGGAACTGGCTGCGGAGTGGATCCTGGTGTCACTGCCCCTGCTGACGCATGTGGGGGCAGGCTCCCCAGTGGGAGTGGGCTTAGGTCCCAGTTCTGCCACCACTGTCGAGGCTGAGGAGGGGACTCCCTGCGGCTGGTAGAACTGGAACTGCTGAGGCCGTACAACCATGGTGGGATGGCGTCTGAGGGAGCCCACCACGAGGGAGGGGATCCCTGACTGGACGGGTCTCTGCAGGGATCCATCTGAGGAATTATATGACACCGATATCAGCATCAGGGGCTGCTGACAGCAGGCTGGGCTGGGGTTGTGTAAGCCATGTGTCCTGATATCCCAGAATAGTTAAGTGCTTTCCCCATTTGAGCGTGCTCACATTCTCTCAGGGTCTTTCAAAGGTGACCTTATTCTTTTTTTAGTGCTGTTTGCTGATGCTGGCAGGAAATAACTGGCTAGCCAAACGTTTGGTGGGGGGGTGGAGGTGGCGCTGTCAGAAGGTACATTACTTCCATTTGTCTCCTCTCTCCCTCACACACACATGCGCACACAGGCACCCCTGCTCTCTTACTTCAGGCCTAGCGGTTGGAAAGTGAAGAAGACAAACCTAAAGAGACAGCTTCACAGTGAGAAGCCAACAGAGGCATGCAAACCAGAGAGGAAACGAAAGAAAGAGACAGAAGAAATTGAGAAACACAAGACTCAGTCAACTGGGAGGGATGCAGGGAGGGAGAGAGGGAAGCAGACAGGGCAGGAGGGGGCTCTGACCAGGTATTTGAAGAAGCTGTAGGCATGTGGCGGTGGGATCACCTTTGTTGGGGGCCACGGGGAGGAAGGCTAAGTGGAATTAAGGGAGGGTGTGTGCAGGCAGACGCTGAAACCACATGGAAGCAAATTTGGAAAGGTTCGGGCTGTGTATGGATGAGCTTTGCAAAGTCCCATGGCAGAGGTTCTGGAATCAGACTTACTCGCAGGGAGCCTGGGGTAAGTCAGCCCCATCCCCTCCTGGCATCTCAGCCCCTCAGATGTAAACCGGAGGTGATAGCAATGTCTCACAGGGCTGGGAGGCTTACATTTTATGATGTGTGCAAAGTGTTAGCACAGTGCCTGGAACCTAATAAATGCCCTGTGTTTGTTAGCTCTCGTTGGTTTTGGGTAAAGGATGGCAAACCCTAAAAATACAAGGTCCAGGAGTGTGATTTTATCCCTTCTTTGAGCTTTATTTTGTTTTGTTAACTGCGATGATCCTCCCTCAGTGACAGGAAGTCATTCCTTCCCTGCAAATTCTCTGAAGACTGGAGGCCTCCATCCCTTGGGCATATTGTCCTGTATGTGACCAGGAGAACAGTTGGGACTTCGGTGCACTCTGCGGGGGGACAGGAGAAACACCCCTGAGAAGCACTGCAGTCTGCTTCCCCAGAAGGGTCTCCGAACTTTTAGGGAGCCATAGGGGACATGTGAGTCTTTTGTGATAGCCTGTGGACACGTGTATGAATCAGAGTCATCTGTGTCCAGCACAGAGGGCCTGAGCCAAGACCGTGTTCTGTGTTGCAACTCTTTGTCAGGCCGGATGTGAACATGAAAAGCAGAACACTCACTAAACACAGTCGGTGCTCTCAGCTGCGGTGAGCAAGCGTGGCACCATTTACACAAGTCTGCCCTTTCAATGTAGACATTTATTTTTCCACTGACAGCCCTATGAGGCGCACAGTCAATTCTCCTGTCATTTCTCTTCGCTGTGGGTAGATTGATAGCTTGACCAGCCTCACCTTGGGAAAAGGGAGAGAGAAAGCCTCTGGGACTTGAGAAAGTCAAAGCAGCCCTGGGCAGACATGTCCTTAGGTTCCTGGAAATGTGTGAAAAATTGGTTTTATGCCTCATCTATTTATCTTGTTGGCTCCTAATTTCCAAGGGATTTAATGTTTTATCACATGTGCATACAATGCAAGCAGTGAAAACTCCAAGCCAATTAAGATCTCTGCCAAGGTAGAGAAGGAGTGTGTGAAAGGAAATGTGAGCAATTGCCAATAGGACACAATTCTCAGCACTCCGAAGTGGTCTAGACTGAGTGTGAACATGTCAACACTGAGTCAGTTCACGCACTGGATGGACCAGAGATGACTTACGTAGTTGTAGTAGCCATGATCGTACTGAGAAGATGATCATCCTATACAAACGGTTAGGAGTTCTTGAGACTTATTATGTGCCGGGGACTGTGCCATCAGTCTTACATGGACTATTTTACTAAATCTGCACAGTAACCCTGATGAGGTAGGTACAACTTTCATTTCCACTTTACAAATGAGAAAACTGAAGACTGAAGAGGTCCAGTCACTTGCCGAAGGCTGCTGTGGTGGATTATTTAGTACAGGGTTTGTGTGGGGGAGGGGAGAGGCTGGAGCAAGGGCCAAGTGGGGAGAAAGGAGGAGGGTGGTAGAGGCAGTACAGTGAGAGTGGAGGTCAATCAGGTGGTCAGGTGAAAGCACTGGGAGAGGGTGGGGTGAAGACATTTGTTTTAATTTTCCTGGCACATTTTCCTGGGTGGCATACTGTCCCACATGTTACCCTCTTGCTTTGACCAGCCATACTGCACTTTCATATTTAATCGTCTTTTAAGATAGCAAGGGAGACTGCAGAGCCCAGTTTAAATCAGAGGATGTAGAATAAATCAAATCTGCTTTGCATGGCTCATGGCCTTCCAGAGAGGTATGCAAATTATAGAACCTTCATGTTTTGTAGAAAAATGGGTTTCAAACATTTTGTAAAATCCCTGAAAATGACGTCTTATGTAGAAGTTCAATATATCAGGAGACAAAAATTTCGCCATGTGAGCAATGTGGATGTTATACAGGTAAAAACAAAAGCAAGGTGCAGAGCAGTGCGGTAGGTATGATTATAAGCTACTATTCATGTACATGGAAGAGCACTTGGGATAGGGGTTAAGGATATGAAGACTTATTTCTATACAATATAATTTTTTTAAACCTTGTATATATATTAGTTAAATAACAAAGCAAGATTTAGGGGCTCTGAGAATTGACTCCTTAACCCTCTTTGCTTCCTTCTCCATCCTTCCCATGTTTCCCTTTTGGCACCCCTGAGGGGTTCCCTGGAGCATAGTTTGAGAAGCATGATCCAGAGTACTTTGCTTGTCCTGTCTTAACTGGGGCCAGCCTCCACCTTGTCTGTGTTGTAATTATATGTTGGCACTCAGGGCTGCTATCATCCCAGCCATTCAGTATACAGGTATGGAGTGACCAAGGGCATGACCTTAAGTTGGTGTGGCTTCATCCAATAAAACCAGTCACTATCAGGGAATTAAAAGCACCCTTTACAGAGGCTTGTTTTAAAGCTAAGATCTCATTTCTGCAAAAGGTGCTCTGTCTACCCCAGAGTCCGATCCCCTCACTTAGCTCTAGGCACGTACCTCTCTGCCACCACTTACTCTTTCTCATGCTGCTCCGCCCGGATTTCCGAAGAGAGCCCTGTCCCAAAGTCCCTGGGCTGGCTGTGCTCCTCACAGGATCGACTATGGCGGTGGGCACAAAGACGGACTTGAAGGGCCGGTTCTGCCGGGGATCACCTTCTGAAATGCTGCCTTGGGATGACACAGAGGAGTTGGATAATGTCCATGCGGCGTAGAGACCAGGACTCCGAGAATCTGGAAAACTAGATGTCTTTCTGGTTGTTGCAAGCATTTTAAAGAGAAGAAATAAAGAAAATGCTCAGTCAAGAGTCCTATTTTAAAAACCTCTCCGCTCTCAACCATATACTAACTGTGGCCTCTCTCCATCCTCTTTCTACCCACATACACTCCCTTTATCAACCACACGGGCTTAACTATGAGGGCCTCACCTCCTGCAGCTGGGTCCCTGTGTGGGCGTGCTGAGGGCAGGGACAGGGTCTCAGATTGAGGCCCCGATGGAACAGGAAGACTTGAATTTTGTCATTCTTCACTCCAGCTCTGATCACTCTTGACCCCATGAGCTCAGAGCACAAGATCTTGTATGTGTTCAACTTGCTTTGCAGTTCTGATTTCTTTCTTATTTATGTATTTGAGAGTGGGGTGGGGGAGGATCAGAGGGAGAGGAATAAGCAGGCTCTGCACTGAGTGCAGAGCCCAACATGGGGCTCTATCCCACAACCTTGAGATCATGACCCGAGCCAAAAATCAAGAGTGGGACGCTTAACTGATTGAGCCACCCAGGTGCCCCACAGTTTTGATTTCCTATTCATTCAGTGACTTTTCCACCAGATGCTAAACTCTTTGAAGGCAGAGATTTTTATATGACTTATTTTATATCCTCTGTGTTCTCCATATACTGCTTATTAACAAGTGTTTGTTGAATGGCTCTCGTGATGCTTTCAGCACTGATGCCAGTCATTTGGGCTAAGACATGTTGAGCACTTACTGTATGCTGGGCATTGGGCAGTGCTTTGCCCACATTAGCCCGCGGGTTCTTCACAACAGCCTTCTGAGGTAGGTGCTATTCGTGCCACTATTTTATAGATGAGAAAACTGAGACTTATAGTGACTTGGCCAAGCAGCTCTTGGACCTGAGATTTGAACCCAAGTCCAGGCTGGCCCTCTGCTCTACCACAGAAGTGTGTTGTCTTACCACTGAGCATGCCCCGTCCTGGCTGGTTAGAGCCTTCATTATTTGGGTAGCAAGGAAAAGCCTGCATCCTGCTTGAAAGAAACACTCTAGGGCTGGGGGTAGGCCCTACACATGCCTTCCGAAGACCCTAATTCTTCAGCCTTGGGCTCTGAGTTTGAAGAATAGTATCAAAGTTTTATAGAACAGCAATCCCTTGTCAGTTGTTTCCAGCTTGCTACTCCCTGAACCCCGTGGGGAATGGCTGTCATTTTACACGCCCTTCTTGCCCTTTTACAAATCCTACCCCAAGATCACAGCCCCTCCTGAGCAGTCCATGGGTCAGCTTGTCACTCTGTTGATGAAATAACCTCTGCTAACTCCCTGGGAAGGACTGACTTGCCCAAGGCCCTGGCTCAGAGGTGCCTTCCCTGGTGGCCTTCCTGTTAATGTCTGCGGGTTTCTCTTTGGGGCATTTCCCCTTATTTTCCTCCTCCTTTTGCCTGAAAAAGTGGTATGGAGCTTAACAATGAGCCAGCCCGTTGTACTGGCTGTAGTAGCCATTGTAGGTGAGGCATCATTTAATAGGGTCCACTCTGCCCATGAAACAGATGCAGCCAGATGCCCAGGATGATGCTTGCAGTGAGGGGCCTCCCACCCATGGCCAACACCCTGCCTCACGTCCCTGGGGATGTGGTCAGTGAAGGGAACGGGCTGCCCGCCAGTAAGAGCTCAGACTATTTTCTGGAGCCAAGGGTTGAGCAGTGGAGAGAAATCCCCAGCACTGGCCTCCATGGCAAAGGGCTGCATCTGCCGGTCTTTTGAATGGGGGCCTCAAGATGTTGGATCCTGTAAAATGGGCTGACAATAGGAAAGACATTTCCAAAACTGTTCCCAGCAGCAGCACGTGCAGCCTTTTCCTCCCTCGGTAATTAAAAGGCTCACTTGCTGAATCTTAAATGAAAACCCTTCCAGTCTGGTCAGCTCTAGTCTCTCTATAGTTAGTCCTAAAACTCTGGCAGGCCGAGTTTATTAGGGAATAATGCTAATAAAAGCAAATGTGCAAATGCTCAGGGGGCACCTCAAAGTTTTGAGCCCTGGCTCTTTTTTTTTTTTTAATTTTACTTATTTCTCAGAGAGAGCATAAAGCAGGGGGAGCGGCAGGCAGACGGAGAAGCAGGCTCCCCGCTGAGCAAGGAGCTCAATGTGGGGCTCCATCCCTGGACCCTGGGACCTGAGCCGAAGGCAGATACTTAACTACTGACTGAGCCACCCAGGTGTCCCAAGCCCTGGCTCTTTTATAAAAGGCTGTACTCTACACCAAGGGGGCTGGTGGCAGTGAGAAGCATCACTGCAAACAGAAAAACAAAGATGGGAGGAGAGCCTCACACAAACACACAACCAAAGAGCCAAAAGTGGCCTTGTACATGTAGTCCAACCCCTTAGTCCTAAAACAACCTGCTAAAAGTAGGACGAAGGACAACAATATTCAGCCCTGAGAGGCAGAAGGAGCTAAACCTCCCACAGTGGAAAGGGTGGTCAAGAACAAGGGTGAGCTGCTCCCAGGTAGGAAAATTGGGCATATATCACCCATGTCTAAGATCAGTGACAATGGGACCTTTCTTTGCATCAGGGGGCCACCAAGAGAACTTCACACACAGGAAGCACTGATCCTCTGTCACCCAACAGCCCTCTGGAGAATATACTCTGACAGGGACTTGCTCTTCTTGGAAATTCTGGTTCCCTAGAAGCAAACACACCCATCCATATAAGTAGCACCTCTGTATACACATGTTCAGGATTCTCTGAACTCGAGATGGGGGACATATTCAATGGCAACCTATGGCTGACACTCCATCCACTGTTTGACATGGTGCCATCTTGGAGTGGGTGAGTCTAGATGCTCATGACTTGCCTAAGGACACAATAGGTGTACCTAGGAGAAAAGCCAAGATGGAAGGAAAGGGAAGCTAGAGTCTTGAAATCCACTGGAATGGAATCCTACATGCATTCTAGTTAGGGTAACCATTTGTCCAGCTTTTCCTAGGAGAGTCTCAGTTTACACCTGTTCTCCTGGTGTATTAAAAGTGTGTGTCTCTTTTTTTCTTAAAAGTGTCCTAGTTTGGGTGACAAATTACATGGTTACTCTTATTCTAAAGGTTTTTTTTTTTTTTTTTCTCTGTAGAATAACCAGGACTTTGGGCTAAGACCTGATGCATAAGCAAATGCCCTCGTAGTAGACATAGTCCCTAGAGAATTCCTGTCATGGAGGAAACGGTCATAAGTTAGGGTGGGCATCTTCTTGCTCTTCATTGGCACCTCTAGACCATTCTCCCACCCTCCCCAGCATTGACTGGTAGTATCAGACTCTACCACCTGCCACTCTAGCTTGTTACCATTTTCTCTCTCAGCCTGTCCCCTCATTTCATGAAGATTTTAGTTTCTGGCTCACTGTCATTCTCTCTAATGCAACTGATCCTACCGAGATGATTTCATCTAGTCCTAGGGCTTTAAATACCATCTCAAGCCCGGACCTTCTTCCTTAAAATGCTGGGCTTGTGTACTCAATCATTTGCCAGAGTCTCTGCCGGGATTACTAAAGGCATCCAAGACTTAGTCTGTGGCCAGCTGAGCTTTTGCCCCCCCCGCCGCCCACCTCTTCAACCCATTCCTCTTGGTTTTCCCAAATCTCTCAATAAAAGGCAACTCCATTTTCCAGTTACTCAGGGCAAAAGACGAGGACTCACATTGACTCCTCTATTCTTTCACACCCGATATTTCATTTGTCAGAAAATCCTGTTGTGACCACCTTCAAAGTATACCCAGAATTTAACCACTTCTCCCTGCCTCCATGGCTGACACGTTGGCTCAGTTCACTCTCACCTTTCCTCCAGATTATTATAATATCATTTTAATTAGTCTCTGTGCTTCCTACGGTTTACTCTCAAGCCAGCAACTACAGGGATTCTGGTTAAAATGTAAGTTGGATCATGTCACTTTTATACTCAAAACCCTGCAATAGCGTTAAAGCCAAATTCCTCATTATGCCTTAGGAAATTATAGATGATCTGTTGCGTAGTAGACCTCATCTACTACTACTGTCCCCCTCACTTGTTCTGATCCAGTCCTATTGGCCTTCAGGTCAGGCATACTCCTACTTCAGGGCAATTGTACTTGCTGTTCCCGTGGTGTGGAATACACCTGCCTCATTTCCTTCCTTCTTCCTTCTCAGTAAGGCCATTCCTGACCAACATATTAAAATTTTAATCACCACCCCCCACCACAAATTCTATCCTGCTTTTCTGATTTTTCTTCTTAGCCTTTACTGTTAACACACCATATATGTTGCTTATATATCTTGTTTATTTGTCTGTCTGTCCCACTAGAACGTAAGCTCCAGTGGGCAGAGATTTTGTGCCATGGTGTTTCTCCAGTGTCTAGAAAGGTACCTGACAGTTTGTGTTCAATAAATATTTGTTGAACAAATGAACTAAAGCATCAGTTAAAGACACACTTAGTTTGCGTATGGAGATTTTTCAACTTTCTAACAAATTGCAAGAACCTTCCAGTGAAGGAAATAACTTCTACTCTAACCTTCTGCCATGTGAAGAAATCATTTCATGTAAGCCTGGATCTATGGAAACCCAGAGTTTGCCCACACTCTTCCTAGAAAGGGGGTCTACCACCTCACCAGCCAACCTTACTGGAAAAATATATGCATTAGAAAGTGTAGCCTTTTACTGAACCAAAACCTTCTAAGATGCATCCACTGGTTCGCTGCCCCCACAGGAAACAGATTTCCTGTCTACACAGCCTGTTATGGTCCCTCTGGCCCTCGTCTTCTGCAGCTTAACCCTAGTTTCTCTATCAGTTTCTCCTGTGGTGTACTTTTCTGTCTCCTCACCATCCTTGTTGCTCTCCTCCGGACACCGGGCCCCACCTACATGAAGGTCCCCCAAACTGGACATATGACTCCAGGTCTGACCCCCAGAGAGTACAATGGGTTATCCCTTTCCTCGGAGGTATGTCATAAAGCCAGTGTTTGGTGTGTGGGGCTGGCCTCACTGCCTTGTGACACACTGTGCCTGGGCTGGCGTGGGGTGGAGAGAGGAGGAGCCACGGGCGGTGCTGGGACCCGTGTGCCTCTGTGGTCGTGGTCCGAGCAGCCAGACAAAGCGGAAGTGTCAGGTGTGCCAGAGAATGAAAAAGGTTGGGAAGGCTGTGAGGGACACGGACCTCCAGGGTAACCTGCCTGCGGCCTGGGGTGTGGATGGACAGGTGGTGGTCTGAGTCACGGAAACTTGCCTACTGGCTTAGTGTCCTAGGAAGTTTCCCAAGATGCTCTGAGGGTCTTCTGATCGTCGCAGGTTCCCATTATTTGACTAGATGGGAGTGTCAGGGGGCGGGATGTGAATGGGATTTGGGGGGTTTATACAGTGAAAACCTGAAACCCCGTTCTTGAGCAGGTTGCTTAACTCTGTACATCACTTTCCTCATCTGGAAAATACTATCTACCTTATGGGAAGGACTCTTGGGCACAGGCAATGAGGTAAAAGATGAGAAAGTGCTTGTAAAATGTGAAGAGCTATAAAAAAGATAACTTGTTACTATTAAAAAAAAATAAAGTGTTAGGGGGTTACTAGGGCTACTTCTTGGCCCACGCTCTGAAGGAGCACTAAGTCCTTCAGTGATGCAACCCACAGATGGCCCCCGGCCTTGGTGACCCGACCTCTGCTGCCTGAGAACAGAGGGGACGCACCTGAAAATGGGGATGACATAGTTGTTGGGGAAGATGCCGACCCGCCCAGTGACCAAGGAGACGCCCCTGAGCCAGCCATCCGGGTACTTGCCCAGGACCCTGATGCCTTCTCCCTTCTGCAGGTCCAGCTCATCCGGTCCGTGGGCTGAGTAGGAGTGCAGGGCTACAAACCTGCGGAGACAAGGGAACTGGTGAAGAAGGTGAGCGTGCCTGGCAGAGGGCCATGGAGCCAGCAGAGGGCGAAGGGAAGCAGAACCTCAGGGACCCCCGTCCCCTGGGTCAGTGATAACAAACTTCTTCGGGACGGAAGGCAGGCAGTAGTGATGGAGCATGGAGGTGAAGCAGCCGCAGAGGGCCCACACCCCTGCCCTCCCTGACTCCTGTGTCCTCCACAGAGTGCCACAGGGCTGGGAATCGCTAAGCTAGGCCACCCTGGCATTTTGACAGTGGGGAGAGCGGCCTAGGACAGAGACAGGAGTTGGTGGCCAGGGATTAGTGGCAGAGCCTGGTCTCGAACCTAGAAGTGATGGCTACTGCTCAGGGTGCTTTTTCATACTGCTCAGACTATCACCCAAGGAAATGGTTGCAGCCAGCAAGTTAAGGGAAAGGAGAGATCACAAGCCTCTCTGATCCACTCCCTCTCCTGAGAGGACATGTTTGACCCCCAGGAGTGGCTTAATGTAGGCAGGGACGTGGACACTGCGAATGTAGGCAGGAGTTGACTTTAGTCTGTGAGCACACAGTGGATCCTGGCTGCGTGGTGGGCTGGAGGGGAATGGGCTTGTAACATCGCAAGATGTCCCTGGGGGAGAGCAGTGACTTTCACTCTGCGGTCAGCACAAGAGTCAGGCAGATAAATAACATCCAGGTAGGCGTTGTGGGGGAGGGGGGAGACACTAGCGAGGCTGTGAAAGTGAGAATATCTGCCTGAGTTAAAAAAAAAAAAAAGAACCCACGTTGGCTTGCCAGATTCAGGTTACCAGTGTATGGCCTCAGGATGGACATCAAGAAGTCCTTCTAGACTCCAAGGACTATGAGACACTGGGAGGTTTTATCAAAGGAGCTGGGGGTGTGTTCTCATCCACAAGGATTTCCCCCTCTAAAATGCTATATTTATTTTCCGCTGATCCTAAAGCAGTATCTATTTATGACCCAACATTTTGAATCTGAAGGAAGTCAGTAGAAATTGCTCAATAGCCAACCTCCCAGCAGTGTTTTCGTGTATACTCTTCCAGTTTCTTTCTACTGTTGTAGAATAATGAGTTAGGTTAATGTGGTCTGCCAGTTTGTGTTTTTCAGCATTATTTCCATTGAAGGATACAAAGGAAGGGGAGCTCTTGTCTCTCTGGATGGGATGGTTTGGGAGTGGTGATGCTTGGCGGCAGAGGGATGGCCACGAGGACCCCTCTGGCCAGGACCTGGACATGGAGGGCTGAGCTTGTTACTCACATGTTTGCTGAGAGGTGTTTCTGGGAGCCAGACAGACTGACGATGGCCGTGGAATGTCCTGGGGAGGCAGGTACAGGGTGGTAAGTGCTGACCTACATAGACAGAAAAGACAGCCAAGCAGAACCAGTGAGTGCCATAAGCCAGGCCCACAGCAGAGCTGCTGCCAAAAGGCCTGACACAGCTGAAAACCAAGAAGCCATGCCCAGTGCCGCCCCATCGTGCATCTTTGCTGTGGTTTGGGGCTGTGGGCAGAGCGGGTGGGGCTAGACTGGTTTATGGCCTGCTGGGGTGGCATGCCAGGGCTGCATTCCAAATGACTGCTCAGATATGGTGGAAGATGAAGACTCATCCAATTTCCAGTCAACGGGGCACTGCCAGGCTCCTTGATCTTTCCCCCCGGCTTCTCCCCACCCCCCTCCCAGCACACTCACCCGCTCTATGGAAATGTACTCTCAGAAAATGATATGATGGCTGCTAATGAGAACATTACACTGGCCGGGCACTTTTAAGTGCTTTACAAGTAACAGCTAATTTAATCCTTACTAAAGGTACTATTATCATCCCTAATTTGGGAAGAGAAACTGAGGGAAGGATCATTTAATTCATAAGAAATCAAATTTTAAACCAGCATAATCTAGGTCCTGAGCCCACACTCTTACTAGTGCTAGTATTAACACACACACAGACACACCAGTTTATCCAGTGATTTATGAAAGGTGTATCTGAATAGCGTTCACTTTGCCAGGATGAAAGAGGGAGCAACAGTGCTAGACACACCCAGAAACTACTCTCCTGGCACCCTGCCTGTGTGACCTATGACCTTGCTCATTTCCTTGTTGGCACCTCTCACAGAGGTCTTGTCTTTTCTATGTGCTCAGTATGGACTTGTAGCTTAAAGAACAAATAAATGAATGAATATGTCTTCCTACCCAGTAGACCAAGGACTGATATAATCTCAACCATCTCCATGTCACCCAGAGTAAATACATTCAATCTATCTTCAGTTATCCCCCCATGAGTGAGGGTAACTGTGTATGTGTGCTTTTTTAGGCCTATGCTTTTCGGGTACAACTCTTGTTTGTGTATGTGTGTTTGGGCAAGAGGGAATGCGTTATTGAGTGCATGTGTCTTTGGTTCTGTGTTTGTGCACAACCCATCACAATTGTACGCACTTGTGCAAGAACATTGGTCTGTTTTATGTCTGATTATGTTCACACATGTGAGTCTGTGGGTTGATATGCATGTGTACCGTGTGTGACTGTCTGTAAAGAACCTGTGATTGTAAATGTTTGTGTGGGATTCTATGTGTATGTGTGTGAGTTCTAGAGGTATGTGCTGGTAGGCACGACTTGGTAGTTTTGTGTGTGTTCTTTGCTGACGATTGTCTGAAGATATGTGTGCTATGTATGTATGTTTTACAGTTCGAGGATATAGTTATAGGATCAGAGAACAATTCTAGTCAGATAATAAGAAGGGTTGGGGAGAACAGAGAGAAACTGAAACTCTCATACAGTTGCTGGTGGGAAGGAATGTAGTATGGTGTCACTCCTTTGGAAAATAGTCTGGTGGTTCCTCAAATGATTAAACAGAATTAGCATTAGACCCAGTAAGTCCACTCCTAGTACATAAAAACTTATACATGAATGTTTATAGCAGCATTGATCATAATAGCCAAAAGGTAGAAATAACCCAAATGTCCATCAACTGATGAATGGATAAAAAAGATGTGGTGTATCTGTACAATGGAATACTATTCAGCCATAAAAGGAATGAAGTACTGATACATGTTAGAACATGGATAAACCTTGAAAACATTATGCTAAGTGAAAGAAGCCAGATACAAAAGACCATATTATATAATTCCATTTATGTAAAATGTTCAGAATAGACAAATCTGTAGAGATAGAAAGTAGATTAGGGGTTAGGGATAAGAAGGGTTATGGGAGTGGTAGTTGAAGAGTTACAGGGTTTCTTTTGGAGGTGATGAAGTGTTGTAAAGTTGTGGTAATGGTTGTTATTAAAACCACTAAATTGTATACTTTAAAATGGGTGAACTGTATGGCAGGTGAAGTATATCTAAGTAAGCTCTTAAAAAAAAAATTCCATAGTCACCTATCTAGCACTAACACTGCGTAAAATTCTCTGAGCTTTGCAATCAAATATTGTCACACCAGTTCTCGTAAACAGAGAAGACAAGTTGCCAGCTTTGGGCTAGGCTGCTCCTTCCCTGTGACTGGGCAAGATAAATCCCTGCTGGGCTTGGGAGATGTGCCAAGGGGAGAGCCTTGTTATGTGAACAATTAATCTTATGTTCTTGGAGACGGTTGGACCACTGATTAAGCAGGATGCACTTCACTTAATACCCATGACTTTCCAGTGTTGTGTTTGAGTAAAAAGCCCTTCTATCTGTAAACACTATTACTTATTTAGGGAGGAGGAAGATGCCAGAATGCAAAGCCATCCCTCCATGACACTAGGCTTTTTACTTCTCTAGGTGTTCGTTCGTCTGGAGAGGAGGGTCCTTCCCCCTTTTTGGAACATTAAACCTAGGCAGGACTAAGATCAGCAGGCTTGTGACGGAGTGCTTTCTGATATGGAATGGGAAGTGAGGCCAGATTCTCAGGTTTTGAGGTGTCCTGGAGGAGAAGGGAGAACATGTGTGGGCAGGGAGGAAAGAGGCAAAGGAGGAGGGAGAGAAGGGGAGACCATGGACAACTCTGGGGGCAGGGGTGTGTTTCTCAGGAACTGGGACGGGGACCTAGTGGGAGAAAGAAGTAGAGCCAGAGGGATAGAGGAAGGAAGGAAGAAGAAAAGGCAGATGAAAAAATATCAGAAAAGCTCTTACAACCCATACAGAAAATGGCAAACAACCCAGTCAAAAATGGGTAAAGATGCCACAAAAGATATATCAAGTGGCCAAGAAGCACTTGAAAAGATGCTCAACATCACCAATTATGAGGAAAATGTGAGGTAAAACTACCATGAGATACCACTACACACCTATGAGAATGGTTAGAATTAAAAAGACTGACCATATCAAGTGCTGGTGAGAATGTGAGCAACTGTAACTCATATACTGCTAGTCGAATGTAAAATGGTGCCACCACATTGGAAAACAAGGAGGCCACTTGTTATAAAGTTAAATATACACTTAGCACACTACTCAGCAATCCTACTCACAAGCAGTTATCAAAGTAAAATGAAAACATATGTCCATACAAGGACTCATACATGAATGTTCTCAGTGGCTTCGTTCATTTTAGCCCCAAACTGGAAATAACCCAAATGCCAATCAACTGGTGAATGAATGAACAAACTGTGTTACAACCACAGTGGACTACTCCTTGGTAATACATGCAATGGCGTGGATAAATCTTAACACCATCTTAAGAAGCAGGACACATAAGACTACATTTTCTTTTTTTTTTTTTTAAGATTTTGTTTATTTATTTGACAGAGAGAGGCACAGCGAGAGAGGGAACACAAGCAGGGGGAGTGGGAGAGGGAGAAGCAGGCTTCCCGCTGAGCAGGGAGCCTGACGTGGGGCTCGATCCCAGGACCCTGGGATCACGACCTGAGCCGAAGGCAGACACCTAATGACTGAGCCACCCAGGCGCCCCATAAGTCTACATATTCTGTGATGCCATTTATATGACATTCTTAAAAATGCCCAAAATCTAGTAACAGAAAACGGAGCTTGCCAATGGTCAGGGGTGAGGGGAGAGGACTGACTGATTGCAAAGGGGCACAAGAAAACTTTCTGGGGTGATGGAACTGTTCTGTATCTTGATTTTGGTAGTCAACACATGCCTTTATACCTTTGCCAAAAGTCATTGAACTGTATCCTTAAAATGGTTGAACTTAAATGTATGTGACTATAGCTCAATAAAACTGATAAAAAATATGAATATAGGGGCACCTGGGTGGCTCAGTCGGTTAAGCGTCTGCCTTCAGCTCAGGTCATGATCTCAGGCTCTTGGGATCAAGCCCTGCATTGGGCTCCCTGCTCAGCAGGGAGTCTGCCTCTCTCTCTCTCTCTCTCTCTCTGCCCCTCCTCCCTGCCCACTTTTTCTCTCTCTCTCTCAAATAAATAAAGATCTTTAAAAAGATATGAATATATTATCTAGTTGGCAGGAAAATCCAAGTAGCCTGAGCTTGACGCAGCCCAAGCCCTGGGGCTGGTCAGAGGAGGGGGTAGGGACGGTTCAGCTTGTTGATGGCGGCCAGTGATCCTTATGGCAGAGGGCTACCTGAGTAGGAGAGAAATCAAGAATGGAAACCGATGGATCGGATACAATCTCAATAAATAAGGCCCAAAGAAAAAGGAACGAATGAATGAACAAATGAATGAACGAATGAACAAACGAACAAATGAAGTGATAGGAAAAGAGAGCAAGATAAAGACAGAGGAGAGAGAAACTGGCCGGGAAGGAGGACAGACAGAACAAGACAGAAATGAATGCCCCACCCGGTAAATTGGGACAACCAGGTCGATGGCCAGCTTCCAAGGAGGCAAGTGTGTTCCTGTCACGAGACTGAGTGAATGGGCCTCTGGTGGCGGGATCAGTAGTGACCTCAGGTCCCTATGCCACAAGGGACGCGTGGCCGGATGGGAGGTCTTCCAGCAACTGGTGCTTCCTGGCATAGTGTTTGGGGGCTTGAGCGGGGTCAGACCAGAGGGTGCGTATTTGAGCACGGGGTGGATATTTCTGCTACAGTCTAAAAACATTTTTTCCTCTTTTTGGAAGGAAATGACTTATTTAAAAGAAGCTTTATCAGTAGCAGAAGAATCCACAGCTGTGTGGCTTCTGGGCATTTCCTGGTCTTGAGGTGTTAAATGAGGCTGAGGAAGCAGGCACGGAGTCTGGCACAGAGTTGCTGCAACATTCTGAGGGCCCCAGTGCCTTCCCCAGCGGCCACACACGGTGTGCAGAACGTGGCTCCAACTCGGGAGTCTGGAGGGGAGGTCTAGCTTAGTATTCAGGCATGTGGGTCTAGCACTTGCCAGGGTTTGTGATTGGGGCAAGTGACTCAATTCTGTGGGTCCTCCATGTCCTCATCTGTGAAATGGGGGAAGTAATGGTAGTTGTCTCAGAGCTGTTATGAGGATTAACGAAAGTAATCCATGTAAGTTATTGAGCACATTGTCAGAGCTCCATAAATGCTACTTACTTCCATCTGGAAAGAGAAGAGCTGCTGCACGGGGTGGGGATGGGGTGGGTGGAGCATCTACGTTTTTTTATGCAACAGCCCTGCACGGTCTGAACTGAAAGCAGGACCCAGGTGTGTGGTGGGGGATGGGAAGAAGCAGCCCTATTCCTCCAGAGGAGAATGTCCCCAACTCTCCAAAAGCTCAGTTTGCTGTCCCCCTCCCACCCATACCGTGGCGCTCAGCTATTTCCCGCAGGGCTCATGGCTTTCGGTAACTTAGTGGGCACGGGGCGACTGTCTTCCTCAAGGAGCGTGAACTACTCTGGAGCCCGTTGTGCTTCTGCATCCCCGTATACCCAGGAGCTAACAAGGGCCTCGAACATACACTGTTCACTGAGGGTTAGGAGAAGGGCTGCATTTTAGAGACAGAAAATTAGGTATTAGGTGATAGTGTCTGTACCCACCACTACGGATAATTTGGAGTCAACTGTCCAACTTTATAAAGTTAAAAACTCATTCCCTTGTACAGATTAAAAGAGTCTTAAGAGCCGCACTCAGCAATTGTAGTGTGTGGACCTTATCTGGTCCTAGCACTGGGGTTAATGCAGCGAACAAGGCAGCTAAATCCATAATTATATGAGCATGAGGTGTGCTGAGGTGGGGGAAGTTCGAGGTGCTCGGGGTGCTGCCAGGAGAGGCTTGCTTTGAGCTCCAAGAGGGTTTGTGATTGTACCCTGTAATTCCAGTGCTAACTTCTATACCATATTCATGGTCATTCTCCCCATTTTTACCAATGATGAAACGCAGATAAGAAGTTTACATGATTTTGTGGAGATGGCCGGCAAATGGGTGGTCAGGTGGACAATGGAAGTGAGAACCCCAGAGCCCTTTCTGTAGGACACCAAGGTTAACACTATTTCCTTTTTTTTTTTTTTTTTTTAAGATTTATTTATTTTAGAGATAGAGAGACAGAGACAGACCATAAGCAGGAGGGAGAGAAAATCTCAAGCAGACTCTGAACTGAGCATGGAGCCCAATGTGGGGCTCAATCTCATGACCCTGAGATCATGACCTGAGCCGAAATCAAGAGTTGGACGCTTCACCAATTGCGCCACCCAGGTGCCCCAACACTTACCATTTCTATATTTCAATATGGCTAAAGGGGTCCTATATATGAGGCAGGTTTGTGCGCCCTAGAAAAAAACCATCCTGCCAAATTCAGCGTTCTGTTTCTGTGCTCATGGATATGTTACATTCGTGATGACTACCATTCCTGTCCAGTGCCCCATGTAATGTGGAACAGATCTGAAGGCTGGTAGAATAGTGTTATTTTTTGTTTTTCTTCTTCCTTCTCTGGCAGAACCAAGGTCCCAAGAGAGTCAGGGCTCCTTCTGCCAGCCTGCTCTCCTTTCTTTCCATCTCAGTCTCTGTCAGAGCCAGCTCAGCCTGATGAGCAAGGAGTGGGCACCCAGTGCTGTTTATTTGTCCTGTGAGTAAAAACGCTGTCTGAGAAAGAGAACTCATTTATGAGTTGGCAGCAGGTCCCTTTAGGTCTACCTCAAAAAAAAAAAATCTTCTAAAGTACACAGATAGGTCAGCAAAGTATCTGTGAAGACTACTAAGTTTATGTCTCCTAGGTAGTCATCAAAGCCTCGAATATTCCCTGTGATCTGACTTCTGCTTCACCTTCCTACACTCCCCGCTCCCCCTCACTTCTTCACCTCCTTCAGCCTTGGGTCTTTTCTCAGCTACCTGAGCAGGTCACGCTCACTTTCTGCCTCCCCTGACCTTTGCAGACCCACCAGCCCCCATCTCTGCTCTGCTATTTTCCTTTGTTATGGAAATTTTAAATGATAAATATATTATGCATACAAGTAAGTGTATATAATTTTATGTATCACTGAAAGAAGAATAATAAAACTAACACCCGTATACATACCATCCAATGTAAGAAACAATAAAAATAGAAATTGAATACTGTACTGACAGGCCTCCTGTATATTCCTCCATAATCAGATCCCTGCCCCCCTTCCTATAACTACAGTGCTGAAATTGGTGTTCATCATTCCAGTGCTTTTCTATGTAATTTTACCACTGCGGCATACATCCCTAAACAACATGTTGTTTAAATTTTTTTTTTTTAAGATTTATTTATTTATTTATTTATTTATTTGAGAGAAAGAATGAGAGAGAGAGAGAGCACATGAGAGGGGGGAGGGTCAGAGGGAGAAGCAGACTCCCTGCCGAGCAGGGAACCCGACAACGCGGGACTCGATCCCGGGACTCCAGGATCATGACCTGAGCGGAAGGCAGTCGCCCAACCAACTGAGCCACCCAGGCGCCCTTTTTTTTTTTTTTTTTTTAAGATTTATTTATTTATTTATTTATTTG